>NC_133379.1:40962082-41147101 GCF_049309525.1 Garra rufa
GTAATGGAGCTCATTGCTGTCCAGGAGGAAACCATTAAGATACCACAGAGAGATCTTATAGTCTTTAGGATTTTTAAAAAAAATTTTTTTATCTCTAATGCATGCATGCAGTTATCCAGAGTTAAAACAGTGTCTATGAAGTGTTTATGTAGGAGGATTTTAATATAGTATTCAAATCAGTTCTACTGGGAATAATCAATGAGGACAACTGGAAACAGAAAGCATGAGATTTTTTTTAATTTTATGAGTTTATTAGCTTTAGAGTTACTTGTTATTGTACGCACCGCATGTGATGGCAGCGTGCGCGCGCCCTCTGGCGGCAGGTGTGAACACCTGTCCGCTGACGTCAACGCGTGTCCGTCACGTGAAGCTCACGATCACATGACGAGCAGAAGCTGAAAACAGGAAGAAGCGCAAACGCATTTGTCAACAAGGTAAACCCTTCATCTATTTCCAATCGAAGCATTTTTTTGCATTTATTTATACACGACTGTGCCATATCTAAAGATGTGCTAAAAACATCGTCTCAAGCACGAACTCATAGTCTCAAATCATGCATTTGAGTGAGAATATAACAGTTCGGCTTTCACATGAACTCGTTTATTATGCATGTGATGAGTGATGTCTCTATCTGTATGCATTATGTGCACTGTGTTTGTCTGTGTGCATCAGAATACGATGTGAAAATGGCCTCAGCGGTGGAGAGGACAGATGATCTGGTTCGAGAGTATCTGATCTATCGCGGTTTCACCAGTACAATAAAACATCTGGACTCAGAGATCAAAGCAGACAAAGAGAAAGGCTTCAGAGTGAGTTTATGTGTGGAGATCTATGCTTTAAGTGAATGGGTGCCGTCAGAATGAGAGTCCAAACAGCTGACAAAAACATCACAATAATCCACACCACTCCAGTCCATCAGTTAACATTTTGAAAATCAAAACCAAATTCATCATTAAGACATTTTTAACTAAAATACATTTAGTCTATAATTCATAATAACGCTTCCTCTAGTAAACAAGTTCATCTCCTTTTGTCTTCTCAAAATGTTAACTGATGGACTGGAGTGGTGTGGATTATTGTGATGTTTTCATCTGCAGAAGCCTTGAAATAAACATTATACAAGTTAATTTGCATGCAGTGAATGGGTGCCGTCAGAATGAGAGTCCAAACAGCTGATAAAAACATCACAATAATCCACACCACTCCAGTCCATCAGTTTACATCTTGAAAAGACAAAAGGAGATGAACTTTTTCACTGGAGGAAGCGTTATTATGGATTATAAATTCAATGTATTTTAATTAAAAATGTCTTAATGATGGATTTGTTTCAGCTTTTGTCTTCTCAAGATGTTAACTGATGGACTGGAGTGGTGTGGATTATTATGATGTTTTCATCTGGTCCGATCTGCAGAAGTCTTGTAATGAACATTATACAAGTTAAGGGCAGCCGTGGCCTAATGGTTAGGGAGTCGGACCTGTAACCCAAAGGTTGCAGGTTCGAGTCCCAGGTCCGGCAGGGATTGTAGGTGGAGATTGTGAATGTACAGCACTCTCTCCACCCTCAATGCCACGACTGAGGTGAGTCCCTTGAGCAAGGCACCGTTCCCCCAACTGCTCCCCGGGCGCCGCAGCAATGGCTGCCCACTGCTCCGGGTGTGTGTTCACGGTGTGTGTGTGTTCACTACTGTGTGTGTGCACTTGGATGGGTTAAATGCAGAGCACAAATTCCTAGTATGGGTCACCATACTTGGCCTCACTTCACCTCCTTTCCTCCTTTCCTCCTTTCCTTTAATTTGCATGCAGTGAATGGGTGCCGTCAGAATGAGAGTCCAAACAGCTGATAAAAACATCACAATAATCCACACCACTCCAGTCCATCAGTTAACATTTTGAAAAGACAAAGCCAAAACCAAATTCATCATTAAGACATTTTTAACTAAAATACATTTAGTCTATAATTCATAATAACGCTTCCTCTAGTAAACAAGTTCATCTCCTTTTGTCTTCTCGAAATGTTAACTGATGGACTGGAGTGGTGTGGATTATTGTGATGTTTTCATCTGGTCCGATCTGCAGAAGCCTTGAAATAAACATTATACAAATTAATTTGCATGCAGTGAATGGGTGCCGTCAGAATTAGAGTCCAAACAGCTGATAAAAACATCACAATAATCCACACCACTCCAGTCCATCAGTTTACATCTTGAAAAGACAAAAGGAGATGAACTTTTTCACTGGAGGAAGCGTTATTATGAATTATAGACTCAATGTATTTTAATTAAAAATGTCTTAATGATGGATTTGTTTCAGCTTTTGTCTTCTCAAGATGTTAACTGTTGGACTGGAGTGGTGTGGATTATTATGATGTTTTCATTTGGTCCGATCTGCAGAAGTCTTGTAATGAACATTATACAAGTTAATTTGCATGCAGTGAATGGGTGCCGTCAGAATTAGAGTCCAAACAGCTGATAAAAACATCACAATAATCCACACCACTCCAGTCCATCAGTTAACATCTTAAAAAGACAAAAGGAGATGAACTTTTTCAACGGAGGAAGCGTTATTATGGATTATAGACTCAATGTATTTTAATTAAAAATGTCTTAATGATTTGTTTCAGCTTTTGTCTTCTCAAGATGTTATGCAATGTAACGCTGATTTGTTAAAGGATTAGTTCACTTCCTAAACAAAAATGTACAGATAATTTACTCACCCTCTTGTCATCCAAGATGTTCATGTCTTTCTTTTTTCGCTCATAAAGAAATGTTGTTTTTTGAGGAAAACATTTTAGGATTTCTCTCCATATAGTGGACTTCAATGGTGTCCGCAAGTTTGAACTTCCAAAATGCAGTTTAAGTGCAGCTTCAAAGGACTCTAAACGATCCCAGTCAAGGAAGAAGGGGCTTATCTAATGAAATGATTGGTTATTTTCTAAACAAATTGACAATTTATACACTTTTTAACCACAAATGCTCATCTTGTCTAGCTCTGCCCAAAACTTTTCTTCGCATCACAGAGCTAGACAAGATGAGCATTTGTGGTTAAAAAGTGTATAAATTGTAAATTTTTTTTTTTTTTTTTTATAGAGATGATCAATCGTTTTGCTAGATAAGACTCTTCTTCCTCAGCTGGGATCATTTAGAGCCATTTGAAGCTGCATTTAAACTGCACTTTGGATGCTCAAACTCGTGGGCACCATAGAAGTCCACTATATGGAGTAAAATCCTGAAATGTTTTCTTCAAAAACCATAATTTCTTCACGACTTAAGAAATAAATACTAGGGCCGGGACTCGATTAAAAAATTTAATCTAATTAATTAGAGGCTTTGTAATTAATTAATCGAAATTAATCGCATTTTAATCGCATATAAATATTTGACCTGAGAACAGTGAGAATTAAGATTTTTACATGGATTTTTAGTATACCATTGAATAATGACTGAATACATAAGCTTAAGCAACAAAATATTGTTTATTTTTGTTCAACCAAGTCCAACAGACCAGTGCAATATTGCCATTAAGTGTAGCAAGAGGCACGTTCTTTAACGAGTCTTTCATGCCTAGAACTCTGCTCTTGTGTTTGCTTAATTATGCATTTAAACGTTAATGACCAAACCTATCATTATAAATGTTTCTGCACATGGAATATAACGCGGATAACATTTAAAAAAATATTTTTTTATCAGGTTACACACTGATTATTTATCACTCAAACCCCTTTCTCTACCTGTCCGTTGGTCGCGTATATCCTCCATGTTTGTAGTTTTTTTAACACTTTGTATGTGTGTTTGTAGTTCTAATCGAATCCTCGTTCACGGCGCAGTGTGTTGCGGGCAATATTAGCCGTTAAGAGTGTGCATTGGTCGTTAAGTAGTAGACCATACTTTTTTTAAACATACTACGATTTGGGACATACAATACTATTTAGGACGGACGCAGTTTGTCTGAACGCTAGTTGGTGCTCCAGTATAATCGGTCCGCGGAATCTCATCCAGTGAGAAACGTTCCGCGGTGCAAAACTAAGTGCGATTAAAATGCGTTAAAAAGTTTTAACGCGTTATTTTTGTGTAATTAATTAATCTAAATTAACGCGTTAAAGTCCCGGCCCTAATAAATACATGAGCATCTTGGATGACAAATTATCTGTACATTTTTGTTCTGGAAGTGAACTAACCCTTTAAGTCAGATCTCAGGGTTTTGTTGATTTGTGTTTGATTGCAGGTTGATAAGATCATCGATCAGCTTCAGCAGCTGATTCAGAGTTATGATCTGGTGGGTCTGAAGGAGTATTGGGCGTATCTGGACCGCAGGCTCTTCTCCAGACTGGAAGATGTCTACAGACCCACCGTCAACAAACTGAGGACCAGTCTGTACCGCTTCTACGTCATTCACAGCATTCAGGTACTCAAGAACATGTCCAGCTCATGTTTCGTCCACAAATCTGAAGAATAAAACAAGAAAATAGAGTTTGCATTAAAGAAAATTAAGCCTGTTTTGGTAAATTAATACTGTTTTTCATAATTTTGCTTCTAATTTTGTTCATGTTATGCAAAAAAAGCTGTATTTTTTTCAATGTAGTACTGCATTTAACCTAATCAGTAATTACAAGTATAATTGATATGTGAATGAATATAATGTATGTAATGAACTAAATATGTCTAATATATTAAAAAAAATCAATAACAATAAAAAGCTATATTATTTCAGTGTAGTTGTAAATCTAATTTATATTTATAATGATTTTTTTTATTAAAAATTCAATATATTTATGAATATAATGTACCAGTTATACCTAATATAAACAAATAAATTAAATAATAATAATTATAAAATTATATTGTTTCACGGTAGTACTGAATTTAATTTATGCTGATAATGAATTTATACTGATCTACAATTGCAAATATCATTAATATATTAATGAATATAATATTCGCTAATAATTAAACTGCTAAACTACTTTATATACTTCTAAATAGTAATAAAAGCTCTTTATTAATCAAATATGTAGTACATCTAATATAAAATAAATGAAAGAAAATTTAAAAACAGCATAATAATCTATATTATTTCATAGTACTACTTTTAATTTCATGCTGATAATGACTTTATACTAATCAAAGATGACATATTAAGGGTTTGTACAAGTGCTTGAAGTAATTTAATTTGACTTTTTGAAATTTAAGGTCCGGAAAACCCTTGAAAATAGCAATATTCCTTGAAAGACAATTTATCTACATGACATATGGAAATGATACTGTAAAATGCTTGACATATGCTATATGACTTTATGATTGTATTTATGCCCGTGTGTGACCATAAATGAGCATGTTTTCATTTACAAATGAAACTATACGTCAATGATTCATTCCTCAGTGAAACAGTATAGTATTATATAATCTAGTCTATTTATTAGACGAAACAAAATAAAATATATGTTCAATTCAACCTTTAAACTACATTCCAGTAAAACTCAGTCATATAGCATATGTCAAGCATTTACAGTATCATTTCCATGTAGAACGTTAAGAGATCAAAATTAAGGGGGAAACGAATATAAACAAAAATATAAAAATATATACATAATAATAGGCTAATAATTATAATAATGATGACAATAATAATAATACAAATACGGAAAAAAGACGACCAGTTAATAGAAGGAATGTCAAGTAGGCCTATTTTACTGTGTGACGATAAATGATTTCCAAACGAAACTACGTGAATAATTCACTCTTCACTGAAACACTATATTTGTCTATTAATTAGACTAAATAAAATGCAATATATATTAAATTCAACCTTTGAACTGCAAAGAACCTACATTCAAAACATTAAGTAAAGAGATTGAAATGAAGGGTAAAATAACGAATATGACTAATAAAATATAATACATTATACATATAATATATAACATATGTAACATATGAGGTTCCCACGAATTAATATCTTGTGGCCACGACATAATATCATGTTCTCACGAGTTTAAATGTCGTGGCCACGACAAACATAAGTGACCTTACGGTCACCGTAACAACGTGATTGGCTGGAGCGAGAACGTGCACCGATTGGTCAGCCCCACGTGGCCGGTATCTGATTGGCTTAAGTAGAAGGTGGGTGGAGTCTATCCATTTGTGGATTAGTTTGAGTCTTGACGCTTGAAATGTTTCAAAATCGACAAATACGCGCAGCGATCTACAAATGCACAGTACGCGATTCACATATAAATGCCGTGCAAAGTTGTGTTTGTAGAATATTTGTGAGTATGTTTTTTATTTGCAATTCAAATTTTTTTACTTGTGAATATAATTCATGTTTGTGGATCTCATTTTATTTATTTTGTGAATATGCTTGGTTTTTGTCAATCGCTTTACATTTATTTGTGGATCATAATGTATTTATTTGGAATTAAACTCCATAGTGTTATATCAGACGCAGGATAAGTATGTAATACTTTTACATACTGTTTAATATTAAAAATTGTTCATTTCATACCAAACATTTCATACATACCAAGGATTCCAAAGTACGTTCCCAAAAGGTATACATTTGGGAAAAATGTAATACATAGTATATATTATGTATGTAAATATATTTAGCTAAAATATACCTTATCTTAAATATATATGTGACCCTGGACCACGAAACCAGTCATAAGGTTAAATTTGACAAAACTGAGATTTATACATCATATGAAAGCTCAATAAATAAGCTTTCTATTGATGTATGGTTTGTTAGGATAGGACAATATTTGGCCGAGATACATCTATTTGAAATCAGAAATCTGAGGATGCAAAAAAATCAAAAAGACTGAGAAAATCACCTTTAAAGTTGTCCAAATTAGGTTCTTAACAATGCATACTACAAACCAAAAATTACATTTTGATATGTTTACAGTAGGAATTTTACAAAAAAATCTTCATGGAACATGAACTTTACTTAATTTCTTAATGATTTTTGGCATAAAAGAAAAATCAAAAATTTTGACCCATGCAATGTATTTTTGGCTATTGCTACAAACATACCCCAGCGACTTAAGACTGGTTTTGTGGTCCAGGGTCACATATATATATATATGTTCTCTGCCGTTTCTCAGACTAAGAATGCGGAAAAGACGCAGGAGTTTTTCCAGAAGCAGGCGCTGGAGCTTCAGGCTCAGGTGGAGTGGCGTGATTGGTTCGCTCTGCCCTTCATCCCAGCGCCAGAACAGAATCCCACCTTCTCACCGTATTTCTCCCGGCAATGGGCCGACACCTTCCTGGTGTCTCTGCACAACTTCCTGAGCGTGCTCTTCCAGTGCATGCATATCCAAATGACTTATGACTGTCTGTTATGAGATGCTCAGCTGTTCAAATAACATTAATGTGACACTGTTGCATAGAAATGATCAGATGATGATTTAAATGTGCATTCGTTGAGCTCCTTAACAGCAACACCCCAGCCTGTGCTCTTGAGCTTCGACAGTGAAGTACAGAGAATAGCGACTGTTCAGGAGGACAACGAACAGCTCAGACAGCAGGTGAGACCTTTACTTTTTATGCATTTAGTTAGTAAGTTTTGATTTGACATGAGCGATATGCAACTGCATTGTAAACATTTGCACTAGAATGAAATGTAGAAAATATCATTCAGCTCAATGCTGATAATGAATTTATACTGGGCGATAATTGAAAGTATCATTAATATATGAATGCATATAATATTCTGTGATATAAATATATCAAATAATAATATGAAGAATAATAGTCATCATGATGATAATAATAATGAATAATAATTCTAAAAACAATGATGAATTTTAATATAATTATTTATGCTAAATGTTAAAAAATAGTTACATAATTAGTAAGAGTACTAACTTTTTTCTAAGATAATATTAAAATTAAATAATAATAAAATGAAAGCAAAATATAAATGATCATGTAATACAACAGTTTTATTTAAAATGTCAAGATATACTAATGTTATTCTTTTAATGAATTTACACAGATCAATAATTAAAAATATCATTAATTCAGTAACATAGAAATAAATACTTAATATAAATTATAATAATATGAATATGAATTCTTCAAATAACAATAAACATGCTATTTATTAATATATAAATATGTGCCTAATATAAACAACAATAAATCAAAAAGTGGTAGTATTTCAGTATAGTACTTAATATTTTAGGCTGATAATACACTTATAAGGATCAATAATTCAACATGTTTATATCTGAATTAATATAATATTCATTAATATAGAAATATATAATCAATATAAATGATAAATAATAATAATACAATAAAAATGTTAAATAATCATAAAACACTACTTATATAAGGGTCAAACTTGGAAAAAATGTTTAAGCATAAAAACAATCAGTGTAATACTGCTTTAAAATGTTGTTTTTCCAAAAAATAAAAAATAAAAAGTTTTCTTAATTGCGTTTTTGTTTTTGTTTTTCTGAGCAAAACATAAATATCATACATTTTCCCTAATTTACAGAAGACACCCACTAAAATGTCATTCAGTGTAACAATCTTGTCAAAAATATATTTATGACATATTAAAAGAAGAATTACTTTCGTCCCAAATACTAATTAGTTTTTTAAATTGGCCACTGTTCTAGGTTTTGCTTATTTGTCAGTAAGAATTGTTTTACTAATTTAAAACACAATAAAATTTCATATGCTCCCTTATTTTTTTAAATATATTTTTATAATGTATAAGTCAGAATAAGCATGTTGTTTGGATTTGTACATAAATATTGTGTTACACTGAATGACACATGAATGTAACATTATTTCAAACTAATTTTGACATTTTATTCTCCAAAAACTTATTTGAAACCTTAAAAGTAGATACTTTACTTACATTTCTTACATTTAATGTGCTTTCTATGGACATAAAATCACTTTTTAAAATTTCTTTTGATGTGGACTTCTTAACGTCTTTGACCCATAAATACATGCTGAAATAATAATGATAAAATAATAACATAACAAAAAGGCAATAATATTTCAAGGTAGTACCGCATTAAAAAAATGCATAAAATATGCACTAGAATAAAATATATAATTCAGCTCATGCATTAGTTTGCAAACATGTGCAGTGATGCATGTCAAAATGGAAAGAGGGAGGTACTTTTAGAAAGATGCATTGGTCTGTAATATCTAATATCTCTGTCTGTTCCAGTTATTTGCTCTTCAAGGAGAATCAAGAAAGAAAAACGAGGACATGGTCCATCACAAACTGCCGCCGTACGTCCAGCACATGGACCGACTGGGCGACACTGAGCTGTGAGGAGACTGTAGGACCGCAGTGATCCATTTTTAACCATTTCACATCAGACAGATACTTTAACGTATTATAATGAGACTGAAAGAGTTTGATTAGTGAATAAACATTCACTTGAAATGTCACTTTCTCACTATAGTCTTGATTTGACGTGTTTGTGTCAGTGATCTTTTATGCACATCACTTCGGATCATCTCAAGATCAGTGTATTTGATTTGGGAAAAATCAAGTGAAAAAATAAAAACAAAACTTAATTCCAGCATACATTTCAAACACACAATATGTATTTGCACAAATAATATACAAATGAGGTGTAAAGGTCATTTCTGCAAGTTCTTTATGAAGATTAAATCACATTTTATACAATCAAATGGCAACGGTTCTTGACGAAAAAACTCTTTGTCAAATTTACTGGAGAATGAAGGCGTTGAAACCAGGAAAACAGGATAAACAGAGGAAGGGAAGTGAGCTGGAGATCAGGTAGTGTGTGTATGCTGTGTGCTTGTGTGCGTTTTCAGAAACGTGAGCGATGTGTTGTCTGTTTTCTCTCAGAGATCTCGTGTCCAGCCAGAGGAACGTCAACATGACCACGCCATCCCGAAACTTCTTCTCCTTCCTCCCTCAGACCCGACGGGCCCCTGGGAAAACGGCCCCAGGGCCACAATCCTCGCCCACACAGGCCTCACTGGGCCGGAAGGACCCCATCGCCACAGCACAGGTACATTAATTTAAAAGGCATATATAAAAATGTAAATAGACCCAATTTATACTGTGTGACTTAAATTTATATTACAAAGATGTGTAGAAGAGATTCTTGTAAATTAAATTTTTGTATTCTGTAAACCTTAAATATATATTTCTGTACTATTGTATTTATAAAACAAATGTGAATATTGTCATTTATGTTTATATATATTTTTTAATAATTCTGTTGCATATATTTGTTAAATGAGGCTGTCCAGTTTTTTTGTTGTTTTTTTGGACTGTGTCTGTGTCTGGGTGTAAATATGTATTTTTTTTCTTTTTTTATGCATTTGTATTTGCATTTGCAATTGCATTTGTGTTTGTTAAACTTCTAAAACTTTAAATAAAAAATATTATTATAAAGATGTGTAGAATATTATTTAGAAACAGAGTATTTATTTTAATCTAATTTTGATTTAATTGTATTTATTTTAATCTTTTTTTTTTTTAACGAAAATTTATTTATTTTGTTTTAAAAAATATATATTTATTTATTTTTTGTATTTTTTGTAACATTACCACAGACCCCTAGCAATTCCTTGAGGAAAACTTTTTTCTGTGTCTTTCTGCTTATCTCAAGGTTTTTCTGTTTGCGATTTGTTTCAGTCAGCGAAAGCAAAAGACCTGATGGCCACAAAAGACTTAAAGATGCCTGCTGTTTCCACGGCGACGGTGGATTTGGCCACAGGTCATCCCCGACAGAGGCGACACAAGGACCACGAGAAAGAGAGAAAAGAGCTGCTCTCCAAACACCCACCGCAGGTCTGAGAAAATATCTAGCAGAGCGAACAAAGGCCTCTCTGTCTCTCTCACTCTCTTTTCCAACACATTTACTGCTTTTCTGCATTTTGCTCCTCACATGACACTGGCGCAGCAGTAGTCACAAACTCATTCGGTGCTTTTGGTTTGGAAAGTACATTTGCTGTTAATTTTCTCCATAGGGATTTCAAACGTTCTGGTCTATAACCCAAACCAGCAACCAAAACTTTGATCTGAAGCAAAAATAGATACTGGACTCTAATTGACATATAGGCTGTGAACTGCTAATCTTAAAAACGTCCAGGTTTAAGGCATGAAAAAACTGTGGTTTTGAATCAAGTGTCACTTGATTCAAAACCACAGTTTTTTCATGCACCACTCAATTTTGAAATTTTAATTTCATAACAATTAGTCTGAAAAATAAATTGTGACTAGTGGAAGGAAAACATTCAAAATACACATATAAGTACCTATTTTATTGCACTTTTTCTATTTGAGTATGTAAATTTCAATTCCAGTCCTTATCTTTGAAGGGTTTTATCTCCACTTTAACAGCACTTATACATACCAAACTTAGCAGTTTTATTCATCTCTATATTCTGAAGGTTTTTACTGAAGGGTTTGTTCATATATCATTCACACTAATTTATACAACATTTTATATCTAAAAAACATGGTAAAAATGCATAAATTTAAGGGTTGTGAGTTTTTTCTTCACTTTAGCAGCACTTACATACACCAAACTTGGCAGTTTTATTCATCTCTATATTCTGAAGGTTTTTACTGAAGGGTTTGTTCATATATCATTCACACTAATTTATACAACATTTTATATCTAAAAAAACATGGTAAAAATGCATAAATTTAAGGGTTGTGAGTTTTTTCTTCACTTTAGCAGCACTTACATACACCAAACTTGGCAGTTTTATTCATCTCTATATTCTGAAGGTTTTTACTGAAGGGTTTGTTTATATATCATTCACAATGAGTTATACATCATTTTATATCTTAAAATGTGGTGAAAATGCATAGATTTAAAAGACTAGAGTTTGTTTCTCAAATTCAGCAGCACTTGCATACACCAAACTTAACAGTTTTATTCCTATCTATGTTCTGAAGGTTTTTACTGAAGGGTTTGTTCATATATGATGATATGATTTTTTTTTTCCACAGCATTTTATTCCTAAAAACATGTCGAAACATTTTTTGTTTTTGTCTGTTGACAGTATTTTCAGATATATGGAGTGATAAAAAGATATATTTAAAATCCCCTTTATAAAAAACCTTCAACCCTAATATGTTAACAAAATCAAGCAAGAATTTTGAACCTGACTTTATCCAATTTTCAGATTCATTTTCTGGAAATAACATGCTTTACAATGGAATGAAATTTTTATGTCTTTTAGCAATAATTGACTTAATTTAATAATATATTAAAATTTAGCAAATTGGTGCATATTTAATTCGATAATATCTCATTTGCATATTTAAACATAACATTTCAGTAATGCAAAATAGTCTTAATGTACTGTGATTAATCAGCTGAGGAAGGTATGGTTATATCTATTAGTTTATCAGTTAAAATGTACTGTCTTGCCTTAAACAATATACAGGTTTTACATAAACATTGATGCAATATAATGGTAGCAACTGCCATAATTAATGCATTAACTGAACATGATTTTGTTTCTGATCTTCACAGAGTTCGGACAAGAAAAACGATTCAGATTCAGATGCTCAAACTGAGGCTCTTCCAGATCAAACAGACTCCACCAATCAGATGCGAGTCTGTGAAGTGGGCGGAGCTGCAGTGGAGCAGCCCTTTATTAAACTGAGTCAGGAGGAGTACGGAGAGCATCACTCATCCATCATGCACTGCAGGTGTGCACAGTCAGCATTAGCTGTTCATGCAGCAAAAAAAATCATAATTTTGTCTTTCTTAATTACTGTTCTTACGGCTGTAGAATTGCTGTTTGTAAGTGCGCTCCGGGTTTCTGTCATTGTAGTTTATCACTTTTATTGGTGTGACTGGATGTGTGTTTGTGTTTTTAGGGTGGACTGCTCAGGCAGGAAAGTGGCCAGTTTGGATGTGGACGGGGTGGTGAAGGTTTGGGCCTTCAATCCCATCATGCAAACCAAAGCCACTATCATGTCTAAGTCCCCACTGCTCTCTCTGGAATGGGCGACCAAACCCGACAGACTGGTAAATCACGACATTTGTCAGGGGTGCATTTTAACATGTTTGCATATTTAAGCTGTAAATGTTTCTATTAAAAACTACCAAACTAAAACTTCTACCGAACTACCATAAAAGTTTGGGGTCAATGAAATTTAAAAAAAATAAATTTGTAAGGCATCTCTTCTGATCATCAAGTCATCAATTCATACAGTAAAAACAGTAATATTGTGAAATATTATTACAATTTAAAATAGTTTATTTCCATATGAATTAATGTTACTTTTAGTATAATTGAGATAGTATTATAATTTTTGTTAATATTTTGAAATTGATTTGATTTTTTTGATTTTTTCACTCTAACATAAATTTTTGTTCATATTTAGTAATTTTGATTATTATTTCTTGAAAATATCTGTTTTTTATTTTTGTATTCTTTAATTTTGAGTTTTAACTCTTATTTAAGTAACTTTTTTTAAACAAGTTTTAGTTATACTGTAATAATCTTGATTTGAATATATTGTAAAATTTCATTTATTCCTGTGATCAATCATTACTGAAGCAAAAATAGATACTGGACTCTATTTGACTTATTTTGTGAGGCAATGAACTGCTAATTCTAAAAACGTCCAGGTTTAAGGCAAGACACTTGATTTAATACCACAGTGTTTTCATGCACCGCTCAATTTTGAGATTTAATTGTATAACAATTAGTCTGAAAAAGAAGTTGTCTTTTCTTTCAGACTAGTGGAAAGAAAACATCCAAAAATACACATATATAACTTACTTTATTGCACTTTATCTATTTCAGTATGTAAATTTCAATTCTAGTCCATATCTTTAAAGGGGTTTATCTCCACTTTAGCAGCACTTATACACACCAAACTTAACAGTTTTATTCCTCTCTATAATGTGAAGGTTTTTACTGAAGGGTTTGTTCATATATCATTCACACTAATTTATAACATTTTATTTTTAAAAAACAAGGTAAAAATGCATAGATTTAAGGTTTGTGATTTTTTTCTTAACTTCATCAGCACTTACACCAAATTTGGCAGTTTTATTCCTATCTGTATTCTAAAGGTTTTCACTGAAGGGTTTGCTCATATATCATTCACACTGATTTATACAACATTTTATATCTAAAAAACATGGTACAAATGCATAGATTTAAGGGTTGTGAGTTTTTTCTTAACTTCAGCAGCACTTACATACACCAAATTTGGCAGTTTTGTTCCTATCTGTATTCTAAAGGTTTTCACTGAAGGGTTTGTTCATATATCATTCACACTGATTTATACAACATTTTATATCTAAAAAAAACATGGTACAAATGCATAGATTTAAGGGTTGTGAGTTTTTTCTTAACTTCAGCAGCACTTACATACACCAAATTTGGCAGTTTTGTTCCTATCTGTATTCTAAAGGTTTTCACTGAAGGGTTTGCTCATATATCATTCACACTGATCTATACAGCATTTTATATCTAAAAAACATGGTACAAATGCATAGATTTAAGGGTTGTGAGTTTTTTCTTAACTTCAGCATCACTTACATACACCAAATTTGGCAGTTTTGTTCCTATCTGTATTCTAAAGGTTTTCACTGAAGGGTTTGTTCATATATCATTCACACTGATTTATACAACATTTTATATCTAAAAAAACATGGTAAAAATACATAGATTTAAAGAACAAGAGTTTGTTTCTCCACTTCAGCAGCACTTGCATACACCAAACTTAACAGTTTTATTCCTCTCTGTATTCTGAAGGTTTCTACTGAAGGGTTTGTTCATATATCATTCACACTAATTTATATAAAATTTTATATCTAAAAAACATGGTAAAAATGCATAAATTTAAGGTTTTTGAGTTTTTTTCTTAACTTCAGCAGCACTTGCATACACCAAACTTGGCAGTTTTATTCCTATCTGTATTATAAAGGTTTTCACTGAAGGGTTTGTTCATATATCATTTACACTAATTTATACAACATTTTATATCTAAAAACATGGTAAAAATACATAGATTTAAAGGACAAGAGTTTGTTTCTCCACTTCAGCAGCACTTGCATACACCAAACTTAACAGTTGTATTTCTCTCTATAATATGAAGATTTTTACTGAAGGGTTTGTTCATATATCATTCACACTAATTTATACAACATTTTATATCTAAAAACATGGTGAAAATGCATAGATTTAAAAGACTAGAGCTTGTTTTTTAACTTCAGCAGCACTTGCATACACCAAACTTAACAGTTTTATTCCTCTCTATATTGGGAAGGTTTTCACTGTAGGATTTGATTATATATCATTCACATTGATTTATATATCTTTTTATTCCTAAAAACGTTGATTTGAATATTGTAAAATTTAATTTATTCCTGTGACAAAGCTGAATTTTCAGCAGCATTACTCTAGTCTCTAGTTTCACATGATCCTTTAAAAAGCATTCTAATATGCTGATTTTCTGCTCAAGAAAAAAAAAATATTATCAATGTTGAAAATAGCCAAAATGTCTGTGGAAACCGAGTTACATTTTATTTTCACAGATGAATAGAAATTTAAAACAAGCATTTATTTAAAATAGAAATCATTTGTAACATTACAAATGTCTTTACTGTGACTTTTGAACAATTTAATGCATCCTTGTTTTTTTTCTTGTTTTTTTCTTTTCTGAACAGTAATGTGATTTCATATTCAAAAACTCAATAATAAATACTAGTATTTGCATGGTTTTATTGATTTATATAATTTTACTCCTATAGCTGTTGCTTGGCAGTGGCGTTGGCACAGTAAAACTTTATGACACAGATGCCAAGAAGAACCTATACGAGATGTCAATAGATGACATCCATCCACGGTGAGTCCTCACAGATTGCCCATAATGCATCAGGATTTTTCTTGCATACAGTATCTATTTTTTTAAAAGTACATGGCAGTAGATTCCTATTCCATTCTGAGCTTTCTGTTTGTGTTCAGGATCCTGTCGCTGGCCTGCAGTCCGAGCGGAACATCATTCGTTTGCTCCGCCGCGGCTCAAGCTGCTAATTCCGGTGCCGTGACGGAGGGCGACGCACGCGTTTCGACTCCTGTATCTGGACAGCTGCTTCTGTGGGACACCAAAACCGTCAAACAGCAGGTACTTGAGACACAAACGTCAGCTATACAGAAAAGCAACGACTGAAAACTCACTTTAATGATGTTTTTCTTGCGTTCAGCTGCAGTTTGCGCTGGAGCCGGGCCCCGTCGCCATTAACTGCACGGCGTTTAACCACAACGGAAACCTACTGGTGACTGGAGCCGCAGACGGGATGATACGACTGTTTGGTCAGAAGATTTACTCGCATTTATTAAGTTGGCTTGAGAAAGCCAGCTTACTGAAATGCTATTTAAACTTATTATTATTATTATTATTTTGCGACTAAAATTTCTGACTGCTCCTCCTGGAGTTGTTTTCTAACTGATCGGACTTACGGTTTTCCTAAGAATGACGTTTAAATTGTGCTTGTAACGTGCTAATCATGCTAGAAACATGCTAGTAACTTGCTAATCATGCTACAAACATGCTAACAACTTGCTAATCATGTTAACAAAATGCTAATAGCTTGCTAATCATGTTAACATGTTAGCGACATTCTAGTCATGCTAGCAACATGCTAGTGACATGATAGAAGCATGTGAGTAACTTGCTAATCATGCTAGTATCATGTTTGCAACATGCTAATCATTTTAACATCATGCTAGTGTCATGCTAGAAACATGTTAATTATGCTAGCAACATGCTAGTCATGCTAGAAACATGCTAGTAACTAGTTAATCATGTTATCAACTTGCTAACAACATGCTAGCAACTGGTTAATCATGTTAGCAAAATGCTAATAACTCGCTAATCATGTTAACATGTTACTGACATTCTAGTCATGCTAACAACATGCTAGTGACATGCCAGATGCATGTTAGTAACTTGCTAGTCATGCTAGTTAACAACATGCTAGTGTCATGCTAGAAACATGTTAGTAACATGTTAATCATGCTAGTGACATGCTATTCATGTTAAAAAAGCATGCTAGTAACTTGTTAATCATGTTAACAACATGCTAGTGACATGCTAGTAACTTGCTAATCGTGCTAAAACAACTGAAAACATCTTAGCAACTTGCTAATCATGTTAAAAACATGTTAGAAACATGCTAATCATGCTAAAAACATGTTAGAAAAATGCTAGCAACTTGCTAATCTTGTTGGGAACATGCTAGCAACTTACTAATCATGATAGAAACATGTTAGAAATGTGTTAGCAACTTGCTTATAATGCTAGCAACTTGCTAATCACGTTAAAAACATGCTAATGACATGCTAGCATCTTGATAGTCATGTTAGAAACATCCTAATAACATGCTAATAACTTGCTAAACATGCTAGCAACTTGCTAATCATGTTAGAAACTTGCTAATGACATGCTAGCAACATGCAAATCATCTAATCTATCTAAATACAGTTCAAAAATTTAAGCTTTTACAGCTGCTTTAAACTTTCATGCTAGGCTTTCTCAAGTCAACCTGAAGTTTGTCTTGACAAACTTTTTTTTCTAGTTTGCATGTTGAAAATGTTTGTTTCTTCTGCGTTTCTCTGCAGACATGCAGCGCTATGAGAGCGCGTTGAGCTGGAAGGCTCATGATGGTGAGGTGTACAGCGTGGAGTTCAGCTACGATGAGAACACCGTCTTCAGCATCGGAGAAGACGGGAAGGTGACTGGAGTTTTGGGGATTTTTGTAGGAATTTCTAGAGTTAAAGGAGAAGTTCACTTTCAGAACAAAAATGTACAGATAATGTACTCACCCCCTTGTCATGCAAGATGTTCATGTCTTTCTTTCTTCAGTCGTAAAGAAATTATGTGTTTTGAGAACAACATTTCAGGATTTCTCTCCATATAGTGGACTTCTATGGTGCCTCTGAGTTTGAACTTCTAAAATGCAGTTTAAATGCAACTTCAAAGAGCTCTATCTAGCGAAAGGATTGGTTATTTTTATAAAAAGATATTACAATTTATATACTTTTTAACCTCAAATGCTCATCTTGTCTAGCTCTGCGTGAACTCTGTGTATTCCTGTTCATGATAAGACAAGCATTTAAGGTTAATAAATATATAAATTGTAAAAAAAATTTTGGAAAATAACCGATTGTTTTACTAGATACGGCTCTTCTTCCATTGAAGCTGCATTTAAACTGCATTTTGGAAGTTCAAACTCACAAGCACCATAGAAGTCCACTATATGGAGAGAAATCCTGAAATGCTGTCCTCAAAACATAATTTCTTTACGAGTGAAGAACGAAAGACATGAACATCTTGGATGACAAGAGGGTGAGTAAATTATCTGTACATTTTTGTTCTGAAAGTGAACTACTTCTTTAACATTCATGCAAAAATCTGAAAAAAAAAAAACTCTTATAGTAAAAGAGAAAATACAATTGAATCTAATTCTAAATATTACCAAAAGTTATAATAGTATCTCAATTATATGAAAAGTAACATTGATTCAAATTGAAGTCAATTACTTTAAATTGTAATAATATTTCAAAATATTACTGTTTTTACTGTAAATGCAGCCTTGGTGAGCAGAAGAGACGGCTTACAAAAACATTAAAAATCTCATCAACCCCAAACGTTTTGGTAGTTTGAAAGAAGTTTTAGTTAATTTAATAATAATGCATTTTAGAAGTTCAAACTCATGGGCACCATAGAATATATATTTATATATATATATTATACATATCTCTCTGCTATATGGAGAGAAATCCTGAAATGTTATGCTCAAAAAACAGTTTCTTTATGACTGAAGAAAGAAAAACATGAATGTAAATTTTTGTTCTGGAAGTGAACTTAAGAGTGGATTAATGGCTAAACATCTTGTTGTTTGTTGTCAGTTTGTTCAGTGGAATATCCACCGCTGTGGCGTGAAACAGTCGGAGTACTCGCTGTCCCAGGATGCCGTGGGGCCGTTTGTGCTGTCGGGTTACAGCGGCTATAAACAGGTTCAGGTTCCACGCGGTCGACTCTTCGCTTTTGACTCTGAGGGCCAACATGTTCTCACCTGCTCCAGCAGCGGAGGAGTTATCTACCGGGTAAAAACACTATTATCAACCACTTACACCTGATAGATGAGTTTTGTCACCAGTGTTTTGTTTCTGTCTTTTTAGTATCATTGATCTACTTTTATAGAATAGTGAATTAGTGTTTTTTCGTGCTGATTTTATTCTAATATTAAAGTTTTAGTAAATTTGTTGGCTTTTTTCCATTTTTGTCTATTTAGCTTCCTTACAATATTTTTTTTTCCACCAGTTCAGTTGTAGTTATTTTAGTACTTAGTAAAGTATTTTTTAACTAGCTAAAATAAAAATGTATTGCATGCTAGCAACTTGGTAATCATGCTAGAATCATGCTAGCAACATGCTAATCATGCTAGAATCTTGCTAACAACATTCTAATCATGCTAGAATCTTGCTAACAACATTCTAATCATGCTAGAAACATGCTAATCATGTTAACGGCATGCTAGTAACTTGGTAATCATGCTATAATCATGCTAGCAACATGCTAATCATGCTAGAATCTTGCTAACAACATTCTAATCATGCTAGAAACATGCTAATCATGTTAACGGCATGCTAGTAACTTGGTAATCATGCTATAATCATGCTAGCAACATGCTAATCATGCTAGAATCATGCTAGCAACATGCTAATCATGCTAGAATCTTGCTAACAACATTCTAATCATGCTAGAAACATGCTAATCATGCTAGAATCATGCTAGCAACATGCTAATCATGCTAGAATCTTGCTAACAACATTCTAATCATGCTAGAAACATGCTAATCATGTTAACGGCATGCTAGTAACTTGGTAATCATGCTATAATCATGCTAGCAACATGCTAATCATGCTAGAATCTTGCTAACAACATTATAATCATGCTAGAAACATGCTAATCATGTTAACGGCATGCTAGTAACTTGGTAATCATGCTATAATCATGCTAGCAACATGCTAATCATGCTAGAATCTTGCTAACAACATTATAATAATGCTAGAAACATGCTAATCATGTTAATGGCATGCTAGTAACTTGGTAATCATGCTATAATCATGCTAGCAACATGCTAATCATGCTAGAAACATGCTAGCAACATGTTAATCATGTTAACGGCATGTTAGCAACTTGGTACTCATGCTAGAAACATGCTAGCAACATGCTAATCATGTTAACAGGATGCTAGCAACTTGGTAATCATGCCAGAATCATGTTAACAACATGCTAATAATGCTAGAAACATGCTAGCATGCTAATCATGTTAACGGCATGCTAGCAACTTGGTAATCATTCTAGAAACATGCTAGCAACATGCTAATCATGTTAACGGGATGCTAGTAACTTGGTAATCATGCTATAATCATGCTAGCAACATGCTAATCATGCTAGAAACAGGTTAGCAGCATGCTAATCATGCTAGAATTATGCTAACAACATTCTAATCATGCTAGAAACATGCTAATCATGTTAACGGCATGCTTGTAACTTGGTAATCATACTATAATCATGCTAGCAAACACTCTAATCATGCTAGAAACATGCTAGCAAAACATGCTAATCATGTTAACGGGATGCTAGCAACTTGGTAATCATGTTATAATCATGCTAGCAAAACATGCTAATCATGTTAACGGCATTTTAGCAACTTGGTAATCATGCTAGAAACATGCTAGCAAAACATGCTAATCATGTTAACGGGATGCTAGCAACTTGGTAATCATGTTATAATCATGCTAGCAACATGCTAATCATGTTAACGGCATGTTAGCAACTTGGTAATCATGCTAGAAACATGCTAGCAACATGCTAATCATGCTAGAAACATGCTAGCATGCTAATCATGTTAACGGCATGCTAGCAACTTGGTAATCATGTTAGAAACATGGTAGCAACATGCTAATCATGCTAGAAACATGCTAACAACTTGGTAATCAAGTAAGAATCATGCTAGCAACTTACTAATCATGTTAACGGCATGCTAGTAACTTGGTAATCATGCTAGAATCATGTTAACAACATGCTGGTAACATGCTAACAACATGCTGGTATCATGCTAATCATGCTAGAAACATGCTAACAACATGCTGGTAAAATGCTAGCAACTTGTTAATCATGTTATCAACTTGTTAATCATGCTAGAAACATGCTAGCAACATGCTAATCATGTTAACATGTTAGTAACATGCTATTCATACTAGAAACATGGTAACAACATGTTAATCATGCTAGAAACATGCTATCAGTCTATATCTATCAAACATTGAGCTTTTAAAACAACTTTAAACTTCAAACTATTTCAGACTGAAAACCCTCAAACTTAAAACTTGGAATTTTTTTTTTAATCTTTCTAAACTTCTTAAACTCTTTAAAACTTTTAACAATTTAAAAAACTTTTTTAAAACTTTCTGATCCAGTTTTTTCAAGCCGACAAACTTTTTTTTTAATCTAGTTTGAGTTAATGTTTATTTTAGCTGAAGACAAAATGTTTGTTCATGGTTTTATTTTTAATGTTATATAACCTCATATCTGCTCTCCTCTCGTCTAGTTGAATAAGGCGGACGCCGGTCTGGAAAGCGTCTTGTCTCTCGGCGGTCATAAAGCACCCGTCGTGACGGTTGATTGGTGCTCAGCGATGGACTGCGGCACCTGCCTCACCGCGTCTATGGACGGCAAGATCAAACTCAGCACACTACTCGCTCAGAAACCCTGAGCTCACAAATCAAGTACAGCGAATCTAAAATGAGCCAGTGAGGAAGATAACTGAAGCAGAATCTCTGCTTATGTTTAAATCACATGATGTCTTATGAACCAATCATCCCTGACAGGGGACCACTGGAATATCAAAACTATGTTACTGATTCAAAGACAACAACTGAATGATAAACCAGGCCACATAGATCCAGTGATAATGTATTATTTTTTTCACAAATCAGTTATGTTTCTGTATGAGTTAGCGATGTCTGAGCATGGAGAACTGTTACTTGAGAAAGAACAAACAAACAATGAACAAATGTTCAGTCAGGTCAGTGAGGAAGGGCATTAGCTTCACAGAACTGTTTTTTGTCCTATTAAGATGGTGTTTATTTCTTACTTCTGGAACCATAAAATGCAACTTAGCCAAGTTAAAAAGTATTTGAATGATGTTCATAAAAATGTTTTTGCATCCTGATGTACATTGAAAAAAAATATGATCAACCAAGTCCTGTATGTCATTTAAAGTGTGGTTTCAGTTCAATTACAAAAACATTATACATTGTATAAATGAATTTGAAATATGTTCACAGTAATACGATTACAACTGTAAACAAAAATAGCCACTTAAATGAATTATTCAGTTAAATGTGTGTTATTTGGAGTTATTACGGGCAACTTTCTTGTGAGTGTGGATAGTTACGTCACAATTTTTCCTGGTATCCTTGAGTAGATGTTAAACCAGGTTTATTTTTTTTTATCTAGTCATGATTGGAGATTGGTTTGGATTGGTAAGTAATTATATCATCATTCTTTTGTTAATTGGTTAACATTTTCCATTGTAAGTGCATTCATGATTCAGGTTACCATCTGAGCGATAGGTTTGATTATCTGTCGTAATTGAAAGGAATAGTTCATACACACACACACACACACTCTCAGTAATTTTCCCTGGCTGTTGTTCTTAAGTTGTATGACCTTTCGTCTTCTGAACGCTTTTAAATAGTATACATACAGTCAAGCAAGAAATTATTCATACCCCTGGCAAATTCTGACTTCAAGAAGACCCTCCAACCTGAAAGAGTTGGAGCTCATCGCTAAAGAAAAATGGGAAAAAATACCAGTGGAGACATGCAAAAAGCTGGTCAGCAATTATAGGAAGCGTTTGATTACTGTAATAGACAATAAAGGCTTTTCTATTGGTTATTGAGAAAGGTATGAATAATTTTGGACATGAAACTTTTTGTTCAAATGTAAATAAAAAAATGAGTAATAATTTTTTCCACAATAATGTACATCATCTGATTATCTTCTGTGAGACGTCTGTGTCATTTCTAATAAATAAATAAAAAACTTGCTGGTTAAATAAAAGTAAGTCAGAATTTGCCAGGGGTATGAATAATTTTGGGCTTGACTGTAGTAGGTAAAAAAAACAAACCAAAATGTAATTTATTATTCAGCGAAAATCTTGACCTCGACCGTTGCACTTCTGTGCAAGTTCAGGGTAATTTGCGTCCATTTTTAGAAATCAGTTCTCACGTTTTACAGTATTAAATAGGAAAATAGTGTCAATAATGCAAAAGGACAGCAGTAAACACTCATTTTCAAATTTCAATTTTCAGTTAAAGGCAGTTCATCACTGAACTCAGTGAGGTCATCATCCAGCTCAGTTCAGTTCAAATAGTATACGATATCACTGGAATTTAGGTGTCCCCAACTTAGCAAGCCAGAGGCGACAGTGGCGAGGAACTAAAACTCCATCTGTGACAAAAAACCTTGGGAGAAACCAGGCTCAGTCAGGAGGCCAGTTCTCCTCTGGCCAGACGAACCAGCCATTTGTTCCATGTTGCAGCAAAGTCAGATTGTGCAGTGGACTCATCGGGTTCCTGTGGTCTTGTGCCGATGGCCGTCTAGGTAACGAGGTCTTCACTGTGGATGATCTGTCTCTGGGGCTTAATTAGTTGATGTGGTCTCCACTGACATTCAGAACTGTAGGGGTCATCTCTAGGTGCTGGATACCGACTGGATCTGGTGGCTACGATGACTTCAGAATTAGAACAAAACAGACTAATATTAGTATAGATTCCATTCTGCTTACTTCTGTCCTAATTAATGCAGCCTAACAATCCTTTAATGGATTTGAATAATAGAAATGTGTTAATGTTTTATGTCTAAGCCAGGTTAAAAAGATGGGTCTTTAATTTAGATTTAAACTGACAGAGTGTGTCTGTCTCCCGAACAATATTAGGTAGATTGTTCCAGAGTTTGGGCACTAAATAGGAAAAGGATCTGCTGCCCGCAGTTGATTTTGATATTCTAGGCATAAAATTGCCAGAGTTTTGAAAACGCAGTGGACGTGAGGGACTATAACGTGATAAGAGCTCGCTCAAGTACTGAGGTGCCAAACCACTGAGGGCTTTATATGTAATTAGCAAGATATTAAAATCTATACAATGTTTAACTGGGAGCCAGTGCAGTCTTCAGGATCTAATATGGTCATACTTCCTGGTTCTAGTAAGAACTCTAGCTGCTGCATTTTGGACCAGCTTGAGTTTGTTTAAGTGCACAGAGCAACCACCAAATAAAGCATTATAATAATCTAACCTTGAGATCATCAATGCATGAATTAGCATTTATGCATTTGCCATTGAGAGCATCGGTCGTAATTTAGATATATTTTTTTAAAAGATAGTAAAGTGCTGTTTAACAAATGCTAGAAATGTGGCTTTTGAAGGAAAGATTGCTATCAAATAGCACACCTAGGTTCCTAACTGATGACAAAGAATTGACTGAGCAGCCATCCAGTGATACACAGTGTTCTAGGTTATTACATGCAGAGGTTTTATTTAACACCTATGTTTTCATCCAGTATTTTTATATCGACTCTGTTAGGATTCTGTTAGGGTTAGGGTTCGTTTTTTTTAGATTGGTATGTTTCACTGGGTCGCAAAGACATGTAGAGCTGAGTATCTTCAACATAACAGTGAAAGCTAACACCATGTTTCCGGATGATATCCCCCAAGGGTAACATGTAAAGCGTAAAAAGAAACGGCCCTAGTACTGAGCCTTGAGGTACTCCATACTGCACTTGTGAAAGATATGATACCTCTTCATTCACTGCTACAAATTGATGGCGGCCAGATAAATACGATTTGAACCATCCCAGTGCACTAATCCACTAATGCCAACAAAGTTTTTTAGTCTACTCAGAAGAATGTTGTGGTCGATAGTGTCGAATGCAGCGCCAAGTAGCACTAATAAAGAGAGACAACCACGATCAGATGATAAGAGCAGGTCATTTGTAACTCTAATAATAATCCTGACTGGAAATCCTCACAGATACAATTTTTTGGAACATAATTGTGAGGAAACTACCTAGTATCTTTGACTAAAAAGGGAGATTAGAGGAAGAGGCTCCACTCCAGAATGCTCTCCAGAGCCTAACCAGGAACCCGTTCACATCTCATGCTTTGATGCTAAAATTAAAGTGCCTGAAGTGAAATAGTCAATGAATGAGATGATTTCAATCAGGTCAAAAAAGAAGCACATTAATCAACAGACAAACACTAATGTCATTTCAAGCTAAACTACTATTTGTAATAGATGTTAGGATATAATTATGCCCTCAGAAATATGACAGGTAAGCAGACTTACATCTTTACATTTAACATAGAGAATTGAGTTCATGGATTTGAAATGCATGAACTGATAAGACACTTTGGATTGCCATGTAATAAGTGAATTGATGCACAGTTGGCTTGATCACATTAGGCTTTATTTTGTTCATCTGAGCTCATAACAGTATGCAGATCAATTATTATGATCCATCTGATCTTCTTGCTGTTCTTGTTGTTCTTGTCATCCTCTAACTCCTAAAAGAAAAGCCAAATTCAGATAAGCCAGCACTAACATCACTGAGATCTTACAAAGAGTGTTTGATAGCGATTGCATCACCTTAATCGCAGCAGTACATGCGCACATCATCGAGAGCGCTGTCGTCTAATGCTTCTTGCGGCTTTTCTATGTTTGTCTTGATACCACAAATCCCTTTTCCTTCACACGTTTGACTCCAGTCACCCCAATCACCCCAGCCTCTGCCATCACCCTCTAAAAACCCTTGACTACATTTAAACCTGGAAGAAATTTGGATGTGCAACATTATGATAAAATATGTTGTTTCAATCAATACTAACAAAACAAGGCTAAACAAACTCCTGGAACTTGCGATTTGACCAGAAATTGTGCCTGTAGAACTGCACGTTTCAATGGCTACTCAGTTGAGTTTTTTCACTCCACTGTGAACTGAGGTGCTTAAGCAAAGATCAATGAGGCCTGTAATCAATCAGTTCAAAAAGATTATTTTCCAAGACTGGTTAAAGACTGGTCATTTTTGACCAAGAGCACCAAATTAGGTTAAAGGATTTATAGCACAGCACAAAAGCGCATATTTACTTAATGTTGGTTGCGGCCGTGTCGTCACCAGCTCCTTGATATTTTTCAACTCTCAGCTGAAACGCTGTCAAGAATCCAGAATGACACCATTTGATTTCTGTCCACCGACCCCAGCTGAAGAAAAAAGAATCATTATTTTAAGAAAATTCATCGTCTAGCTCAGGGGTGTCCAAACTCAGTCCTGGAGGGCCAGTGTCCTTGAGAGTTTAGCTCCAACTTGCCTCTACCTGCTTGGAACTTTCTAGTATGCCTAAAATAAGACCTGGATTAGCTGGTTCAGGTGTTGTTGTATTAGGGTTGGAGCTAAACTCTGCAGGTCAGTAGCCCTCCAGGACCGAGTTTGGACACCCCTGGTCTAGCTTATGAAGAAACTCTTAATGTAACAATTCCTAATAACCTCAAACCTGCTACATTAATCCTCTTTAGACTGAGCCCATTACCTTCCAACCTCTGACCGAACTGAGGCGTAGTTATGATATAAGTTCAATGATCTATCAAGCACATTAATGCAGTGAAGGCGAATCCCGTTGACTGCAGTGAGATCACCAGGGAGACCATCCACCGTGTCCACCTTAAAAACAAAACAAAATGCAACGCTAAATTTGAAAGAGAAAAATATTATTTCTTAACTCTAGTGTTTTTGGAGGTACACCAGCATCAAACATTTTGGATGTCTCCCTTATCTAACCTGTCCATTTCAGGTCTAAGAGTCTTTAAAGAACTGATGAGTTGACTCAAGCGTGTTCAGAAATGTTTATTGTTGGTGTGCTTTCCCTGGTCTAACCCAATCCATAGTTATTCCACTTCATGCTTCTTTAGTATTAAGCCATCACACAACTTGAGCAGGCGCAGACATTTTCTTAGAGATATCTGGAATTGAATTACTAGCAACTCAAGAGTTTATTTTTTTCTAAGGTTTGAACCTTCAACCCTTAGTCACCAGCTTACACTTCTCACCATTAAACTGTAAATAAGTTAGCTTACCTTTAGACTGAACCCTGCGGCATACATTCCAAGTGGACACATATCCCTGTCACCCCACGTCCCCCATCCAATTCCATTCGGCACCGTCAGCTCTGATCTGTAATGTCTGTTGGTGCTTCGCTCAGGACGTTTTTCTCCAGCCTGAACACTCACCTGCAGCCCAATAATGACTAGCAGTGAAAACATCAAGGAAATGAAGTAATGCATTGCTGCAGCGCTGGCCTGATGAATTAAAATTCTGATGAACTTAATTGATCAAGCAGACACAGAGAGCTAGTGCACTACCATAACATTCTCAACTTTATTAAGGAAGATGGGTCATATTTATACAACACAGGTTCATGCAACAGCATACAGGATGCCCTCGACATCCAATCAAAGTAGTCAGAGGTCAAAAATCACCCTATATGGATATTAAGAAATATAACAATGATTAAGATGTGTGTACGTTTACATGTGTGCATTTGGTTGCCATTATCGTATGGGTGCGCTGGTGTGTCCGAGATCTAGTTCTCGTTTTGTCTAGTTGTGATAATGATGTGCACATAATGACAGGAAGTTACACAAGGGCAGTCAAATGCGAAGCTTAAGAATTAAGAAAAACTATATAAGAAATGTATAATTAGAATAAGAAATAAGAAAATCAACAGTGGTCATATGGTAATTTGCATGAAGAAATATTCACAGAGCAAAGATCAGTTAACTAAAGAATCAGTGTTTATTATATTTTTAGTACATTTTTGGACCAGCCAGTGATCAAGACAATGCAAAACTAACTGACCTGCAAGTACTTAACTGTGCTCTTTTGGGACTCCATGAATATAAACTACTTTAGAAAAATTGTATTTAGTAACCACTTATAGTGCAATTGAACCCATCCTCCATGCACTTTTAAATATACTTATCATACATAGTGCATAAAATGCACTTATTAATTATTCAAAATAAGATTAATATATACTACTACCAGTCAAAAGTTTGGACACACTTCCCCATTCTCTTTAATGGGGAAGTGTGTCTAAACTTTTGACTGGTAGTGTATGTATTTAAACTTCATTTAGTTGGTTTTATTTTGTTAAAGTTACATTTATGAAAAGAAATATGAATGTTTGCAAAAAGAAATTATTAAATTAGTTTTTAAATTATTATAAGATTCAGTCAGATTAGATGGTCATTTTACATCTAGATGGGACTCGACTCGGGTCAACTTACCCCTAAACTGGTGCAAACTGGGCCATGGGAACACTTTTTTATAAGAAGCTATTAAGAACCCTTTGTCATAGATACATTCTGATCGTTTAAAATTATAGGAATACTTTTATTATGATAGGAAAGGATAGATACTTTCATTGTACTTCCTCATTCCCTTATATTGTACCCATTTTCAGGTACAACAATTTAATTAGACATTCTAGTTGTAATCAGTAGTGGTGCTGTTCTTAACTTGTATAATCTTTCATTTTCTGAAATAATATTTGGTAAAACAAACCGAAGTGTAAAGTATTATTTAGCGAAAATCTTGACCTCGACCGCTGCACTTCCGGGCGCGTTCATGACAGCGACAGTTCGCGCCCATTTTTAAAAAATAAACTCTCGCGGTCGCGATCACAACCGACAACCGTAACGGACGTATTTTACCTCAGAGAACCAAACCCATCGTATGCCTCACGGAACGAGTCACAAACGAGTATTTTATGAGATGTTTGCAGCCTTTAAAGGTTTAAAAGTCCACTGTCATTATAGGACAACATCAGCACCAAGTAGGACATCTTTAAGTGGACGGTAAAAAAGAAAGAAGGTCATACAGCTTTAGAATAACTCCAAGGTGAGCAAAAAATGTCTGAATGTATTTATTTTCAAGTTAAATTATACTGAAGAAATTACTAAGAGCTGACCCATAAAGAGGCACTGGATGAATACCTAATCATTCATCTTTTAGTAACGATATCAATCACATAAATTAATGTCACAGAAATGTATTTCACATTACAGCTAGTAACAGAACTTGGAGAAAAAAAAAAACACTAGTAAATTCGTCATTCATTATGTTCAAGATCTTTTAATATTGGTTGTTGATTTTGTTCTTGTTGTCATCTATTAAATATGAATGGAAAGAAAAATAACTTTATTAAAAAATCTCTTTTAGATCTGCCCAAGTCATTCTGTCCGAAACTACTTAAGCACCGTTTGACACCAACAACATCAGGGTGAGTAAAAAATGTCTGAATTAAATTTTTTTCAATTACTAAGAACTGACCAATTAAGATAAATACTTAATGATTCATCTTTTTAACGATATCTAATCACATCAAGTAAAGTCCCAGAAATTAAAAAACTTGTCCCAAAACTTGTCTTGTAACAAACGAGAAAAACACTTGTAAATTCTTCATTTATTATGTTAAAGTTCTTTTAATGTTGGTTGTTGTTGTTCTTGTTGTCATCTATTAAATATGAATGGAAATAAAAATTATTTATTAAAAATCTCTCTTTTAGATCTGCCCAAGTCATTCTGTCCGAAAACTAGTTAAGCACCAAGAACACCAGGGTGAGTAAAAAATGTCTGAATTTAATTTGTCAAGTTAAATTATACTGAAGAAATTACTAAGAACTGACCAATTAAGAGACACTCGATAAATACATATTCATTCGTCTTTTTAACAAAATTCAATCACAAACAAAAAGTCCCACAAATTTTTTTTATATCAAACTGGAGAAAAACACTAGTAAATTACTCAGTCATTATGTTCAAGATCGTTTAATATTGGTTTTTGTTTTTGTTCTTGTTGTCATCTATTAAATATCAATGGAAAGAAAACTAATTTTATTAAAAAATCAATTTTTTAGATTTGCCCAATTTATTCTGTCCAAACCAGTTACCATCATTGTTTGACACCAACAACAACAGGGTGAGTAAAAATGATTGACTTATTTTTTTGAGTTCGCTATCTTTAGTTAATTACACTTAAATCAGGTAAGAACTGACCCATGAAGAGACACTTAAAATACTTCATTCACCTTTTTAATGAAATCCATTCACAAAATCACATATAGTAACTTAGTAGTCATGAAACTTGTCTGGGGGAAAGTAAACTCTTTAGCGTTTTATCATTTTGTCTCATTTCGAGATGTAATTGCTGTTTTTGTTGTCTTCCATTAAATATGATTGGAAAAAATCTCCTAATTCAGCCCAATTTGCCCAATTCATTCTACCCAAAAGTAGTGAGGCACTATTTGAAGGTAGGTTTACTGATGATAATGAAATTCCACCAATCGGTTTAGTCACAGCAGTACATGCGTACATCATTGAGAGCCGTGTCGTCTCCGACTCCCTGCGGCTGCTCCACCATCGTCTCAATGCCACATATTCCCTTTCCTCCACACGTCTCGCTCCAGTCGCCCCATTCGCCCCATGACATCCCGGATCCCTTTACCATTTCTGCATTTCCACTGCAGTTAAACCTGGAAATTCAGAGCATACAATGATCACAACCAGAACTATACTTTGAGACGACAGCGTTAAATAACTCTAGACACTTGACCAGGTCACTTTATATCCATGTCAGATGAGCCTCATGCAGTGATGTGTTTATACAGCTTGTTATGGGATGTTGTGAGAATGACATTCTTACTCCAGAATCCTGCTGCTTTAGGAAAACTGGTTGTCAGAAGTTAAATAAGTTCACCTGATGTCGTTTGCGGCTGTGTCGTCCCAGGTCCCTTGGTATGGTTCCACTCTCAGCTGAAAAGATGTTAGAAATCCGCTCGAGCACCATTTGATATCTGACCATTTACCCCAGCTGAGGAAAGAATAGAAAAAGGAACATTAGTAGTATCTATTATTAATCGATTAGTTTAATAAACTTGGATTTAGTAGCAAAAAACTGGCTCTGTTCTGAAACCTAGTATACTGTCTTGTAGTCTACCTGTGTACATAGGCTGCATCTTAACTGAAATGATTTAAAGCGCTCTACATAGACAGCAACTCTGTCATAAGATGCTGTCTATATAGGCAGCCCACTAGGTTTTGAAATGTCTAGTTCAAGCTCTTCACCTTCCTACGTCGGACTGAATTGTGGCGTAGTCTTCATACGGGCCCGATGAGCCTTTAGACGGGTTGATGCAGTGAAGACGAATCCCATTGAGCGCTGTGTTATCACCAACCAGCAGAGATTCCCATCTACCTGCCACCTTCAGAAAAACAACAGCATGTGCAATACTAATCATTTAATGATTTTAAATGATTTAAAAAAAATACATTAATTCAGTTAATTAATCATTAACTGAAATAAAAAACAACAGCAAAATGCTATACTTGCAGTTTATATTTTAAATTTCTGTTTATTTTAAGTTATTAAAATGACTAAATTTTGAAAGAACTAAACTAAAATTAAATTGCTAGAACATAATACAAAAAATATATATAAATAAATAACAAAACACTGTATGAGACACTGCGTGATATGATATTTTACATATGGTGTTTTTTACACGTAAATGATCAGCTCATTGATTTTTGGATATATGTGACCATGGCGTCCACATACGTGGACATGACAGTTTTCACAACTGTGAAAACATAGTTTGGGAAGAATTTGTTAGAAAACATCAGTAATAATATAATAGTTTACAACAATGTAAATTGACATTGCTTGTGTGATGAATAACTTAACATTGATTTTTATTCATTGAGAATGTAAACATGTTTGCAAAAAAGTAGTTTGGGGAGAATTTGTTAGAAAACATCAATGTACAATAGTTGACAACAGTATAAACTGACATAGCATGTGTGATAAATAACATTGATTTTTATTGGTTGAAAATGTAAAAATCTTAGCAATGTATGTAGTTTGGGAAGAAGTTGTTTGAAAACATTAATTTACAATAGATTACAGCAGCATAAACTGACTTTGCATGATAAATAACTTTACATTGATTTTTATTTGTCAAACATGTTAGCAAAAAATGTAATTGTGAAAACGTAGTTTGGGAAGAGTTTGTTAGAAAACAAATTTCCAATAGTTTACAACAGTATAAATTAACATTGCATGTGTGATGCACTTTACACTAATTTTTATTGGTTGAAAATGTGAAAATGTTCACAAAAAATTAACTGTGAAAATGTAGTTTGCGAAGATTTTGTTGAAACAATTAATTATGCAACTAACAATAAAAAAAATTCAGGCACATTTCTCAGGCTGTAAATGAAAGATTTCTTGAGGTGTCTTGATTGTTTTCTGTGGATACAGATCGAGTGTCCACATATGTGGACATCTTTTTTTTCAAAAAGACCTTCATGTTCAAAGATATGTGGTTATTATTATATTTATTGGTTCCTCTTAACCCCAAAAAACTAGAAGAAATCTAAAATGTTCCATTAAGATATTTTGTAAATTTTCTACTGTAAATATATCAAACCTTAATTTTTGATTAGTAATATGCATTGCTAAGAACTTAATTTGGACGACTTTAAAGATGATTTTCACAATATTTAGATTTTTTTGCACCCTCAGATTCCTCAGATAGAGTTGTATCTCGGCCAAATATCGTCCTATCCTAACAAACCACATCAATGGAAAGCTATTTATTCAGCTTTCAGATTATGTATACGTCTCAGTTTAAAAGTTTGACCATTATGACTGGTTTTGTTCTTCAGAGTCACATATTGTTCATGTGACTCTATGTATGGGGGCAAAATTGGATGTCAGTTGGATTGTCAATTGAAGTTACTGAGATACTGAGAATCATAAAATATTTTTTTTTGTTTTGATTTATGACATTTTTATTTTTATTTTTATAAAGCTACCATGGCTATTTTCAAAATATAAAAAGAGAATATCTAAATTTATCTTCGATTAAAAGATGTAAAATTTCTGGTCTGCAAATATCTGGCCTAACATTGTTTTGTCGTGACAAACCTAATTATTATTTGATGTTGTGTATCAGTGCTATGATTAAAAACTCACATCTTGGGGTTGTAATTTTGATTTATCACACACGTGCCATAATACATAATATATTATAATAATGTGCAACTGTAGAATTTACTAATAACTGTTCCCATGTACTAGACTTAAGCTGTATCAGCTTAAAAACAAATAACGTCATAATAATCACTTATAACCAGACCAATCATTCAAAATAAGATCAGGAACATGAATTATAAGAAAGTAGTTAGTTTTGATTTCAAGTAAAGTTGGTTACCAACCACTGAACTACTGTATACTGGTGATATTTACTCACCTTAAGACTAAAGCCTGTGGCGTACATTCCAGTCGGACACATTTCTTTCTGACCCCATGCTCCCCATCTCATTCCGTTATGGACCATCAGCACAGATCTGAAAGGTCTGCTGATGGTTCGCTCGAAGCGTCCTCCTGCGATTACATACTGATCGAAAACAGCCAGTAGTAAAATCAACGTCAGAGGAAGAAACTTGTACATGGTTTGAGATTCCGTCTTTATGTCTCCTGCTGGAGATCAGTGTGTACTGGTTCCTCACGGAGCTCAATGTAGGACGTTGACCTTTCTCTAACAGCTGGATCCAAGTCCAACCAGCACAGCAAACAGAACCTCCCTCCAAAAGTAAATAGAGTCAGAATATAGTGATCAGTGGCTCAAGATGTCAGATTTGATCAGTATTATGACACTAAACAGGTCAAATGCCACACAAAAAGATTTAGAAAGAACATTTTCAGTATATTTAAAATCGCTTCGCTTGTACTGTGGTAAATTTGTATGTATTTTTTATTTTGATATCACAGTAGTTCACAGAATTAATTTAAATATTTCTTATAAAGGCTCTTATGCGTTAGACTTGTTTAATAAAAGTTATTGAAAGTGGATCTGTTTTACACAAAGCATTTATTGATTTTTTGATTAGTCAAGACAATTCCAAATATATTTATAGAAATGAACAACAAAAAACAAGCTATATTTAAATGGTAACGACTTTTGTCAGGTTAGTAAGGAAGGGCATTATATAATAGTGTTGTCAAAAGTACCAACGTTGGTAAGTGAACTTAAAAAAAAAAGTGATGAAACCAGTATTTCCCACCAGCATTTTGAGTTCTGTTGAGCGGATTCTCTGATTGGTCAAATACACATCTTTCATTTTTCATCGAGTGCTTGCATAGATACACACGGGAGTGTTTGAAAGCTGTGTTTATCAGGGTATCCAATCCTTAGTTTTTTTTAGGGCCTTGATTGTTATAGGCTTAATTTTGTAATAATGACCAGCTGACTGCACATTAAACTATTATATGACACGCTTCATGTTCATCATAGTATAATGCTCAATTATTATGGTCCATTTGATCTTCTCTCGTGTTGTTGTTGTCCTCTTATTCCTGAAGGAAAACCAAACTCAGTTTAGTCAGCACTTCCATTGTGTAATCCAACAAACAAACAAAAAAACAAACAGTATTTTATGTGAAGTTGCTCTGCAGTGTGAGTGTTTGATTGCAATCGCATCACCTTAATCGCAGCAGAACATAATCACGTCATTGAGAGCGGTATCGTCTCCATTTCCCTGTGGCTCTTCTATCCGTGTCATAATACCACTAATTCCTCCTCCTTCACACGTTTGACTCCAGCCGCCCCACTCGCCCCAGCTTGTCCCTCTACCCTCTAGTTCAGACCCTCGGCTGCATTTGAATCTGGAGAAAATTCAGATGTGACAATATTATTATAATCAAAAAATAACCAATACTAGTAAAATATATTTTTAAATTCATTATGTTCAGCTAACTTATTTTATCATTAAATGGTAATTAATTATAAAGGCAAACCCAATGCAGTTTATTTACCTTCAAGTTATTTGCCTATTATACTCAATAACATTATAAAATAAAACTAAACTATTCATGATCCCTTTAGTGGCGGAGCTAGAGTTTTTATAGTTGAGGTGGCCAGAGGGGGGCCAAGGCTAATTTAGGGGGTCCGTAGACCTTGAAAGAAAATCAGTGTAGGCTATTACTCCAATTAACAAGCTTGTGATTATTTTTTCTCAATTTTTCTAAACTAAACTATACAGGAACACTACTGAGGTTAAAAGTAATAACTGATTTGTAAACAAGTATTATACTTTTTTTATAATAATGGTATATACTTACATGATTAAGTATAATAAAAAAGATATACGAGGTAATAAAAGTTAACCTCTCTAGTGTAAATTTTTCTCACTAGTTTAAGGACACTGAATGGATTTTCTGCTGTTATATGATTGTTTTCTGGCTGCTGTCTTAACTCAATTAAAACACTCATTGAGTGATTACATGAGACACTATACATTCAGTAAGTTATAGTGTATCTTTCAACATGAATCAGATGGGAATTCTGTGTTTATTTTTTATACTAATATAGCTTAGAATGCCTTGGTTGAACTGAGGAAAAGCGTGAGCATGCATGAAACCTCACACCAATAAAGAGCTCCAAAACTGTTTTTATCATTTGAACGACAGTAGTCAATATTTAAAGTGGAGCAAAACATTTCGTCAAAGTTGTACTAAATCCTAAACAATACCATTCTTGTCTTAGGACAACTTTGATGAACTTTTTTAAACTACCTCAAATGTTGACTACTATAAAACAAACAGAATTTAAATACTGAGACTTTGTTCCCTATTATCAAAAGTGACCTGCTCTGTCGTGTCTGTCAGCTCGTTGTCTGTGTCCCCTCTGCTGTATTTCACTCCGTAAAAAAAAAAAAAATCATGTGGTGCGAGAGGCTGGAAACGGATGAGAGGAAGTACGAAGCAGTAAACAAGATGTCGCATTCTTGAGTTTGAGGCTAAAATAAATGCTTCTTTTAGTACGATTAAACAAGAAAATTAAATAGTAGGATATTAATTATTGGAGTGGCACCCAGGGTGGTTGATCAGATGTCTAGTGCCACCCTGGACACCCATCTGGCACCGCTACTGGACCCCTTTAATCTATTGTTTATTGAACAATTGTGCTGTTGTGTTAAATGTTTATTGTGCACAATCACAGCAATTAATTATACAGCTCTACGAACAAAAAGCATTATGACCTACACCGCCACTTAATTACCTGATGTTGTTTGCGGCTGTGTCATCTCCAAATCCTTGGGAAGATTCGACTCTTAGTTGAAAAGCAGTCAAGAAACAACAAGGACACCATTTGATTTCTGTCCACTCACCCCAGCTGTGGACAAACACAGTTTTGTTGATCAAGTCACATTTTACTTTCAAAAAGGGCAGGAAGTGATTTTTCTCCATAGGAATCACTAGCAGAATTTTAAAATGCCTATGCTTTGCGTTGTTTATGGGTGTTCAAATCGGTTAAACTTAGAAGCCACAAGAAACTTTTATCATGTATGAAAAAAAGGCAAGAAATTGACTGAAAAGTGCAGGGAAAAGTGGCTTGTAAACTTCTGTCTGTTGTCAGGAGGAGAGTTGGATAATGCTTGTGTGTGCATATGGTTAAGAAAAGATAATATGTTAAAGATATTAATAAAGAAATATATAAATAGATACAGAGTGAGAGTGAAAATTCACTCAATGTTAAATGCCACATGTAGACAATGTAAGATATTATATTTGTAGTTTCGAAACTGAAGTGAGTGACAGCTTTTTAGTGACTTTATGGAAGCGCTATTTGCTTGCTTTCTACACTATAATCCGTTCGTAATTTGAATAAAAGTTTCTCTTTATGTGCGTGACTGAAAAAGCAGAACGGATGAGTTGGATGAAAGTTTACTGGTTTAGACACTATTACAAGAGGAATGTATAAACAGAAAATCACAGCATATGTTGGATGTGATCCTTATGTTATGAAGAGGATTTTTCCAACTAAATTGAAATAGTTGCCATCGAGGTGGTGAATATAAGCTAAGTATCTAAGCGTGGTGGCAAACAAACTATTTCACTATGTGATTACCACATTTATATGAAGGATTCAGGATATATGGAACTCCTGAAACTACTGCTGTACAGGGTTTTTAGCTATTGGTCCTGTTAGCAACACGTAAAGTGAGAAAATATCGCTTCCATAGTTTCAGTTTATCCGAATTCCATAAGGTTCCATTGTAATCAATTGCAAATTTAATATCTTATTTAAATTGCGTCTATGTGTGGCATTTAGCGAATTCTCACTGTCTCATGTATGTATTTAGATATTTCTTTATACCTTAATATTATTATAACCATTCACACACAAGCTTAAACCAACTCCTCCTGACTGCAGACACGGGTTTACAAGCCACTTTTCCCTCCTTATAAATAGCAACTTTTCATACTCCAGACAAAATTAAATTTCTAGGTTTGACCAATTTCCATAAACAACTCAAAACATAGGCATATTCAGTTTCTGCTAGTGATTCGTATAGAGAAATATCACTTCCTGTCCTTCAGCTGCATTTTGCATGTCATCACAATCAAGTGATTACAAACAACCTATTTGTAGCTGCTCCTAAACCTAATGTAAGAATTTTTAATAAAACCTGCTTTAACTAGTATTATTGCTCAGAATTACTCAGTCCATTACCTTCCTGCTTCTGAAAGAACTGAAGAATAGTCCTCATATAAGTTCAGTGAGGCTCTCAATGGGTTGATACAGTGAAGATGAATCCCAGTGAGTCCTTTGCTATCCCTAATACCCATAGATGGCTTATCAACCTTAAAACAAGAAAGAGAGAGCCACAAGTAATGTTTAGTTAACTCAAACATAACCCAACGCACTGAAATCTTAAGCAGGTGCATTTCCTTGGAGATACCAGGGTGAATGACAAACAGCAACCTAACCTTCAGTCACCAATAATGCATGTTTAATCACCATTACCATAATCCAGTCATTGCCTGACTTACCTTTAGACTGAACCCTGCAGCATACGTTCCCCTTGGACACATGTCGATATGACTCCACGACCCCCAGTACATCCCATTCGGGACATTCAGCAACGATCTGTAATGTCTGCTGATGCTTCGCTCAGAACGTCTTCCTGTGGACTGAATGCTCACATGCAGCCCAATAATGACTAACAGTAAAGAAAGGAAGTGATGCATTGCTATAGAACAATGAAGTTAATATAAAATACTGATGAAATTAGATCAGTTTGGTTTCTGCAAAGAAATCACCCCAGTAAAGTCTGTTTATATGATACTTCAGAATACATTTATATGGTTCTACAATGTTGTGATATCCTGGTTCTAGCCAATCAGCGGCAAGGAGCACTGAGTGCACGGAAATAACCTGAATGTGAACATGCAAAAATACAAACACTCCAAACACTCATCCAACAAAAATATCTGTAGGCCTAGGTTTGACCGGTAGTGACCATGGAAAGTCTTTTATTTGGTAATATGCCTCTAAAAAGTTAAGGTGTTTGATTTTATATGTGTAACAAGATTTTAAACAATGGAGAACATAAATAATCCCAGGCATTTGCTTACAGGTTTCCTTACACTTAATTTCCTAATGTAAATATAAATTCTTGCAAGTAAGCCAGAGTTCAGCTAAAATATAATTACCGTCATCTTTTAGTCTCCCTCAAGTTATTCCAAACCCACGTGACTTTCTGTCTTCTGAGGGGCACAATGATAATTTAAGTAATTAACTCAAGAATATATAATGTTCAGTACAGACCAAAAGTTTGGACACATCAGTTTCCTCTCACGGCCGTCTTGCCAGTCAAGAAGTGTCGATCTCCAAATGCGAATTATAATTACCATTAGGTAAAAAATATTGAATAATACTTTATGTATGAGAATACCTCATGAAGCTCATCAAGAGAATACCAAGAGTGTGCAAAGCAGTAATCAAAGCAAAAGGTGGCTACTTTGAAGAACCTAGAATATGACATATTTTCAGTTGTTTCACACTTTGTTATGTATATATAATCACACGTGTTAATTCATAGTTTTGATGCCTTCAGTGTGAATCTACAATTTTCATAGTCATGAAAATAAAGAAAACTCTTTGAATGAGAAGGTGTGTCCAAACTTTTGGTCTGTACTGTATCTCTGATCAATTAGTAAAAAAAAAAAAAAAGTTTATCCTTATTTATCCTGACAAATTATGCAAAACTAAAATGATTGTAGATAAAATCAGTGATCTGCATGTTAACACAATCAGCTCAGATGCTGCTCATTGCCAGTAAGAGTGTGTGCCCTTTGAAACAGCTTTGACTGATGAATTTTCAATGTTAATACCACAGAAAACTGTGAGCAGAAATCAACACTGAACACCAGCTTGAGTTCATGATACGAGAGGAGTGAGGATACATGACTCTGCCTTTTCCAGGTCATGTTCTTCCATTTCCAGCTGATGGAACTTAAAAACAATAACATCAAAAATATAGCCGCCAGCAGCAATCATCTGGGTCCGATCACAAACGGCTCAAATGGATGAAGAGGTAATATGATTGAATTGAAATGTGTGCGTGATACACAGTACAGCACTGTATCTAATTGCCCATTTTCCATTTTTAGTGACTGGCAGATCTCAAGATTAAGGGTTTTGAAATATTCTGCCAATAGATTGCAATTGTATATAAATGTTTTTTATTTGTTTGTTTGTTTGTTTGTTTTTGGAGTGATTCATCATTTTGGAAACATTTCAGGGAACAGTTCCTAAAAGTTTTTTTTTTTTTTTTAGTGTGAAGAACAATTCAAAACCTTTTTCCAAAATAAAGAACCTTTTCTGATTCTTTATGGAACCATTGTCAATAAAAATAAGTATAATAAAATGTGTGTATATATATATATATATATATATATATATATATATATATATATATATATAGGATATAAGTATGCCTTCAGAAGATAATAAGGTTTAGGGTAACATGGATGACAGTATTGCTCATAAATTTGGCTGTGCCATCGCCCTGCACCAAAGACCCTTGACAGCATTTGAACCTGGAGAAATGTGGTGGAACTATGACGTCACTTTGTTGGCCGATTGGCTGCTAGCATCACACAGGTTCCCTCAACAAAAAGGCAATGGTAACACTTTACAATAAGGTTCATTAGTTAAACATTAGTTAATGTATTAACTAACATGAACTAACCATGAGCAATGCATTTGTTACTGTATTTACTAATCTTCATTAACGTTAGTTAACGGAAATACAGTTGTTCATTGTTTGTTCATGTTAGTTCACACTGCATTAACTAATGTTAACAAAATTTTAATAATGCATTAGTAAATATAGGAATTAACATTAACAAAGATTAATAAATGCTGTATAAGTGCAGTTCATTATTAGTTCATGTTAACTAATGTAGTTAACTAATGTTAACTAATGAACCTTATTGTAAAGTGTTACCAAGGCGATAGGATTTTTCCATACGCTTTTGGATTATCGCAAAAAATAAGCTCTGTGTTCAACCTCACAAAATAATATAACTTGTATGAATTTTGAAGCCTAAATACAAACGGCAGAACTAAAAAGCTAAACTTAGGCTATAAACAAACTACATCAGTCACTCGCCTTTAACATCACCACCGCCATGCTTCAAACTTTTTAGAAACATTTTCAGTATAAAGGATTTACTATGCAGATGAATTTTATTCCATGTTACATAAGTCTTTTCATATAAAACTAGAATAAATTCAAAACTAGAGCCAAAATAAAACAGTAACAGTAAAGGAAACAGTAAGGAGTGAATAAATGAAATAATCAAAACTAAAACACATGAAAGCACCCATTTCTGTACATTTTGAAATAAAGTCCATTAAAAGTCAATAAATCGTTGATTAATATGGATATTTTAATTCAAAATGAGTCTCCATGTAGTATTCAATAAAAATCTAGTGCATAAAATTATTAAATAACATTATTATTATTAAATGTTAAGATTACATTTATTTTAGTGAATAAAGTACCACGTTTCAGCTACCATTTTGTTAAAGTGGTTACACAAAATGTTATTATATCCTTGCTTCTAGAAAATCCTCAATCTTTGCTTTCTAACTGCTTCATGATGCTGTAAACATTTAAATTTAACTTGGCTTCAAGCACTATTCAGTAAAGTTTTACTGCGACCACGTAAAGCCAGTAAATGTCGTGTTTACATCGAATAATGGTAAATTGAAGTTACCTCATGGTATGAACCCAGAGTTGGTTACATCAGTAATAAAACGAGAATCTTCCATACAAAACTATTGGTTGCATTTTGGGGCAAAGCAAAAAAAAAAAAAAAAAACCTGTCGAAAGACAATATAAAATATGGGGAACTAACTTAATTTGGTTATTCTACAATTAATTGTACTACAAATTACACTACATTTAGAAAATACTATAAATTGATAAACTGTGTCTTCTTTAAGAAATGTAACAGCTTAAAAAAAGTGGGGTGTAAATGGTGTGTTTTATGTCGTACAATAAAACATGAAAGTATCTTGAGCTTGTGTTAACCACGGACCTTATTCAAAGGATAACTATTGCCAAAATGCAACCTGGGCTGTTTTTTTTTTTTTTTTTTTTTTACTGTAAACGAGACAAACATATATCTAAAAGCATAATTACGACAAACGAGCCGTTTTTGAGATTGACCGTGATTTTGTTTTGTGGTCAATGGCCGGTGAATGGGAGTTCTAGGGGCATAACTTTGAGCGCATCAAAATCGATATTTTTACAACATTAAGAAGGCTCGACACACCATGAAACTTTGCTCAAAGTATCGCCTGGGTCTCTACACATGAATTCGAAATCAAAACGAAATCATGGTCAATCTCAAAAATGGCTCGTTTGTCGTAATTATGCTTTTAGATATATGTTTGTCTCGTTTACAGTAAAAAAAAAAACAGCCCAGGTTGCATTTTGGCAATAGTTATCCAAAATTTAACCAAAATCCCATTCAAAAAACCCATTGACGAAAAATTCTTACTTGCTTACGGGATTTTGACTACAAAGTGATGTCATAGTTCCCCCACTCTATATAATGATGTTTTAATTGAACAGCTTGGTGAGGCGAGCTTGTGCCCTTAAATGGAAAGCATAAAACAGTCACATACTCACCTGATGTTGTTTGCAGCAGTGTCGTCTTTAATTCCTTGGGAAGATTCGACTCTCAGCTGGAAAGTGGTCAAGAATCCAAAAGGACACCATTTGATTTTTGTCCACTCACCCCAGCTGAAAAATGCAAAGAGTTTAATTAGTTTAAATATTTATTTCTAGTTTAAACATTTATTGTAAGATTTTCTTTTAAAAACTTAAAGCCATTACTGTCCAACGCCTGACTGAACTGTGACGTAGCCCTCATGTGGGTGTGATAAGCCTTTGGACAGATTGACACAGTGAAGACGAATCCCATTGAGTGCTGTATCATCATCTAAAACGTGGGAAGGTTTTTCCACCTTAGAACAACAACATTGAGACAGTCCTGCATTTGACAGCTCAATCCACAGTACCATTCATCTTGAAAGAATGTTTGCATCTTTAGGCACTTAAGTCTTTCTGATGGTTGAACCTTCAACGATCAGTCATTAGATTCAATGCACGACTTACCCTGAGACCAAACCCTGCGGCGTACGTTCCAGTTGGGCACGTGTCCTTATACCCCCATGACCCCCAGGTCATCCCATTCGGCACAGTCAGCTCTGATAAGAAATGTCTGCGGATGCTCCGCTCAGATAGTCTTCCTGCGCTCTGAACGCTCAGCCCAATAACGACTAGCAGTGAGAACATCATGGAAATAAAGTGATGCATGTTGCAACACTGGCCTGATGGATTAAAATACTAATGAAATTAATTAACTGATCAAGCAGACACAGAGAGCTATTGCAATATCAGAACATTCTCAGCTTTATTAAGAGATATGGGTCATATTTATACAATGCGGTTCATACAACAACATACAGGATGCCCTTTGCCTCCAATCAAAGTAGGCAAAGGTCAAAGATTACCCTATATGGATATTAAGAAATATAGGGTGTTTTGGCCATGTGTGCTTGGTTGCCACTTTTTTTTTTTTTTTTTTTTTTTTTGCCAGTTCTCATTTTTTAGAAGTTTGGCCATGATGTGCACATAATGACAGGAAGTTAGACAAGGGCCGTCAAAAGTGAAGCTTACATGAACCGCATGTAAACACACTTTAGACAAACACTGACTGATCAGATCAAATGCTGCTCACTGAAACAGCTTCACTTGATAGTTTATTTACATTTTTAAATCTTTCATGAGGTTTTAAAGAAAAATAGATACTGTAAATTGTGTGTATGGAAAGATTCCACAAATGTTAAAGGTTCTTTATAGAAGCATAAATGGCAAGTGATGAGTGTAGGATATAAATATGCACTAACAAGGTAACAAGATTTAGGGCAACATGGATGAAAGTATTGCTTATAAATGAGTTCACTGTTCATTTCCAGGAAGTGCATGAACAAATTAGACAATTACTTTGAATGCAGTGTAAGTCACTTTCTTGTTAGTTAAAAATGTCTTGATGGATGCGTTTCAGCTTTTTGTCATCTCAAGATGTTAATTGATGGTGTGGATTATTGTGAGGTTTGTTTGGACACCATGAAAAAAAGTTTCAAATGCCATTGCTTGGACCTTTTGGGAAATGCATTTTTAATTTTAATTAATTTGATTATTTGTTGTAAATACTCACAAAGGCGACAGACCTGTTTAACAATAGGCTGTGGACCACCGTGGAATAAACGACTCAAAATTACTATCCACAAAGTAAAAAGAGCGATGGACTAAATTGCGTTCAGCGAGAGCGCCGCTCTTTATGTTTATCCTGAAACCGTCACACCATAATGACGTAAGCGTGCTCCGGCTCGAATGCTGAAACCCTATGTGAGTGCAGGCCAGGGGGGGAGTGGGGACAATCGTACTAGGGCCTGGTTCATGGCAACCGTGCCTAGTGTGAGTACACCCTAAGTCAGTTTTTAGCTTACCTTAAGACTGAACCCTGCGGCATACTTTCCAACTGGACACATTTCCCTGTCACCCCACGTCCCCCATCTCCCTCCATTCAACACTTTCAGCTCCGATATGTAATGTCAGTCGGACGTCTTTCTGTGGCCTACCTGCAGCCCAATAATGACTAGCAGAGAAAACCTCATAAAAATTAAGTGATACATTGCTGGACCACTGATCTGATGAATTAAAATACTGATGAAATGAATTAGTTGATCAAGCAGACACAGAGAGTACACTATATAACATTCTCAACTTTGTTAAAGGTCCACTGAAGCGCCTTGAAAAACGCAGCCTTATTCTATGTGGTGACGTACTTTTAACTGAAACAAAAACATATCGCCCAGCCCCGCCCACTAATTTTGAATAGCCAATAGCGTTCCATTTATATCTGCTCCGGCCAGAGCTGTTGAGCTCAGTAAAGCCGCATTTGTAAGCTTATGACAGCCACAGACTAATAAATCACCCACAGGTTCAATATGAAACTCTTGCTAAAACGAAATAGTGATCATAATCATGCTGAGGCTGTGTAGTTTAATACATGCCGATCGCACATATGATCTGCTCCGGGTTAATGCGTCTCTGTGTAGGGGGCGGGACACTACGGACTCTAGAGAGCATTTGATTGGACAGAACGTTTGATTAGAAACTGAAGTGCACGGTGATATCATCCAAATCCTTGCTTCATATTGGCGGAAGTGACGAGACTGTAAGTTTTGAATGCCCATATCTTGTAAACGCAAATTTTGTCATTGTTTTGAAGCACACTAGCTTATAGATAATCTTAAGGCTAATATATTCATACTAAAAGCCAAAAAACTTTAATTTTGATTTCAGGGGGACTTTAAGGAAGATGGGTCATATTTATACACAGGTTCATACAAAAAAAATACAGAATGCCCTTGGCATCCAATCAAACTAGGCAGAGGTCAAACATTACCCTAAATGGATGTTAAGAAATATAACAACATTTAAGATGTGTGCACGATCATATGGGCGTGTGTGTGTGCTTAGTTGCCGTTGTCATACGGGTGCACCATTGTCAAGTGGTATCACCATTTAAGGTTTCAGTGTGCAGAATTTGAACTCTCCCACTTGATAAGATAGCCCACTACAAGAATTCAACCGGATTCCACCCATTGACCATTTGCTTTCTTTATTTTCAAATCTTTTTGATGGAGTGATCAATAAGTCAAGCAGGTGAAAAACCTTAGACACAAACAGACAACAGTATATGAGCATGAATAAATACAATCAAAATACAAAGCAAAACTTATACACTAAGTGTTATTTTTAAGTTACTTTAAAATAAGCTTGCAAGTACATTTACATTTACATTTACAAGTAGAAAACAACCATTTATACTCAATTTATACCAAAACACTACTTGAATGATTTTAATGATTATGATATTAACCATTCACTCTTAATCTGAATACACTTCCCATATAAACACCACTAATTCACAAACCAAACTACAAATGAACACAGAACCCTATAATATTCAAATACAACACAATTCAACAAACAACCAAAGTACAAAATAAAAATAAAGCTCACCGGCTGCTGCTTCATTGTTTTGTAGTGGGCTTAACTCTGAACAAAGGAATCTTTCTTTTGTTCAAGCCACTGCTACTCTACATGAAATCTGTTCTGCCCTGCTAATTAATAAATTGACTTCACCTAGTGTTCTCTCACTTGTTAATTCTAGTGCACTCTAACTAGTGCACTCTAGTTAGAAGGGGCAGAGCTACAGCAACCAACTGTTTGCCACAACATAATCATGACAGGAAATTACACAAGTGAAAAGAAGTCAAAAGTGAAGCATATATATATATATATATATATATATATATTATATATATATATATATATATATATATATATATTGTCTTAAGCCATATGATGATTTGCATGAAGAAGTAAATATTCTGTGAGCAAACTGAAGAATCAGTGTTTATTTATTTTATTGTTCTAGTCAGTGATCAAGACAACAATGCAAAACTAAATGTATAAATGAACTGGGATATTAAAGTAAATGACCTGCAAGAAAACACTCTTTAGACAAACACTGACTGATCAGATCAAATGCTGCTTACTGAAACTGCTTTGCTTAATAGTTTATTTACATTATTTAATCTTTGAGGATTTAAAGAAAAATAGATTAAGCAAAGCAAAAATCAGACCTTTAAACAAAAAACAGAAACCTTTAAACTGTGCGTAGAGCATTTTAATATTCAAAAGATCCTTTCTGCACTATAAAGAAACTTTCATGAAGTGGAAAAACAGACATCTCAGAATCCAGTCATTAAAACTCAAATTCAAAGTAAATGATGAGCACGTTCACCTGATGTTTGTGGCTGTGTCATCTCCAATTCTTAGGGAGGATTGGGCTCTTAATTGGAAAGTAGACTCTCATTGGAAAGGCAGTCAAGAATCTAGATGGACACGATATGATTTTTGTTCATTGACACCATCTGAAGAAAATAACTATTTGAGATCATTTCAAAGGTTTTTCAAAGACAATAAAGAATTTTGGTGATTACATCTATTATTTTAGTGGCTTATTTATCTAGCTTATGAAGAAACTGCTCCTAACCCTGAATGTACTCATTTTTTATAATAATCCCATTGAGCGCTGTGTTATCCCAAAAACCATACAATGTAAAAAGTTTTCATCAGATTCAACTTAAAAACCTAAGCTCAGCAGCTGCTTTAAGTAAATCAGCTTAAAACTACAAGTCATTTTAACTTATTACAATCAAAAGTAGTTGATTTAACTTGTGAGTTTAAATGACCTAAGTTCATTTAACTTAACATATTAAGGCACCTGCTAAACTTAAGTTTTTAAGTTGAAACTGGTGAAAACTTTTTAGTGTTTAGGAATGTTCCTGTACTGCAAAAAAAATTACAGCAAACACAATAAAACAATGATCCATTGGGAACAGAGTTAACTAACCAATACTATTCATGCAAGGTGGATTAAAGATTAACTAAACATAAACATACAGTAGTTCATTCAATACTGCACTGAATTTTTGTTCTTGTTTTCTAGGACAAATATGTAAACATTCTTAAATCAAGATACACTGACTTGAGAAGAAAAGTGACAAAACATGTCTTGTATTATCAAAAATATATCAAGCATTATTATAGATTATTTTAGCTAGATACATCTTAATGATAGATTTGTTTTTTTAGCTTTCGTCTTCTCAAGATGTTAATTGATGGACTGGAGTGGTGTGGATTATTGTGTTGTTTTTATGAGCCGTTTGGACACTCAAATGGCCTTGATTGGCATTTTGTGTTTTTAATTTAATGTGTTGTTATTTTGATATTTTATTAATGGGGTTGAAAAATTAATTTGATATTAATGGGGTTCACAGAAACCATTTGATTATTTATTGTAAAGACTCTTGTGTAAAGATGCTTTGATGCTTGAATTAAAGTGATTGCAAATGTGCCTATTTTTCACAAAGCATTTTTTCCTCATTTTTTGATTAGTCAACATGAGAAAAAAGACATTAATAAACAGACAAACACTAATGTCATTCCATGCAAAATTAACATTTTAATAGATCTTAGGATATAATAACTTGCTCATGACAGTTCATAACAGTATGATGATCAGTTATTATAATACATTTGATCTTGCTGTTCTTGTCGTCGTCCTCTAACACCTGAAAGAAAAGCCAAATTCAGTTAAGCCAGCACTAACATCACTGAGATCTTACAAACTGCTCTGCGATCTGAGTGTTTGGGTGCGATCGCATTACCCTATTTGCAGCAGTACATGCGTACGTCATTGAGAGCGGTGTCATCTCCAATGCCCTGCGGTGCCTCTATACGTGTCTTGATACCACAAATCCCTTTTCTTTGACATGTATGACTCCAGTCGCCCCAGTCACCCCAGTGTGTGCCTTCACCCACCAGGAAAGACCCTCCACTGCACTTGAACCTGGAGACATTTGGGCAAAACAAACTCTTGGAACTTGTAGCATAAAACTGGTTTCAGCGGCTACTCAGCTAAATTTAAGTTTTATTTTCGGCAAATTTGACAAAATTATCTTCAAATAATGGTTTTCACTCCAAAATTGAGGTGCATAAGCAGATTTCAGAGAGGCAATCAGTTTCAAAAAGAAATACAAAATCTGAAATAAAACAAGGTGACAAAAAGATTGAATCCAAGATTTGGTGTTAATGAGTGATTTACAAGCAATTTTTAAAAGGTCTGTCATTTTTGACCAAGAGCACCAAATTAGGTTTAAGGATTTTCAGCACAGCTTAAAAGCGCATACCTAATGTTGTTTGCGGCCGTGTCGTCAAAAATTCCTTGAGGCGATTCGACTCTCAGCTGGAAAGCTGTTAAGAATCCAGAAGGACACCATTTGATATCTGTCCACTGACCCCAGCTAAAGAAAAATCACAGTTTTATTGATCAAACTCATCATTATTTTCAAGAAAATGTAACTGACTTTTGACATAACAATTCTTAACCTTGCAAACCCGTAACACAGATAATAAATAAAGTCTACTATCAAGCAAAGTTGTTTCAAAAGGTACATGCTCTTATAAGAGCAACATTTGACTTGATTAGTTAGTGTTTGTCTGAAGTGTTTAAATTGACTTGCACAATCATTTAGTTAAAACATGGATAAACAGAGATTCTATTGCTGTGTACAGCCCATTACCTGCCTACATTTGACCGAACCGAGGCGTAGTTGTGATACGAATGTGTTAAGCCTTTGGACAAATCAACGCAGTGAAGGCGAATCCCATTGAGTGCAGTATCGTCTCCATGACCAATATGATCTTGCACCTTAAACAAGAGTTTAAAAGTGAAAAGGAGTATTCTTAACTCCAACCTCCAGTGTTCCTGGAGGTACACCAGCATCACACATTTCAGCTGTCTCCCTTCTCTGACCTGTCCATTTCAGGTCTTGGAGTTTCTACTAAGGAGCTGATGAGTTGAATCAAGTTTGTTCAAAAACGTTTACTGTTTGTGTACCTTCAGGAGCAGCTGGGAATCCCTGGACTAACCCAATCCAGAGGAACATTCAACTTCATACTTCTTTATTGTTAAGCAGTCACAAAACTTAAGCAGGTGCAGTTTGAATTATTATAGCAACTGTAGAGTCCATTTCCATTAAGGGTTTGAACCTTCAACCCTCAGTCATTAGCTTACACTTTCAAGCATTAAACCACCAACATACAACTGTAATTTAGTCAGTTCTTAGCTTACCTTTAGACTGAACCCTGTGGAGTACATTCCACCTGGACACATTTCCCTTTGACTCCACGACCCCCATCTCCCTCCGTTTGTCACCGTCAGCTCCGATATGTAATGTCTGTCAAAGCTTCGCTCAGGACGTCTTTCTCCGGCCTGAACACTCACCTGCAGCCCAATAATGACTAGCAGAGAAAACATCATGGAAATGAAGTGATGCATTGCTGCAGCGCTGGCCTGATGGATTCAAATACTGATGAAATTAATGAATTGATCAAGCAGACACAGAGAGCTAGTGCACTACCATAACATTCTATTTATTAAGAGAGATGGGTCATATTTATACAACACAGGTTCATACAAAAACATACAGGATGCCCTGGACATCCAATCAAAATTGTCAGAGGTAAAAAAAATACCCTAAATGGATATTAAGAAATATAACAACAATTAGGATGTGTGAATGAGCACATGGGTGTGTATTGTGGGTTGCTGTCATTATATGAGTGCACGGATGTCTCCAAGGTCTAGTTCTCATTTTGTCTAGGTGTGTCTATGATGTGCACATAATCGCAGGAAATTACACAAGGAGGTCAAAAGTGCAGCTTAAGAAATCAGAAAAAAAAAATATAATTAAAATAAGTAATAAGAAAATTAACAGTCTTCTTAAGTCATATGATTCTTTGCATGATGAAATGAATATCCGCAGAACAAACTCGGAACATTTAACTAAAGAATCAGTGTTTATTACATTATTAGTACATTATTGTTCCAATCAGTGATCAAGACAACAATGCAAAGCTAAATGACTAAATGAACTCTAATATTAAAGTCAATGACTTGCATGTAAACTAGGGTAAACTCATTTTTATTGCTCCGATAAATAAATGAAATTCGATCCGATAAAGTACTCTTGCTGGTAAATCAATCAATCAGTCTGGTTTATCTGAGATTCATCTGCTTTCAGAGTCCAAGTGCTGCAGCTGTTAACTGCAGTGACTCTCGGACTTTGTCGCGTTTAATACGTCATCATCTGTGTCGTCAACATCGTCTTCGCCGGTCTGGAAGTTTTTCGCGGTGGCAGAGGAGGACGATGCTATTTGCAACAAATGTTTAGCAAGGATTCTGAGAGGAGGTAAAAAGCCTTCAAGTTTTAACACAACAAATCTTAAATCTCACTTCAGAGGTCGTCATCGCGGTGAATCTGTTTTAGGGGCCGTTCACATGTCGCGCCTAAAAACGCGTGGAAAACTCTAGATGCGCCGCTTTCTCTTTCTTTCCAAACCGCTCTGTAGCCTGCTCTGCTGTGGCGTCTGCCGTTGCTAAGCAACCATGACCTGCGCTCTCCATAAGGACGCGGAAGTTTCAGCAAAGGATAAATGGATTGTCAGCATTAAAAATCACTTGCAGTAGCTCTGTTATCAAATTTATTTAAATATGTTTATTCCTGTACAGCTATGATAAGCTGTTTCTCCACCTTGGCAGTGCTTTCAATGTTATTAAGGGAAAGGATGAAGCTGATTGTTTGGTTCATGTCACATGACCTGCGTTGGGCTTACGGCATTCTGAACAGTTCAGATGTTTTTATCTCGATTCTGATGTCTTATTCCCCGTCTTGTACGATTTGGTTTCTGCACACATTCATAATATGATCAATAAGAATGGACTACACGTAAGCTTTAACGGACATTTGGACATCTGACGTTACTCCATGATGCACTTTTCATTTTTTCCAGGTTGACAGATGTCAAAGCATTTTACTTATTTAGAATTGTGGTGCCTTACACAAAAAATAAAAACATTCAGTCAGGACTGATGTTTGCTATGATTGTTAGACCCAGATATATAATATACGTTTCATTAGTTTATCTTAGAATTTGTATTCTCCTGGGTGCACAAAATTATCATATAAAAATATGAACGTATTGGGTATCGGTATCGGTATCGGCCACAAGAAGGACTTAATTATCGGCTAATTATCGGTATCTGTAAAAAAAATTCATATCGTGCATCCCTAATGTTAACACAATTTAGACAAGCACCGGCTGATCAGATCAAATGCAATCTTTCTTGAGGTTTTAAAGAAAAATAGATACTGTAAGCAGAATTTTTTGCAATGGAAATATTTTGGATGTTAAAGTTTCTTTACAAAACCATCAATTGCAACAAAGAACCTTTAGTTTTAAGAATGTAAATATGCACTCAGCAAGATAACAAAGTTTCTTTTTAACAGAGTTGACAGTATTACACTTAAATTTAATGAAGTGTGTCTCTTCCATTGGACACATTTAGCAATGATCCATAATATCTGTTGACGCTTCGCTCAGAACCTCTTCCTGTGGACTGAATGCTCACATGCAGCCCAATCATGACTAGTAGTAAAACAATGAAGGGATGCATTGCTCCAGCAAAAGCCTGATGGATTAAAATACTAATTAAATAAATTTCTGTTTGGTTTCTACACCTAAAACTGATCCCTGCTCCGTAACAACCACCTAATTTTCTCAAAACTGTTTCAGAATGTATTTATATGATTTAGCAATATTGTAATATTCTGGTTCTAGCCAATCAGCTGTCAGGAGCACTGAGCAAATGTCAATGACCTGTACGTAAACACACTAAAATACAAACATCTGCGTACTTAACCCTTGGTGTCCCTTGGTGTTTAAACTGTTTTTAATGAGTGAAATATTATATGTACCGCAACACCTTATAAAAGACCAGCCTTAAATGGCAGGCATTTGCATAAACAAGAATGATTGCAAGAGAGCCAGTGTTAAATGATTAGCTAAAAATAATCTTTCTGTCATCATTAATCTCCCTCATGTGGTTCCAAACCTGTATGATTTTAAGTAATATGAAAGAATGTTCATACAACTTGATTGCTGCACAAGTCTTCTTAAGTCTTAAGTCATATGCTTCTTTGCATGAAGAAATAAATATCCACAGAAGAAACTTTAGAATCTAAAGAATCAGTGTTTAGTCGTATTATTGTTCCTGCCAGTGATCAAGACAAAATGCAAAACTAAATAACTAAATGAACTGGGATATTAAAGTCAATGACCTGCATGTAAACACACTTTAGACCAACACTGACTGATCAGAAACAGTATAATTATTGACAGCAATTACAAAAAAAAAAAAAAACATAATAGCTCTCCCTTATCAAGCAGGAGGAAGCCTTATTGTAAATTATAGATTTTTTTAGTTAAAAACATCATAATGATGGATTTGTTTCTTTTGTCTTTTTCAAGATTTTTAATTGATGGACTGGATTGGAGTGGTGTGGATTGCATGTGGATAACTGTGATGTTTTTTTATCAACTTATTATGGCATTTGGTTATCAAATGGCATTGCACGGACCTTTTGGAAATGTTTAATTTAATGCATTTTTTATTTTGATATTTCATGGGTTCACAGAAATAATTTATTTATTGTAAAGTCTCTTCTCATGCTTTTATGCTTGAAGTAAAGTTTTTGAAATATGCACGCTTATCACAAAGCATTTCTTCATTGTTTCATAAGAAAAATAAATGAATGAGACACAAGGAATAGTATAATACTCATATAATATTGTTAATGATTTCAATCAAGTCAGCGAAAAAGAACATTAATCAACAGACAAACACTAATGTCATTTCAAGATGAAACGATATTTTAATAGATTTAAGGATACAATTATGCCCTCAGAAAAATGTGGGCTCATAACAGTATTCTGATCAATTATTACGATCCATCTGATCTTCTTGCTGTTCTTGTTGTCATCCTCTAACACCTGAAAGAAAAGCCAAATTCAGGCACTAACATCACTGAAATCTTCCAAACAGCTCTGCGATCCAAATGTTTGCTTGCGATCGCATTACCCTAATTGCAGCAGTACATGCGCACGTCATTGAGAGCGGTGTCGTCTCCTTGTCCTTGCGGCCCTTCTATCCACGTCTTGATACCACAAATCCCTTTTCCGTGACATGTATGACTCCAGCCACCCCAGTCACCCCAGTGTGTGCTTTCACCCAGCAGGTAAGACCCTCCGCTGCATTTGAAGCTAGAAGAAATTTGGGCAAAACAAACTCTTGGAACTTGTAGCACAAAATGGTTTCAGAACCAAACAGTTATATATAGAGTGTATAGTATATTTTGAGCAAATTTGAACGCAAATAATGTTTTTTTTTCACTGTAAAACTGAGGTGCATAAGCACATTTTAATGAGGCCTACAATCAAAGAGTTCCAAGAAGAAATACAAAATCTGAATTTACAAGCAGTTTGTAAAAGACTGGTCATTTTTGACCAAGAGCACCAAATAAGTTTAAAGGATAATCATACTCACTAGATGTTGTTTGCAGCTGTGTCATCACCGTTTCCTTGAGGCTGTTCCACTCTCAGCTGAAAAGCAGTCAAGAGTCCAGAAGGACACCATCTGATATCTGTCCACCGACCCCACCTGAAGAAAAAAGAGTTTTATTGAACAAACCACTCATTATTTTCAAGTTCATTTGTCTATCTTATGAAAAAAACTGCCTTTGACTTCATAACCGCAAACCTGCTAAATTATTACTATTAAGACTGAGCCCATTACCTGCCTTCAGCTGACTGAACTGTGGTGTAGATGTGATATGAGTGTGTTAGGCTACTGGAGTAATCAACGCAGTGAAGGCGAATCCCGTTGAGTGCAGTATCATCCCCACCACCAATGGGACCTTCGACCTTAAAAACAAAACAAAACAAAAACAACAACACTAAGACAAATTAGAAAGAGAAAAGGAGTAATCATAACTTCAGCCTCAAGTGTTCCTGGAGGTACAACATCACGCATTTCAGATGTCTCCCTTCTCTGACCTGTCCATTTCAGCACTTGGAGTTTCTACTAAGGAGCTGATGAGTTGAATCAAGTTTGTTCAAAAATGTTTACTGTTGTGTGCCTTCAGGAGCAGCTGGGAATCCCTGGACTAACCCAATCCAGAGGAACATTCAACTTCATGTTTCTTTAGTATTAAGCAGTCACAAAACTTGAGCAGGTGCAGTTTAAATTACTACCATCAACTCTGGAGTTCATTTTTGTTTTATTCAGCTTACACTTTCAAGGATTAAACCACCCACATACTACTTTAATTAAGTCAGTTTTTAGCTTACCTTAAGACTGAACCCTGCGGCGTACTTTCCAATTGGACACATTTCCCTGTCACCCCACGAACCCCATCTCCCTCCATTCGGCACGCTCAGCTCCGATATGTAAAGTCTGTCGATGCCTCGCTCAGGACGTCTTTCTCCGGCCTGAACTCTCACCTGCAGCCCAATAATGACTAGCAGAGAAAACATCATGGAAATGGAGCGATTCATTGCTGCAGCACTGGTCTGATGGATTAAAATATTTATGAAATTAATTAATTGATCAAGCAGACACAGAGAGCTAGTGCACTACCATAACATTCTCAACTTTAAGGAAGATGGGTCATATTTATACAACACAGGTTCTTACAACAACATACAGGCATCCAATCAAACTAGGCAGAGGTCAGACATTACCCTATATGGATATTAAAAAATATAACAACATTTAAGATGTGCGCATGAGCATACGGGTGTGTGTTTAGTTATCATACGGATGCACCAGTGTGTCCGATATCTAGTTCTCATTGTGTGTAGGTGATCAAAATCATGGCAGGAAATTACACAAGTGAAAAGAATCAAAAGTAAAGCTTATATATATAATAACAGTCTTAATCAACAGACAAACACTATTGTCATCTGAAGCAAAATTTATATTTTAATAAATGAAAATGACAGCTGGCTTCTGCTTTGTGTTGAGGTCCTGATCACCTCTCAGGCTTTATGATCAGTTATTGCAATCCATCTGATCTTCCTGCTGTTCTTGTTGTCAACCTCTAACGCCTGAAAGAAAAGCCACACTCAGATTAGCCAGCACTTAGATCACTGAGATCTTACAAACAGCTCTGCGATACGAGTTTTTTACTGTGATCGCATCACCTTAATCGCAGCAGAACATGCGCACATCGTTGAGAGCGGTGTCGTCTTTTTTGCCCTGTGGCCCTTGTATCCGTGTCTTGATACCACATATCCCTTTTCCTTGACATGTCTTCCAGTAGCTCCAATCGCCCCAGTGTGTGCCATCACCCACCAGATGAGACCCTCCACTGCATTTGAACCTGGAAGAAATTTAAATGTGACATTATAATAAAATATGTTTTTTCAGTCAATACTAACAAAGCAAGGTTAAACACACTCTTGGAACTTGAAAAGAGGCCTGTAGCACAAAACTGTGCTGCTAATTTCTGATTTGGGAGTGATTTGTTTGTTAAAAAATGTTAGGCTACCTTATTAAAAGTATTGCTCTTAAGAGTCCTGTGTGTTTTGTATCACTAACGTAGTGTCCGTTCTCGAAACATATAAGCTCTGCCTGCGTGAGGCGCACCGCTTCCAACTTATGATGTTTTATTAAAATGTATTAATTCTGAACAACGTGTTATGTGTCCATATTGCACTAAAATGCAACACTGCATTTCCTTTGGGTCCACAGCAAAAATCGACTGGATGAACTGTTCTCGACATAATAAAAATGCAAACAGAAAGACACACAAAGATTCCTGCCTTTATTAGAGAGAAGAATATGTTCAGTCCCCTCTCTCCGAAGCTTTGAATATTCGGTGTTGATTACTACCGAAGCTTCGAAGCTCAAAAAATGGTATTCGGACCAGATCTAACATAAGCACAGATCAGTGAGACCTACAATCAGTCAGTTCCAAAAAGATTTGGTGCTGATAATAAAGCAGGTCATTTTGACTAAGAGCTCCAAATTAGTCTGAAGGAGCACAAAATCCCATACTCACATGTTGTTTGCGGCCGTGTCGTCACTACTTCCTTGAGATTTTTCAACTCTCAGCTGAAAAGCAGTCAAGAATCCAGAAGGACACCATTTGATATCTGTCCACTGACCCCAGCTGAAGAAAAAAAAAACACAGGGTTTTATTGATCAAATTATTTTTTTTACAAAATTCTTTTGTGCTTTTAGCTTATGAAAAAACAGCTCTTAACGTAACAATTCTCAATAACCGCAAGTAAATTATTACACTTCAGACTGAGCCCATTACCTGCCTACATCTGACCGAACTGTGGAGTACAATACAAGCGTGATGTGCTTTGTGTCACAGTAATGCAGTGAAGGCGAATCCCGTTGAGTGCAGTGTTATCATACATTTGACCATAAAGTGGACCTTGCACCTAAAAAAAAAACAACAACACTAAGACAAATTCTGAAGAGAAAAGCAGTAATCGTAATGCCAAACTCCAGTGTTCCTGGAGGTACACCTGCATCACGCATTTCAGATGTCTCCCTTCTCTGACCTGTTCATTTCAGGACTTGGAGTCTCTACTAAAGAGCTGATGAGTTGAATCAAGTTTGTTCAAAAATGTTTTTTGTTGGTGTGCCTTCAGGAGCAGCTGGGAATCCCTGGACTAACCCAATCCAGAGGAACATTCAACTTGCTTCTAAGCATTCAAAAGCTTCTTCATTATTAAGCAGACACAAAACTTGAGCAGGTGCAGTTTGAATTACTAACAGCAACTCTAGAGTTCACACTTTCACTTTTAAGCATTAAACCACCCACATACTACTATAATTAAGTCCGTTTTTAGCTTACCTTAAGACTGAACCCTGCAGCAAATGTTCCACTTGGACACATTTCCCTGTGGCCCCATTGCCCCCATGTCTGTCCATTCAACACCGTCAGCTCCGATATGTAATGTCTGTCGATGCCTCGCTCAGGACGTCTTTCTCCGGCCTGAACTCTCACCTGCAGCCCAATAATGACTAGCAGAGAAAACATCATGGAAATGGAGCGATTCATTGCTGCAGCACTGACCTGACAGATTAAAATACTGATGAGATTAATTAATTGATCAAGCAGACACAGAGAGCTAGTGCACTACCATAACATTCTCAACTTTATTAGGGAGGTGGGTCATATTTATACAACACAGGTTCATGCAACAGCATACAGGATGTCCTGGACATCCAATCAAAATTGTCAGAAGTAAAAAATACCCTAAATGGATATTAAGAAATCTAACAACAATTAAGATGTACGTACAAACAAATATGTGTGTGTGTGTGTGTGTGTGTGTGTGTGTGTGTGTGTGTGTACCTGGTATTCATCACGTTGTGGGGACCAAATGTCCCCACAAGGATAGTAATACCAGTAGATTTTGACCTTGTGGGGACATTTCTTAGGTCCCCATGAGGAAACAGGCTTATAAATCATGCACAATGAGTTTTTTTGAGGAAGTAAAAGTGTGCACAATCTCCTGTGAGAGCTAGGTTTAGGTGTAGGGTAGGTGTAGGGTGATAGAAAGTACGGTTTGTACAGTATAAAAACCATTACGCCTATGGAATGTCCCCATAAAACAAGTAAACCCAACATTATTGTTCCAATTGGTGATCAAAAATACAATGTAAAATTATAAAAGTATGTTCATGCATCTTGACGGCTGCACAAGTCTTCTTAAGTCATATGTTGCTTTGCATGAAGAAATAAATATCTGCAGAGCAAACTTGGATAAGTTAGTTCCAGTTAGTGATTAAGACAACAATGCAAAACTAAATGACTAAATGATATTACTCTGATATTAAAGTCAATAAACAGAATGTAAACACACTTCAGACAAACACTGACTGATCAGATCAAATGCTGCTCACTGAAACAGCTTCGCTTGATAGTTTTAATCTTTCATGTGGTTTTAAATAAAAATAGGTACTGTAAAGCAGAATTCTGACCTTTAAACAAGAAAACAAAATGATTAACATTTAAATATTCAAATGAAACTTTCTGCACGTTAAATAGATTTAGGCAATGGAAAGATTCTTTATGGAAGCATAAATGCCAACAAAGAACCTTTATTTTAAAGAGTGTATAGGATATAAATATGTCCTCAAAAAGGTCACAACGTTTATTTTTAACAGGGTTGACAGTATTGCACTTGAATTTAATGTAGTGTTTGTTGGCTGTTCATTTCCAGGAAGTGCATGAACAGATAAGACAATTATATTGAATGCGGTGTAATTTGCTTTATGTCTGTCACTATAATGAAGCATCTGATGTAAAATGTTGTGATAAATGATGTGATACTACAATGTGCTTCTTAGAAAGGGACTATAATGCTGATATTTGATCCAGTCAGCCTCAGCTTTTCAGGGGGTCTTGACCGTCCTGTTTTGTGAAAATGACTGGCTGACTGTGCATTATCACTTACAACACTGTGGCATGACATGGTTCATGTTAGCTTATCATAGTATGATGATTTTGCTGTTCTTATAGCATCCTCTTACACCAGAGTTACTCTGTGGTACAGTATGTGTCAATCCAAGTGTTTGATTACGATTGCAACACCTTAATCGCAGCAAAACATTTGGACATCATCGAGAGCGGTGTCGTCTCCTATTTCCTGCGGCTCTTCTATTCGTGTGGTGATGCCCCAATACACAATATGTGCCATTACCCTTCAACAAAGAACCTCTACTGCAGCTGAATCTGAAGAAAGGTTTAAAAACAAGAAGAAAATATCTTCTGCTTCAGAATGCATGCATGCAATTAATCTATTGTCATATCTTGATTCCAGCCAATTGCACAAAATATAAACATCTGTATGCTTAACCTTTAATGTCCCTGAAAACTGTTTAGCTTGGTAAAATGCATATAAAATGTTGAGTTGCTTGATTGATTTTGTATTTTTTGAAGTGAAATATTAAGCATGCATTGCAACCCAGAATAAAAGACCAACCTTAAATGGCAGGCGTTTGCTTAAACAAAAATAATTGCAAGGAAGCAAGTGTCAAAGGAAATGATTAGCTAAAAATTATCTTTCTGTCGTCTCTTAATCTCCCTCATGTGGGTCCAAACTTGTATGACTTTAAGTATTATGAAAGTATGTTCATGCATCTTGACTGCTGCATAAGTCTTCTTAAGTCATATGCTGCTTTGCATAAAGAAATACATTTCCGCAGAGCAAACTTAGATAAGTTAGTTCCAGTTAGTGATCAAGACAACAATGCAAAACTAAATGACTAAATGAACTCTGGTATTAAAGTCAATGACCTGCATGTAAACACACTTTAGTCAAACACTGACTGATCAGAGCTTGTTGAAACAGCTTTGCTTGCTAGTTTCTTTACATTTTTTAATCTTTCATGAGGTTTTAAAGAAAAATACATTCTGTAAAACAGAAATCAGCCATTTAAGCAAAAAGGAAACAAAATTGTGTAAAAAAAAAAAAAACATTTTAATATATGAACGAACCTTTCTTCCCTATATAGAAACTTTAATGCAATCAAAAGATTTCATGGTTGTTAAAGCTTCTTTATGGAATCATATATGGCAACAAAGAACCTCAATTTTGTAGGATATAAATACTGTATGCCCTCAGAAGGGTAACAAGTTATTGTTAGCAGGGTTGTCAGTATTACACTTAAATTTAATGTAGAGATCCTGTAGAGTTCACTGTCCATTCAAAGGAAATGCATGAACAGACAAGAAGATAACTTTGAATGCAGTGCAAGTTGATTTACATCAAACTGTCTGCTACATGCATTCATGTAATCAAACATCTAATGTTGAATGTTGTGATAAAGGGTGTGAAACTACAAGATGCTTCTCAGAAAGAGACTTCCATGCTGATTTTTGACACAAAAATAAAAAAAAGTCAACCTCTGCTATTTTCGAGGTCTTAGTCATGTTAGGCTTTTATTTATTTTAATTTTTTATTAACAAGGTTCATCTTAGCTCATCATAGTATCAATTATTATAATCCATCTGATCTTCTTGTTGTTTTGCTGTCGTCCTCTGAAACCTGAAAGAAAAACCAAACTTAGTTGCTCTGCAGTATGTGACAATCCGAGTGTTTGATTGTGGTCGCATCACCTTAATCGCAGCATAACATCCACGCGTTATTGAGAGCGGTGTCGTCTCTCATTCCCTGTGGCTTTTCTACCTCTGTCATGATGCCACAAATTCCTTTTCCTTTACATGTTGAGCTCCAGCCGCCCCAATCGCCCCAGTCTGTGCCGTCGCCCTCCAACACAGACCCTCCAGTGCAGCTGAATCTGGAAAAAGGTTTAAAAAGAGGAAAAAAAAATATTATTTGAAAACGCAGACAGAATCTCGTAATCCAGTTATTAAAACTGATTTTATTGTATAACATCGCTTACGAAAAAAGTTTACTGAAGTGTGCTATTAGTATACTTTTAAACTTAAAACAAGAAAGTATACTTTCAGACTACTTTTTATGTACTTCTCAGAAGTGTGCTTTATATTATTCTCAGAAATAAACTTAAAATGACATAGTTCTCATATACTTGACTTATACTGCCCTCCAAAGGAAAAGCGCAGTATAAGTCTACATATTTGGTCAAAATTGAGTTAAGGCTTAAAATTAGTTTTGTGACAACCGTTTTGTCTTGTGGCAAAGTTTCCTGGTTCAATTTTGTCCCGTTTCAGAGAAACGAGGGTGTCAAAATTGCAGTAACTACAAAATCCAAACTAATACCATATATGGTGTAAAAACTTTAAAGGCAACTTTCTCAGTTTCAGTGTTGGTGTAGTTACTGCACTTTGCCTTTGTAGGGCAGTATACTTAGAACAAGTCTAAATATACTTGAGCTCTACTTGTGCTCTTAGAATCCGTGTTTTCATTGTTATACATTAGGGGCGCTATAACACATCTTCTGTACAGAATTTCCAAAACAAGTGAAGAAGAAACTGAAACAACAGATGCTTCCACATGTAATCTAACAAAATTTACGTTTACAACGTCCGGTGCGTATTGGACCTGATCCAGCTATATCATCTCGCTACAGGCTGCAGCGAGGACTGACTCATAAAAACCGCGCTCAAATGCATTTTACAATTTCAAATACAGACGCACTAGGAAACTACAGGTTTTACGGCAGGAAAACCGAACGCTCATTGGCTCTCGCCAGCATTCGCTACAGATTACGACATGCCGTGTTTCTGGTGAGACGAGTTTGAACGATGCGCGGGCGCCTAGACGGAGAGGATCAGGATAATAATCTGGATAATATTGTGTGCGATACTGCAAATTTTGGCATCGATCCGATTCCAAGTAAATACAGGGCCAATATCGCCGATATTGATACCGATACCGATACTTTTTCCTGTCAAAAACATAGACTTAAATGACCAATTACACATTGTGTATCAATAATAACTGTTGATATGACAAAAATATTATTTTATATTGTATTATTTGACCATCTAGCACCCTCTATTCTAATTATATTCTTTATCAAACAAATCTTTTAGACTTTATTAATTTACTTACTGCTTGTTTTCTTAACAAAAAAAAAATCTATCTAATTTATAAACCCTTGCTATGTGTACTGCGTTAGACTAAATGAGATTTGTCATAATAACATTTGCATGTTACTGCGGTTTAGTTGATTATGATTGCCTTTCAGGTCCTCTTTTGTAAGTTGATTTTAGATAAAAGCGTCTTAACGTAAATGTAATTTTATTCACCTTAAAACTGTGGATATTCTTTGCCTTTCTAAAAGGAGTTTGCAAGCAGAGGACTCTAGAATATGAAAGCAATGCATATAGTTTTATGTTATGCATTTACCTCCCATAGAGTTATAAACAAAAACTTAACGTGGCTTAATGCATTAAAAAGATTAATATTAAAAGGCCAAAACCAGTATACTGATGATGCTAATGATGTGCAGGCAAGCAGCCCAGGATATGAACACAAAGTGCATGCATGTTAAGTGTTTTCCTCCGATAGAAAACCATTTATTCAGAAAATGCTTGACGTGGCTTAATGGTTAAAGACAGTGATACTGAATAAAAAGGCCAAATTGTGAATGTAATGGGTCTGGCTTCCAGTCTCATCTACTTCCAGCAAATTTAGCAGTGCTGATAGATATTGAAAACAGGTGTTTCTTACCATATTATTTTAATGTATTGTCTTATTTATAAACACACAGGGTGGATAGCACAAACATTTATAAAATGTTAAAACATGATGTGGATAAGTCGGTGGTATTGCCACGTACAGATGCAAATTTGTACTATTCCATATCTCGCTTTAACCAAAAGTATACGCTTACGCTTGGAGTCACGTGATGGCATGACAACAAAACAGCAGGGGAGCAGCAGCAATGTTTGCATACGAGATGTGAAAACAGCGGCATATACACACGTCTACTCTTTGTTAAACGTATTGAGCAATCCATTAAGTGTAGAGGAGAAAAAATAACTGAAAGTATCGATCTCAGCAGGCTAGTATCGATCCGATTCCAATACCAAGGTTAGTATCGATACTATCGATATTAGGATCGATCCGCCAACCCCTAATTTTCAGCCATCAACAACTTAAATCCTGCTCTTGCAGAATTTTCCTCAAAGAAACCTACTGTATTCCGTCAGAGACGACTGCGGAGGCAAACGCAGTCATTTGGATTACTTTTTGGTGCAGCTATTGACATTTTTGTTTCTGAATAAATTATTGCGATTGCACGTTTCCGTCTTTCATGTTTTTGTATTACTGTACAGAGAGGGATGGTTAACGTTAGGTTTCGAGTTAGGAGTGTGACTAGCGACTACAAAAATATTTTTATGTTTTATTATCAAAATGAGAATTTTCCTGCATATTTTGGTCAGTTACGTTTTATATCCTTTTATATTCGCTATTAAATGGGTAAGTTATATAAAACAAACAAACAGCACCATGTCACCTCAGGAGTAAAGTAACTTCTGTTTGTTTGTTTTATATATGTTTATCAGTCATTCTTGAGAGGTGGGACAAAACAGGGTGCAAAATTGAAAAAAAATAAAACTTTGTACTCAGACAAAGGAAACTACATTTATGTATCTTATATGTACTAAGCTACTGAGCTATGCTTTGATACAACCTCCCAACTTTTCTCTTTTTTAAAAAAAAATGTGTTTTTTAACTTGGAATGTGTAATATAATTTCAACTTTATCTTTAACAGCTTTCTAGATGTTTTTAACATTTCAAAACACATTCTCATGTTAGTAGACAGATTACACTTTCACATGTGACCAACAATTCCACAACAAATATAAAATATCATAATGAAATATCATCAAAATATTCATCTGGCGGAGGTGACAGAACTGACGGTGTTGACCAAAACCTGAATTTGTAGTCATTTCAACTATCAAATACATTGAATCAATTAATTACTGTATTAAAACAACCACAACAAACAGTGAGTATGTTATTGTTTATAAAGCTTCTATTCAAGAGTCACATTTAAGTATTTTGATATATTATTGGAACACAAAATCTTACGGTGGTGACATCTGACGGTGTTGACAAATTTGCCATTTCTTTCACAAAACAAATGGAGTTCATGTAGACATTTTGTTTTGTTTTTCTGTTGATGCTAGAGGCTAATGGAACCTGCTTCAGGAGAATAAAATGGTTTAAAGATTTCAAATAATTTTCTCAGAAATTGGATGTTTGGTGTTGACATATCATAGTTGTGACACACAAAATATTAACATTAGAATTAAAATATTCTAAAACTATAAAACTTAGCAGAGCCTGTGTGACATTGATGTACTCTGCAGAAGAGGACTGTGGCAAGGGGGTCCTTTTAGAGTGATAGCCCCTGATATTCCCTGATTTTATTACATTTTAAGTAATGTCTGACGGTGTTGACAAAAAGTGAGGACACACCTTCGAAACCTTATTAAACACACATGTCTGACTGAAAAACAACCTTGCTTTAATATGAGATATTATTAAGTGTTGCCTTGGATAAAACAAGGTCTTTTTCATCATTAATTTTTTTTAATCCATTTTATAGCATATGAATGAATAAACCCTTCTCTGTGGACACACAGTTTTAGATGTAGTGAGAAGACAATAAGTGTCATAGATTTCACATAATAATGAGCAAATGAAATTGAAGGGGATAATTGTGTTAAATACATTCTATTATTAATCCCCATAGCATTTACAATTGAAAATATGTTTTATTTTTTAAAACTAATAGCAGTTATAATTGGTGGACATGTTTTGTCCCATATCTCAAGAATGACTGTTATATATATAAATATTAGTTAATTGATGTCAAACTTGCCGCACATAATCAGACTGTTCAGATCTGATACACTAGCAAACAGTGGGTTTGTGTAAATATATTGTTAATAAAACAACTTTCTCCAATATCCTGCCTGTAGTGTTTGTTCTATTGTATTTGAATCGTCTGGTATTGACTATTGCAAATATATTGAATATGATTACAGTTTTTTTCAGTCGCTAACAAGCGTTTGTCCAAACAGTTGTCACATTTTCAAAACTCTAAACACAATTAGCACAGCATCGGTCTTTTATGGCCATACCATTCACAAATTTCATGTCGTTTTCACCCAATATGCAGTCAGTGAACACATTTCCACAATGCTTACATTTTCTTAACAGACAAGCTATATCTCCCAACAAAATTGTGGATTGTTTTTGTAGTATTTACGAATGTTAACACACAACATCCCACAATAGCAAAAACAATATTCCAAACCTTAGATACAGTATAAAAACCTCTGCTTCTGCAATGATATCAGTTCAAAAACAATATCAATATCAAAAATATATCTCAGCTGATAATAAACAAACAATTAAATAATTGACACACAGCTGATTTATGTTGGGTAAATTGGGCCAACCACAGCAGATTCCAGTCTGGCTTACACTCAGAGGCAGTGGTTATTTTTTTTCTATTACATTTACACTTATACAGTAAAATGAGGACTTTGAGGAGTGATGTTTTGGAAACAGGGTTGGGGTCAATTCAGGAATGAACTCAACAATTTCAATTCAAAGAAGGAAATGGAATTGGAATTCAACAACAATTACAGGAAACAGAATTGGAATTACAGGATGTGGAATTGAATTCAGGGAAATTCCACTGAATTCCATTTATTGCTGTTTCTGAGCATCTATTTGTGATTGCATTTAGAGACATACATTTAAACTTTATTTATGATGCTTTACAAATACCAAGTAATGTATGAAATAGAGTTGATCAAATGCAAGTAAATAAAAATTTAATTGAATGACAGTGGTGATAAGTTTCTGTATGTACTGTACATTCAATATATGATTACCACATAATATATGTCTCAACTCACAAAAAATTTTTTTGTCATGTTCATTCATGTATTTCATTCACTTTTTATTGCATCGAATTATCATCATTTCCTGAAATTTGGCATGTGAAATGACCATGCTTAACATACTAAACATACAGTAATTTATATTTCTTTTATGTGTTTGTTGTTTATGTGATTTACAATATTTAATGTACTATAAACTAGCAACTCAAGTGGAATTTAATGGAATTTATTTGATTTCAATTCAGCCTCCTGACATTCCAATTCCAAATCCAATTCCATTCCAATTTACCATTCATTCTCAATTCAATTCATGAATGGCCCCAACCCTGTTTGGAAACATGTGGCCTAACCCTGAAGATCGCAGAGAGTAGATACAGTAATTTTGTGCTTTTTTTTAGACCCCCCCCCCCCTTTTTTTTTTAATCAGGGCTTTTTACTGTTGTTATTTTTTCTTCTTTTTTTCTTTTTTCTTTTTTGTTCAGAATGCTCTTGTGTGTTTCATGGATATTTTGTTCACTGTAAGCAATACTGTAAAACTTTTTCTGTTCTATCATACCGTGTTTCTACTGTACCTCCTGTAATAAACAGAAAAAGAAATGTATTTGCTTTTTACTGGAATGCTTTTAATGTGAACATTACTGTACATGTGGACATACAGTTCCCAACCAAGAAATGTAGTGCCTAAACGGTGGATTGCATATTTTGCATGCAAATACCTGTAAAACTGAAACATAAAAGTCTATGCAGTTTTTGAAATGTCAACAATAGCCAGTATTTTGAAACCTGGTGTACTTTGATTGACTGCATGTACCTTGTGAAGTGAAAACAAGTGATATTCTTTGACAGAATAATTTCATTTTGAGTCAGATTTCCAGTGTTTTGGTAAATTTAGTGTGTGCAGAGAAAGATGTGTTCTGTTTTGAAATGAAGAGTTAGTATATATTTAACAAAATGTATTTTTGAGAAGAAAATTATCCATTTGGCCAGTTGTGTTTTGTAGGTGCGAGTCTGTGTTAAAAGTTTAGAAAAAGTATCTGAAGTATGGGTAAGCGCTTGTTAGCGATTGAAAAAAACTGTAATGCATGCTTGTATGTGTTCTGTTGATAGCTTATAGACTTTCTACTGTTATCAACTGTTTTTCACTTTGATTGGATAGTCCTAAAATATATCTACAAATGCTTAGTTGAGAATGCCTACTGCTAATAGTCTGCTGAATATAAACTTTAGATTAGTTGACACACAACAGATGCACAACTAATGTTTAGTTAACTACTGTATCAACAGATAACAAACTAGTGATTTTGGTAAAAATGAGATGGTTAAGTAATTATTCATTTGATGTATTTGAGGCTCTTAAGTAAGGATGATATAATATGCTGTTGATCATATGTTGACATGACTGTAGACTATCAACTGAAAGATTAATTTTAATAAATTGGTAGACAATTTAGAAGATGGTAACACAATCTACAGAAAGTTAGCTGACTAGTAGTAAATAACATATATAGACATACTGACAGTCAATATGCACTTTTTGTAAAATCTATAAATTAGAAACTAACATTCACTTTATAGTCTACAGGCAGTTAGTTGAATGTATGTTGCTTGTCTGTTGAAATAATGTTGTTGAATTTCAACTGATGCACTGTTGACATGCAACTAAATGAATACTGATAACTAGTAGGGTGTCAACAGATGGACCATCGAAATAAAGTGTTACCACATTTTGCCCTACATGCACAACAATTCATTTAGACATTTGCCACAATTAGTTTTTTTACACATACAAATTGAGCAATCTCTTTTGCAGTTTTTTAAACTGTTGTTTTCTCTTGCAAATGTTCACACTGTTCACAGACTTGCAGTTCTTTTGAGCAATTTTTAATGGAAACAAAGTGGCAAAAGTGCAAGCGTGGAAAAATGAAAGTCAGAAGAATGCAGATGATTTTATTTGACATTAGCATGTTATGCAAATCTTTATGGGATTTTAACAACTCCATTAATTATGCCTTCAGAAAAAAGCAGGATCATTAAGAGCATTATGATCCATCTGATCTTCTTGCTGTTCTTGTTGTCATCCTCTAACACCTGAAAGAAAAGCCAAACTCAGATGAGCCAGCACTAACATACTGAGATCTTACAAACAGCTCTGCGATCTGAGTGTTTGGTTGCGATCACATCACCTTAATTGCAGCAGTACATTTGTGCGTCATTGAGAGCGGTGTCGTCTCCTTCTCCTTGTGGCGCTTGTATCCACGTCTTGATACCACAAATCCCTTTTCCGTGACATGTTTGACTCCAGTTGCCCCAGTCACCCCAGGATATGCCTTCACCCAGCAGGTAAAACCCTCCACTGCATTTGAAGCTAGAAGAAATTTGGGCAAAACAAACTCTTGGAACTATTAGCACAAAATTGTTTAAGAACTGTTTTTTGTTTTAGAAAATTTGACCACAAATAAAGTTTTGTATTCATTCTAAAACAATGAGGCCTACAATCAAAAAGAAATACAAAATCTGAAGGAAAACAAGTTGACAAAAAGATTTAATCTGAGATTTGGTGATAATTAGTGATTTGCAAGCAGTTTGTAAAAGACTGGTATTTTTCTTTTACCAAGTACACCAAATCAGTTTATTGTATTCAGTATATATACTCACCGGACGTTGTTTGCAGCTGTCTCATCACTACTTTCCCAAAATTTGCTGACTCTCAGCTGAAAAGCAATCAAGTATCCAGAAGGACACCATTGGATATCTGACCACCGACCCCAGCTGAAGAAAAAAGTTTTATTGAACAAACCACTCATTATTTTCAAGTTCATTTGAATAGCTTGCCTAGCTTGCAAACTGACTTTGCATAACCGCAAACCTGCTAAATTATTACTATTTAGACTGAGCCCATTACCTGCTTTCAGCTGACTGAACTGAGGTGTAAATGTGATGTGACTGTGTCTGGCTACTGGAGTAATCAACGCAGTGAAGGCGAATCCCATTAAGTGAAGTATCATCCCCACTGGCAAGACGATCTTGCACCTTAAAAACAACAACACTTAGAAAAATTAGATGAAGAAAAGGAGTAATTTTAACGTGAACCTCAAGTGTTCCTGGAGGTCCACCAGCATCACACATTTCAGATTTCTCCCTTCTCTGACCTGTCCATTTCAGGACTTGGAGTCTCTACTAAAGAGCTGATGAGATGAATCAAAAACGTTTACTGTTGGTGTGACTTCAGGAGCAGCTGGGAATCCCTGGACTAACCCAAACCAGAGGAACATTCGACTTCATGTTTCTTCAGTATTAAGCAGTCACAAAACTTGAGCAGGTGCAGTTTGAATTACTAACAGCAACTCTAGAGTTTACTTTCATTAAGGGCTTGTACTTGGTCACCAGCTTACACTTTCAAGCATTAAACCACCCACATACTACTATAATTAAGGCAGTTTTTAGCTTACCTTAAGACTGAAACCTGCGGCGTACGTTCCCATTGGACACATTTCCCTGGAACCCCACGTCCCCCAATACCCTCCGTTCCAAACCTTCAGCTCCGATATGAAACGTCTGTCAATGCCTCGCTCAGGACGTCTTTTTCCGGCCTGAACGCTCACCTGCAGCCCAATAATGACTAACAGAGAAAACATCATGGAAACAGTGCGATTCATTGCTGCAGCACTGGTCTGATGGATTAAAATACGGATGAGATTAATTAATTGATCAAGCAGACACAGAGAGCTAGTGCACTATACCATAACATTCTCAACTTTATTAAGGAAGATGGGTCATATTTATACAACACAGGTCTATACAAAAACATACAGGCATCCAATCAAAATAGGCAGAGGTCAAACATCACCCTGTATGGATATTCAAACATATAACAACATTTAAGATGTGTGCACGGGCATATATTTGTGTGTGTTTAGTTGCTGTTATCATACGGATGCACCAGTGTGTCCGATATCTAGTTCTCATTTTGTGTAGGTGATCATAATCATCACAGGAAATTACACAAGTGAAAAGAAGTCAAAAGTAAAGCTTTTATATTACAGAATATATATATATACGACTTAAGACTGTTATTATATATATGATGCTTTGCATGAAGAAATAAGAATTTTAGGAGCAAACTAAAGAACCAGTGTTTATTTATTTTATTGTTCTAGTCAGTGATCCACACAACAATGCAAAACTAAATGTATAAATGAACTGGGATATTAAAGTCAATGACCTGCATCTAAACACTCTTTAGACAAACACTGAATGATCAGATCAAATGCTGCTCACTGAAACAGCTTTGCTTGAGTTTATTGACATGTTTTAATCTTTCATGAGGATTTAATGAAAAAATGGATACTGTAAAGCAGAAATCAAAATTTAAACAAAAAGAAAACAAAAGATAATATTCAAACGATCCTTTCTGCACTATAAAGAAACTTTCATGAAATGGAAAGACAGAATCTGGGGGCCAACCACAAGAAATGTCTGACCTCTGTGATTGCCAAAATGCTTTTGCATTTTCATTAAAATGCCAATTAATTGATAACTTTTTTTGTTTTTCTGGATTTTTTGTTGTTATTCTCTCCCTCACTGTTAAAATAAATCTACCATTTAAATTATAATCACTTATCATTTCTTTCTCAGGGGGCAAACGCACCAAATCAGCAGGGGATGAAATGATTATTTTCCCCATTGTAGATGTATCTTAATTCAAGAATATTTAGATATTTGTATTGGAAAACAGGATAATTATACTAGGTAAGATGTTTTGAACCTTTATGCCTGAAGCCCACATTGATGCACTGGCCTGATTGATGAAAATACTGATTTCTACACCAAAAACTGACCCTGGCTTTCTGAGATGTCTATAGTCTGTGTTGTTTTTTTATACTGCATTAAAAAAATCCTTTTAAATGGCATTGCTTGAATTTTGGGGAATTTTTGTTTGTTAATGGGTTCATAGAAATCGTTAAATGATCTATTGTAAGGACTCTTCTTGTGCTTTGATGCATGCATTACAGTTACTGGAAATATGCCTACTTACAGAGCATGTCTTCATTTTTTGATTAGTCAGTTATGAGGAAAAAATGAATGAGGTGCACAGAAATATTTACAGTTTTTTTTACAGATGCTAGGACACATTTCTCAATACTTAAGTCACTTTTGCAAAACTCTTCACACAATTATCCTAACCGACTTTCAACTGGGCAAAGCAGTTCATTTCAGATTCAAAATGCACTACAACTACCAAAACACTTTATTCAGGTCTCAAATAAACTCATTCTTCCAGAACACTAGCAAAGGTTGACAGCCGACAAACACACTTTGTCAGCCACAAAACAATGAGCTAAAAAACACTAACATGTAGCATTACAGTGTTTTCTTGTGTAAAACAAGGACACATCTCTGTTTATAATTGCAATATATATTGTTTATAACTGCAATATATGTTACTGGAATGAATCTGACATGATGCAGAATTCCTCAATATTTTATGTTGTTTTATTTTATTTTTTATTTTTTTTTTGTTGCACTAAGTAATTCCAAAATACAAGAATTTGTATACACACCATCCACTGATACAGATACAATAGTAATGCTAATCTACTCTACTTTCAATAAAATATTGCTGTTGTATTTTGCTGTCTTATTCAGTTTTGCATTATGTTATTGTTTTGAACATAAGTTTAACAGTTTTGAAAACAGTATGTAAGCACGTGCAAAATGTCCTGAACGTACAAAGATTTTTGTCAGTTGTTGTGTCTGAGTGAGAAAACAATTCATGAAATTTGAGAGATGTAGTCATTGAATGCATTTTGTGCCAAAACAATGATAATTGATCCTAAGTTTAGCTCACATAGACTTTTGTTGTGCTCACTGTGTGTAGAGTTTGGCAAAAGTGACCTAAGTATTGAGAAATGTGTCCTAGCGTCTGTCAAAAACTGTAATCAGGTCAATAAATAAGCACGTTAATCAACAGACAAACACTAATGTCATCTCAAGCAAAATGAATATTTTAATAGATGAAAATGACAGGTAACACTTTATTATGCATGAACTGATAAGATAAGTGAGATGATGTACAGTCAGCCTCTGCTTTGTGTTGAGGTCCTGATCACATCTCATGCTTGTGATCAATTGTTACAATCCATCTGATAACGCTGTTCTTATTGTCGTCCTCTTAATGCCTGAAAGAAAAGCCAAACTGAGATTACCCAGCACTTAGATCACTGAGATCTTATAAACAGCTCTGCAATTCAAGTTTTTTACTGTGATCGCATCACCTTAATTGCAGCAGTACATTCGTACGTCATTGAGAGCGGTGTCGTCTCCAGTGCCCTGTGGCTCTTCTAGCCTTGTCTTGATACCACAGATCGCTCCTTGACATGTTTGACTCCAGTCGCCCCAATCGCCCCAGTGTGTGCCGTCACCCTGCAGAACAGATCCTCCACCGCATTTGAACCTGGAAGAAATTTGAATGTAGCATTATAATAAAATATGTTTTTTCAATCAATACTAACGAAACAAGGCTAAACAAATTCTTGGAACTTGACTAGAGGCCTGTGGCACAAAACTGGTTTCAGTTGCTCAGCTAAGTTTTAAGTTTATTTTGAGCAAACTTGAGTAAATCTTAGCACAATTATCCACAAAACGGAAGTGCACAGTGAGACCTACAATCAGTCAGTTCCAAAAAGATTTGGTGCTGATTATAAATTGATTGATTGATTGATTGATTGATAAACTTTATTAATCCCAAAGGGAAATTAAATCGTCATGGCAGCTCAATACATCAATAAACACAACTTCTCTAGACAGACAAATTATACAGTCTAATAGCGCTAGGTAGAAATGATTTCCTATAACGTTCCTTCAAGCAACAAGGATGAATAAGCCTGTTGCTGAAGCTACTCTTAAGATTGTCCAGAGTCTTATGGAGAGGATGAGTTTCATTGCTGATGATCGCTAACAGCTTTGTCAGCACTCTATCCTTAGCCACTTCCTCCAAAGTACTAAGCTCAGAACCGACAACAGATTCAGCCTTTTTGATGAGTTTGTTTAGTCTGTTGGCATCCTTTGTCTTAAGTCCCATACCCCAACACCCCACAGCAAAGAAGATAGTACTCGCCACAGCAGTCTGATAAAACATCTTAAGTATCCTGTTGCACACATTGAAAGACTTTAGCTTCCTCAAAAAATATAGCCGGCTTAGGCCCTTCTTATAAACAGCTTCAGTGTTTGTAGACCATGCCAACTTGTTGTCCAACTCAACTCCCAAGTACTTATATGATTTCACATGTTCCACATAGGTCCCCCCGATGCAAACTGGAGATGGTGGGGTCTTATTCCTGCTGAAATCTATGACCATTTCTTTTGTTTTCGCCACATTTAACCTCAAGCTATTTACCCCACACCACCTCACAAAGCCATCAACCAACTCCCTGTACTCATCCTCATCCTTGTTCTCCACCCAGCTTACTATGGCTGTGTCATCAGAGTATTTTTGCAGATGACATAACTCAGAACTGTACTTAAAGTCTGCAGTGTAAATTGTAAACAAGAAAGGAGATAGCACAGTTCCCTGGGGGGCACCGATATTACTTATCAAACGTTCAGACACACATCCTTGTAGTCTCACAAACTGAGGCCTGCCCGTTAGATAATCATGGATCCAAGTGATTAATGAAGCGTCCACTTGCATCTCGTCCAGTTTTGCCTTCAACAATCTTGGCTGAATAGTATTGAACGCGCTGGAAAAATCAAAAAACAGGATGCGAACTATGGTGTTAGGTCTATCCAGTGAACAATATGCCTTCTGCAGTAGATAGATAATTGCATCTTCCACACCCACCCGGGGCTGATAAGCAAACTGCAGAGGGTCAAGTGATGGATACACTAGCAGTCTGAGGTATGCCAAAACCAATCTCTCCATAACCTTCATTAAGTGAGAGGTTAATGCGATGGGTCTGTAGTCATTCAGTGCCTTAGGATGTCTATTCTTAGGCACTGGAACCAGACACGATGTTTTCCATAGCAATGGTACTCTCTGAAGATTTAAACTTAAGATTTAAAGCAGGTCATTTTGACTAAGAGAAATCACAAAATCACATTCTCACCAGATGTTGTTTGCGGCCGTGTCGTCACCATCTCCTTGAGATTTTTCAACTCTCAGCACAAAAGCAGTCAAGAATCCAGAAGGACACCATTTGATATCTGTCCACCGACCCCAGCTGAAGAAAAAATACAAGATTTTATTGATCAAATTAATTTTTTAGAAGATTATTTTGTGCTTTTAGCTTATGAAGAAACTGTCTCTTAACGAGACAATTCTCAATAACCGCACGTAAATGATTTCTCTTTAGACTGAGCCCATTACCTGCCTGCTTCTGACCGAACTGTGGAGTAGTCGTGATACGAGTGTAAAATGCTTTCTATCATAGTAATGCAGTGAAGGCGAATCCCGTTGAGTGCAGTGTTATCATACTTTTGACCATAAAGTGGACCTTCCACCTAAAAAACAACAACAACACTAAGACAAATTCTAAAGAGAAAAGCAGTAACCCTAATGCCAAACTCCAGTATTCCTGGAGGTACAGCAGCATCACACATTTCAGATGTTTCCCTTCTCTGACCTGTCTATTTCAGGACTTGGAGTCTCTACTAAAGAGCTGATGAGTTGAATCAAGTTTGTTCAAAAACGTTTATTGTTGGTGTGCCTTCAGGAGCAGCTGGGAATCCCTGGACTAACCCAATCCAGAGGAACATTCAACTTGCTTCTAAGCATTCAAATGTTTCTTTATTATTCAGCAGACCCAAAACTTGAGCAGGTGCAGTTTGAATTACTAACAGTAACTCTGGAGTTCATTTTCATTAAGGGTTTGAACCTTCAACCCTCAGTCACAAGCGTACACTTTTAAGCATTTAACCACCCACATATTACTGTAATTAAGTCAGTTTTTAGCTTACCTTAAGGCTGAACCCTGCAGCAAATGTTCCACTTGGACACATTTCCTTGTGGCCCCAGGACCCCCATGTCTTTCCATTCGTCACCGTCAGCTCCGATTTGTAATGTCTGTTGGCGCTTCTCTCAGGACGTTTTTCTGTGGCCTGAACGCTCACCTGCAGCCCAATAATGACTAGCAGTGAAAACAACATGGAAAGGAAGTGATGCATTGCTGCACTGGCCTGGCAAATTAAAATACTGATGAGATTAATAAATTGATCAAGCAGACACAAAGAGCTATTGCACTACCATAACATTCTCAGCTTTATTAAGGAAGATGGGTCATATTTATACAACACAAGTTCATACAACAGCATACAGGATGCTTCGACATCCAATCAAAGCAGTCAGAGGTCAAACAATACCCTATATGGATATTAGGAAATATAACAAAATTTAAGATGTTGGTACAAACAGATATGTGTGTGTGTGTGTGTGTGTGTGTGTGTGTGTGTGTGTGTGTGTGTGTGCGCGTGTGTGTGTGTACCTGGTATTCATCACGTTGTGGGGACCAAATGTCCCCACAAGGATAGTAATACCAGTAGATTTTGACCTTGTGGGGACATTTCTTAGGTCCCCATGAGGAAACAGGCTTATAAATCATGCACAATGAGTTTTTTTGAGGAAGTAAAAGTGTGCACAATCTCCTGTGAGGGCTAGGTTTAGGTGTAGGGTAGGTGTAGGGTGATAGAAAGTACGGTTTGTACAGTATAAAAACCATTACGCCTATGGAATGTCCCCATAAAACATGTAAACCCAACATTATTGTTCCAATTGGTGATCAAAAATACAATGTAAAATTATAAAAGTATGTTCATGCATCTTGACGGCTGCACAAGTCTTCTTAAGTCATATGTTGCTTTGCATGAAGAAATAAATATCTGCAGAGCAAACTTGGATAAGTTAGTTCCAGTTAGTGATTAAGACAACAATGCAAAACTAAATGACTAAATGATATTACTCTGATATTAAAGTCAATAAACAGAATGTAAACACACTTCAGACAAACACTGACTGATCAGATCAAATGCTGCTCACTGAAACAGCTTCACTTGATAGTTTTAATCTATCATGTGGTTTTAAATAAAAATAGGTACTGTAAAGCAGAATTCTGACCTTTAAACAAGAAAACAAAATGATTAACATTTAAATATTCAAATGAAACTTTCTGCATGATAAATAGATTTAGGCAATGGAAAGATTCTTTATGGAAGCATAAATGCCAACAAAGAACCTTTATTTTAAAGAGTGTATAGGATATAAATATGTCCTCAAAAAGGTCACAACGTTTATTTTTAACAGGGTTGACAGTATTGCACTTGAATTTAATGTAGTGTTTGTTGGCTGTTCATTTCCAGGAAGTGCATGAACAGATAAGACAATTATATTGAATGCGGTGTAATTTGCTTTATGTCTGTCACTATAATGAAGCATCTGATGTAAAATGTTGTGATAAATGATGTGATACTACAATGTGCTTCTTAGAAAGGGACTATAATGCTGATATTTGATCCAGTCAGCCTCAGCTTTTCAGGGGGTCTTGACCGTCCTGTTTTGTGAAAATGACTGGCTGACTGTGCATTATCACTTACAACACTGTGGCATGACATGGTTCATGTTAGCTTATCATAGTATGATGATTTTGCTGTTCTTATAGCATCCTCTTACACCAGAGTTACTCTGTGGTACAGTATGTGTCAATCCAAGTGTTTGATTACGATTGCAACACCTTAATCGCAGCAAAACATTTGCACATCATTGAGAGCGGTGTCGTCTCCTATTTCCTGCGGCTCTTCTATCTGTGTGGTGATGCCACAATACACAATATGTGCCATTACCCTTCAACAAAGAACCTCTACTGCAGCTGAATCTGGAGAAAGGTTTAAAAACAAGAAGAAAATATCTTCTGCTTCAGAATGCATGCATGCAATTAATCTATTGTCATATCTTGATTCCAGCCAATTGCACAGAATATAAACATCTATATGCTTAACCTTTAATGTCCCTGAAAACTGTTTAGCTTGGTAAAATGCATATAAAATGTTGAGTTGCTTGATTGATTTTGTATTTTTTGAAGTGAAATATTAAGCATGCATTGCAACCCAGAATAAAAGACCAACCTTAAATGGCAGGCGTTTGCTTAAACAAAAATAATTGCAAGGAAGCAAGTGTCAAAGGAAATGATTAGCTAAAAATTATCTTTCTGTCGTCTCTTAATCTCCCTCATGTGGGTCCAAACTTGTATGACTTTAAGTATTATGAAAGTATGTTCATGCATCTTGACTGCTGCATAAGTCTTCTTAAGTCATATGCTGCTTTGCATGAAGAAATACATTTCCGCAGAGCAAACTTAGATAAGTTAGTTCCAGTTAGTGATCAAGACAATAATGCAAAACTAAATGACTAAATGAACTCTGGTGTTAAAGTCAATGACCTGCATGTAAACACACTTTAGTCAAACACTGACTGATCAGAGCTTGTTGAAACAGCTTTGCTTGCTAGTTTCTTTACATTTTTTAATCTTTCATGAGGTTTTAAAGAAAAATACATTCTGTAAAACAGAAATCAGCCATTTAAGCAAAAAGGAAACAAAATTGTGTGAAAAACATTTTAATATTTAAACGAACCTTTCTTCCCTATATAGAAACTTTAATGCATTCAAAAGATTTCATGGTTGTTAAAGCTTCTTTATGGAATCATATATGGCAACAAAGAACCTCAATTTTGTAGGATATAAATACTGTATTCCCTCAGAAGGGTAACAAGTTATTGTTAACAGGGTTGTCAGTATTACACTTAAATTTAATGTAGAGATCCTGTAGAGTTCACTGTCCATTGCAGTGCAAGTTGATTTACATCAAACTGTCTGCTACATGCATTCATGTAATCAAACATCTAATGTTGAATGTTGTGATAAAGGGTGTGAAACTACAAGGTGCTTCTCAGAAAGAGACTTCAATGCTGATTTTTGACACAAAAATAAAAAAAGTCAACCTCTGCTATTTTCAAGGTCTTGATAGTCATGTTAGGCTTTTATTTATTTTTATTTTTTATTAACAAGGTTCATCATAGTATCAATTATTATAATCCATCTGATCTTCTTGTTGTTTTGCTGTCGTCCTCTGAAACCTGAAAGAAAAACCAAACTTAGTTGCTCTGCAGTATGTGACAATCCAAGTGTTTGATTGTGATCGCATCACCTTAATCGCAGCATAACATCCACGCGTTATTGAGAGCGGTGTCGTCTCTCATTCCCTGTGGCTTTTCGACCTGTGTCATGATGCCACAAATTCCTTTTCCTTCACATGTTGAGCTCCAGTAGCCCCAGTTGCCCCATGCTGTGCCGTCGCCCTCCAACACAGACCCTCCAGTGCAGTTGAATCTGGAAAAAGATTTAAAAAGAAGAAAAAATATTATTTGAAAACGCAGACAGAATCTCGTAATCCAGTTATTAAAACTATAATAAGTATATGCTATAAGTATACTTCTTTTAAACTAAAAAAAAAAAAATAGGAAAGTATACTTTCAGTCTACTTTTTATATACTTCTTAGAAGTGTGCTTTATATACTTCTCAGAAATATACTTAAAATGACAATTATATACACTTGACCTTAATATACTTGAGCTATACTTGTGCTCTTAGAATCCGTGTTTTCATTGTTATACATTAGGGGCGCTATAACACATCTTCTGTACAGAATTTCCACAGAAACAACAGATGCTTCCACATGTAATCTAACAAAATCGCCAGGCATAAAAAAGCATCAAAACCATAGATATGGAAAACTGTGTAACGTTATAGAATAAAATGTCTAACTATGAAAAGGTTATAATGACTGTCAAGCTTTGGGGTGTTGATCAACTCCGTCTATGTTTTGATTAGCATGTATACTCAAAATGTTGTTTATTAAATATATATTTTTTTTATTTATGAAACTTACCCACATGTAAGTGTTTGTAAAAAAGAATGCATAAAGCTAGAATAAAATGTTTTTGTTTACAAGTAGATTCTATGTTCTTTCTTTCGTTTTGTATGTTGAGATATGCATGTAACAAAATATATACAAATTATTACCTAATAAGGACATAGTAGTATACTTAAAGTATGATGTAAAGTTATGATAAAGTTCACTTAAAGAAAACTTATGAGTATACTTGTAGTATAGAACTACTAAACTAGTAGTTTACTGAGACTATACTTCAAAGTGTACTAAAAATGCATAAAAAACCTAAAAGTTCACTTTTAGTATACTTGCAGTACAAACTAAAAACATACATGTAAACTAGTGGTGTACTCAAAGTTTACTACTGTTAGTGTACTTAAAAGTATACTTTTGGGCCAATTCCTCAAAGTGAATGACGACCGCGTTCACCTGATGTTGTTTGCGGCCGTGTCGTCTTCGATTCCTTGGGAAGATTCGACCCTCAGCTGAAATGCTGTCAAGAATCCAGAAGGACACCATTTGATTTCTGTCCACTCACCCCAGCTGAAGAAAAATTCACGAAAATTAATTTGTCTACTGTAGCTTATTAACCCAAACCTGCTATAACTAGTATTACCACCCTTTAGACTGAGGCCGTTACCTTCCAACATCTGACTGAACTGAGGCGTAGTTCTCATAAGAGTTTGATAAGCCTTTGGACGGATCGACGCAGTGAAGGCGAATGCCGTTGAGTGCGGTGTTATCATCCCAAAAGCCATAGGAAAGTTCTTCCACCTTGAAAAAGCAACACAACACTGCTAAATATAAAAGAGCAATCATTTAAAAGTTAACTGTAACCATCCCATAGTAACATTCATCTTCATTTCCTTTAGTATTAGGCTGGTTCTGTTCCCTGGAGATACCTGGAATTAAATGAAATGCTTAGTGGTTTAAACATGAGTTGGTGACTAATAAAGTAATGATTAAAGTAATGCCACCCAATATTACTGTAATGGATTCAGTGCCAGACTTACCTTTAGACTGAATCCTGCAGCGTAAGTTCCATTTGGACAGACGTCCTTAAACCCCCACGACCCCCAGTTGGTTGCATAGTACACAACCAGCCACCATCTGTTTTTTCTGTTGATGTCTGGATCAGAATCCATTATGTATGTCTGAACACTCACATGGAGCCCAATAATGACTAACAGTAAAGAAATGGAGTAATGCATTGCTGCAGCTCTGGCCTGATCGATAAAAAAATACTGATAATTCAGTTTGATTTCTACACCAAAAACTGATCCAGGGACAGTAAAACTGCTCAAATAAATGATTTTTTCAAATCCAGAACAGAAAACCTGAACTGACTGCAGTCTATCCACAGAATATGCCTGATTCCTTTAGAAAACATTTATATGGTTTATCAGTATTTTGATTTCCTGGTTCTAGCCAATCAGCAGCCAGGAGCACAGGTCAACATGACTCAAAACACGAAAATACAAACACTGATTCAGCAAAATCTCTAGTGTCCCTGAAAACTGTTTTCTTGGCAAAATGGCTATAAAATGTTAAGCTGCTTGTTTGATTTACTGCATTTACATTTCCTCAAGTAAATTGCAAATAAGTAAATTGAAGTGATTACAAGGAAGCAAGTGTGTCACTCCGTCATCATTTAATCACCCTCATGTGGTTCCAAACCTGTATGACTGTCTTCCTTCTGAGAGGCATGAGAAGTATCATAAAAGTATATTCATGCATTCTGTAAATCTAATTAACTTACCTTACCTTAGGAGAAGTTCACTTCCAGAACAAAAATGTACAGACTATTTACTCACCCCCTTGTCATCCAAGATGTTCATGTCTTTTTTCAAACTTTTCAAATTTTCCTAAAAGACGCTTGTCTCGTCTATAAACTCTGTATTCTGGTTCAAGAGAGTTAGGGTATGTCAGAAAACTCTCATCTTATGTCTTCTCCAACTTCAAAATTGTTCTACATCACTGCAGAAGACCGACCCAGAATTTACAAAGTGAACGTGCAAAGAAGATCAAGCGTTCTTTACCAAAAAAAGGACAATTTTGAAGTTGGAGGAGAAAATGAGATGGGACTTTTCAACATGCCCTAACTGTACTGTATACTTGCAGTACTAAACTAGTTGTTTACTGAGAAAATGCTTAACAATTATTTAATTAGTAAGCTATCAGTATACATATAAGTTCACTTTTAGTATACTTGCAGCACAAACTGAAAACATAGATGTAAACTAGTTTACTACTGTTATAGTAAAAGTATACTTTTATTTACTAGAAAGTGGGCCAATTTAGTCCCAATGAGTATTGAAATAGTACAACTAAACATATACTTGTACATTGATATTTGTATAGTTACTACATGACGTATACTTAATAAAATATACTTATAATAAAGAATATTTAATAAAATATACTTCTTTTTTGGTAAGAGCTCTACTCTTCAGCACAATGGTGACCTCCCCAAAAAAGCAGACATCTGTTTAAAACCAAACATAAGAGATTAAACACTAACAGATCTCCCCTATGTTATATTAAACTAAAAATAACACTTTAAAAAAGTAGCTTAACAATCAGTTTATCAGAGTAACAAAGACTATACAGATTACTAGATTTTTGCAATTAAAATCAACAATTATTTGTACAATAAGTCAACTAAAAAGCTTTAGGACATTTATTAGGTTTTACAGTGCAACTTGACTGCTGCATAAGTCTTCTGAAGTCATATGAAGGTGTGCGTGAGAAAATGCGTGCATGAGAGAAAGAGTTTATTTTCATTGTTGTTCCAGTCAGTGATCGAGAAACAATGCAAAACTAAATGACTAAGTGCATTTGGATAATAAGTCAATAACCTGCATGTAAACATACTTTAGACAAACATTGATCGATTGGGTCAAGTGCTGCTCATTGCCGGTAAAAGCATGTGCCCTTTGACACAGCTTTACCTTTTTTTTAATCTTGCACAAGGTTTTAAAGAAAAATTGATTCTGTAAAGCAGAAACTGTACCTTCAAAGGGGTCATGAACTGCATTTTTAATTATTTTATAATGTTCTCTGAGCTTCACTTATAATGTTAGTGTGTTTTTACTTAAAAAAAACATTCAAGTTTATTTGTATAGTGTTTTACACGATGCTAATCGTTGCAAAGCAGCTGTACAGAAAATGCAGGTTTCCACAATATATATCGGGTATTCTGAATCCAGACTGAAGTTTGTGTAATTCCTAGTTACCACGGGATGTTAATCCTTTGGCAGAAACAGAGAAACAAATAGAGAAATAATTAGCGTAGCTGCTATTCCAACCAAGCAAAAATGATGTGTACATCATTTGATCAGATGTAACTGAAGTACAAGGTTATAAGATACATTATGTGAATGCTTGGCTAAAGATTTAGATGTCTTTAATCTAGATTTAAACAGAGAGAGTGTGTCTGAACCACAAACGGTATCAGGAAGGCTATTCCAGAGTTTGGGAGCCAAATGTGAAAAAGCTCTCCCTTCTTTAATGGAATTTGCTATCCTGGGAACTACCGAAAGTCCAGAGTTTTGCGACCTTAGGGAGCGTGATGGATTGTATGGTAGAAGAATAGTTAGGTATGCAGGAGCTAAACCATTAAGGGCCTCATAGGTATGAAGTAATACAGAACTTAATAGGTAGCCAGTGCAGAGACTGTAAAATTGGGGTCATACTTTCTTGATCTGGTAAGGACTCTAGCAGCTGCATTTTGGACAATCTGTAGCTTGTTTATTGAAGATGCAGGACAACCACCTAGTAGTGCATTACAATAGTCCAGTCTAGATGTCATGAATGCATAACTTTTCTGCATCAGAAACAAGTAACATGTTCCGTAGCTTGGCAATGTTTCTAAGATGGAAGAATGCTGCTTTGGAACATGGGAAATATGATTTTTGAAGTTGCTGTCTAATATAACACCCATATTTTTAATTGTAGAGGAAGTAACAATACATCCATCTAGTTGCAAATTGTACTTCAAGAGATTCTGTCTACTGTTTTTTGGTCCAATGAGTAATATCTCAATCTTATCTGAATTTAATAGGAGAAAATTATTGGTCATCCAATCTTTTATATTTTTAACACACTCTGTTAGCTTTGATAAGTTAGAAGTTTCATCTGGTCAGGTTTGGATATATAGTTGAGTATCATCAGCATAACAATGGAAACTAATTCCATATTTCCTAGTAATATTACCAGGGGGTAACATGTATATTGAAAATATCAGGGGACCTGGGCGTTAAACCTTCCCAGTCACAGCCCGAGGCTACTGACAACATGGCGATGAGTGACCAAACGGCGGGCCTCGGACTTGAAGGAAAAGATATGTCGCTGATGATGGAGAAGATCTCGGATAAGATTATCAGCGCCTTGGACGAGAGATTCGACAAACTTGAAGCGACTCTTCGAACTATACAAACGACGCAACGAGAGTTAATTGAGAGAGTCGAGACGGTAGAGGGGCAGTCCGGTGATCATGAAACCCGTATCCTTTCCCTGGAAACATCTGTGGATACTTTAAGCAAAGAGAACAAGATGCTTAAGTCCAAACTTAACGACCTTGAGGGTCGATCGCGCCGCAATAACATCAGAATTGTCGGTATCCCAGAAGGAGCTGAAAAAGGAAGGCCAACCGAGTTCGTGACGGAGCTGATAACGCAACTTTTCGAAGACTTCTCCGAACCCCCAGTCGTCAATCGCGCACACCGAGTTCCACAGCCAAAGCCCCTGGAAGGAGGTAAATCGCGCGCAATAATTGCGCAGATTCATTACTTCCAGGATAAGGAGCGCATTTTACGCCTTAGACAGGGACGACAACTCGAATACCAGGGACATAAGGTGCTGTTCTTTCCGGATTACACGGCCGAGGTAATGGAACAACGGCGAAAATTCAGTGAACTGTTGCAAATGCTAAGAGAGCTTAAGGTGCGTCATGTTCTGCGCTTCCCTGCCACTCTTTGCATCACCTATAATGGAAATACCAGAAGGTTTACATCTCCCACGGACGCAAAGTCATATATAGACAAAGGTCTGAAGCAAGTCGCTGGGACGGATCAAGAATAAATTCGGCTGTGTAGAGCAGAGCTATGGTGTTTGTATAGAGACTGTAAGTGAATACTATTTTTTGTTGTCTTTTTCTTTTTGAATAAGACTTGGTTGTGGAGTTGTAATTATTTTTTTGTTTTAGTACATACCCTTTTCTATCCCGTTTCACTTCGTTTAGTGGGAAGTGTGTTAGTTTAATTTAATTCTCCGCTTCAAGAATTTGGTGCTCTAGTCACTAGGGGGAGCCATAATGCTTCGTTTGGGGAAGTCATTTGAGGCAGTTGGGTGGGTTAGGGGGTTAAAATTTCATGCGTGTATTTGTTTTCTGTTTTTGTTTATTTCTTTTTGGAGGGCATGTTTGTTACAAGAGGTAAATGACAGGGAATAATCAAAGCAATAGAGGAAATCCTAATTTAACTTTGGTATCCTGGAATGTTAAAGGGCTTGGCCATCCTATTAAAAGAGGCAAAGTGTTTACCTATTTAAAGTCCCTAAAAGCAGACATTTTATTTCTTCAAGAAACACATATAGCTGTGGGACAAGAACGTAAACTTAGGGCAAACTGGATCTCCCAGGTGTATCAGGCTCCTTTCAGTAGTAAGGCAAGAGGGGTAGCAATTTTATTTCGAAAGGGTATTTCTTTTCAGCTTGATTCGATGACTACAGATTCTCATGGTAGATATGTAATGATTTCAGGACATCTTAATTCTTTGTACGTTACAATGATAAATATATATGGTCCAAATACTGACGACCCTCAGTTTTTTAAGAAAATCTTTGATTTAATCCCAGCAGGGTGTGTAAATGTTGTTGTAGGTGGGGATTTCAATTGCTATTTAGATCCGTTCTTAGACCGATCATCTTCAAAGCCACCTCCTAGCATAACCTCAGTACAGATCCTCAATAGATTGATTGATGATAGGAACATGGTAGATATTTGGAGGTTGCAACACCCAATGAAAAGGGAGTACTCGTTTAACTCACACGTTCATAAGTCTTATACAAGGATTGACCGTTTTTTGGTTTCTTCTGAACTGATACATAGAATAACTGATACACAGTATCACAACATGTTGATATCAGACCACAGTCCCATTTCGCTTGAGCTTAACAATGTTCTGCCTCGACAAAACTATTATTGGCGATTCAATCCTTATCTACTTAAAGACCCAGCTTTTGAAAAATACATTAATGCTAAATTGGATGATTTCTTTATGAATAATGATAATGGCCAAGTCTCCGATTCTATTTTATGGGATACCCTTAAGGCAGTCATGAGGGGTCATATTATTGCTTATGAAACAGCTATTAAGAAAAATAGCAATAACAGGCTTTTAATAATTGAAAATTTATTAACAACATTAGAAAAGGAATATAGAAAATCTGGATTACAACAAGATTACAATAAGATATTGAAGTTAAAATATGAATATAATTCGATTCTAGGCAAAAGAGTTGAGAATCTCTTACTTAAAATGAAACAAAAACACTTTGAATTGAGTGATAAGCCAGAAAGGTTATTAGCCAGACAATTAAGGGGTGAGCAGGCAAAGCAAACCATCCACCAAATTAAATCAAAAACAGCGGAAATTGTAACCAGTCCAGAAAAAATCAATGAATCTTTTAGGGATTTTTATTTAGATCTTTATTCCTCAAAATGCAAAGTTAGTCAAGAAGATTATGATTCTTTTTTTGATAATCTCAACCTTCCCCAATTAGATGAAATTGCAAAAGAGAACCTAGAAGGCTCATTTTCCGAAGCAGACATCTTAGAGGCCATTAAGTCCTTTCCGTCTTGCAAAGCACCAGGTCCGGATGGCTTTGGATGTGAATTTTATAAAGCCTTTGCTTTAAAACTTGCCCCTTACTTATTGGGAATGATTAATGACTCGTATGAAAATGGCAGACTTCCTAATTCATTATATGAGGCCAATATTTGTGTTCTGTTAAAGAAAGGAAAAGACAATACCGATCCGGCCAATTATAGACCTATATCGCTTCTCAATTTTAATCAGAAGGTGATAACAAAAGTATTGGCAAACAGACTTGGACAACATATCTCAACAATAGTACACCCAGACCAAACTGGGTTTATACCAGGTCGCTTTTCTTTTTGCAACGTTCGCCTTCTACTTAACATCCTATATAGGGATTGTGGTAGGGAAACCTCAGGTGCAATTATCTCACTAGATGCCCAAAAAGCGTTTGATCAAATAGAGTGGCCATTCATGCTGAAAGCGCTTGAACACTTTGGGTTTGGAAGTTGTTTCATCAAATGGGTAAAAATTTTATATTTGTGTCCTCGTTCATCCATTCTGACAAACTCTAACAAATCCAACCCATTTGAATTGTGTCGAGGAGTTAGGCAAGGAGACCCTCTTTCCCCTCTCCTTTTTGATATTGCATTGGAACCACTTGCCATAGGGATTAGAAGTCACCCACAAATACATGGAATAAAGATTGGAAATGATGAAGCTTTGGTTAGTCTATACGCTGACGATCTATTAATATATCTATCTGACCCAGCCAAATCAGTTCCCCATTTGCTTAACTATATTAATGCTTTTGGAAAAATCTCTGGGTATACTATTAACTGGTCCAAAAGTGAGTTTATGTCACTTGCTAGACACACAAACTCCAGCCAGGCTAGTCCCTTACCTTTTAAAATAGTAGAAGACCACTTTACATACCTTGGCATTGTGGTTCCAAAAAACCCTAAGCAGATATTTAAACTTAATTTTTTAGTCAGGATTGACAAACTGAAAGAAAATATTGAGCGATGGAGGCTCCTTCCACTATCTATGACTGGCAAAATTAATGCAATTAAAATGGTCACTTTACCACAATTCCTATACCTTTTTCAAAACTTGCCTATCTATATACCTGTATCTTTTTTCAAGCTTCTAGATTCAATCATCATGCCATTTATTTGGGCTTACAAGACCCCCCGAATTGCGAAAACGCACTTACAGAAATCCACACAGATGGGAGGCCTTGGGCTCCCACCAGTGTTTAAATTTTATTACTGGGCAGCAAATATTAGGGCATTGTCTTACTGGCAGAGGGGTATTCCCAATGAAACTTTCTCTGTGGTTGATCCCTTATGGCTTAGGTTTGAGACATTGTCTCTAACTACATCTTGTCTCCCAGTTTTACTTTTTTCTAAAGTGTCTCCCTCATCAAAACAAATTGGGACTAATTTAATAATTAAAAATTCAATACGGATATTAAATCAAATAAGGAAAAATGTTAAGTCACCTGACGTCTCTGTCCTCACACCCATAGCGAATAATCATATGTTTAAACCCTCTCAGTTAGATCAAGGGTTTATCGTATGGAAGGGCAAAGGTCTGAAGTCTATTGGGGATCTGTACATAGATGGAAAATTTGCATCTTTTAGCCAGTTGCAATCTGCATTTAATCTTCCAGGCTCTGATTTTTTTCGGTACTTGCAAGTGAGACATTATGCTCAAACTGTCATTTCAAGCTTTATTGAAAAACCAAAATATAATACATTTGAGCAATGTGTTTTGGAAAATCCTAGCTCTAGACACTTGGTTTCACGCTGTGTTACTGCTTTTCAACTGCCTGTGAGTACAAATTATATAAAAGAGGCCTGGACTAAGGAATTTGATGAAGAAGTGCCCGATGAAACCTGGAATGAAAGTCTCAAAAGGATTCAAGGCTGCTCAATAAATGCAAGGCACAGGTTGATTCAGTTTAAAGTAATTCATAGGTTGTATTATTCCAAAACTAAACTAAGTAAAATATTTAATTCTATCTCCCCAGTTTGCGACAGATGCCAAATAAACGAGGGTTCCTTGTCACACATGTTTTGGTTTTGTCCTAAACTGTTTGATTTTTGGACTGCCATATTTGATTTTTTTTCAAAGGTTTTTCAAAAGGAGGTTAAGCCAGACCACTGTCTTGCAGTTCTTGGATATTCTGAGACATTGAACACTCTTCCAAGTTTCCAGCAACGACCTCTATTGATGGGCATGATTCTTTTAAACTGGAAATCCTCAGACTCTCCATGCTTCAAAGCTTGGTTGGGTGAATTGTTTCATGTTATACAACTGGAGAGGATACGTTCCTTGGAGCCCAAATCTCATCGTCAATTTCAAACTGTATGGCAACCCTTTGTGGATTTCCTCAAGACTGAATAGTATATTACTATTTTCACAGTAATGACTGAATTTACGATTTGCTTTATGTTAAATGTTCCTCACTTGTTGTTTTCTGTTGTTTTTTTGCTTTGTTGTGTATTGTTTTGTTGGTAATTTATGTAAAACAATAAAAAAAAAAAAGAATTAAATACAAAAACCTAAATGAACCCAAAACGTATCTGTTATACTACAATCACAATAAAAGAACAGCTGTTTCTTCAACATGACCACAAAATGAACAAATTTCATCAATATCAAAATATTTATAGAAAGATGAATTAAACCTGTCGCTATATGTTAAGTTGCACTTGTTATAACGTCGTTGGTCACATGATAACGTCAACATGGCGGAAGACGTGCAGATCACATCCATACTCAACGAGATTTGGCTGCAGAGTACGTACTCTTTTAGCGCTTGTTAAGTAAGTACTTATTGAAATTAAGTACCTACTCATTGAGTATGCGGTTTCGACGCAGCCAGAGATCCATGAACTGAACTAATCAGCTAATGATCTCAGTCAGGTGTGTTAAATAAGGGAGACATGCAAAATGTGCAGAGCAGGGGTCCCCCAGGACCAGGATTGAGAACCACTGAACTAAAGAATCAGTGTTCATGATATTATTAGTAGATTATTGTTCCAATCAGTAATGAATCAAAATTGTGTGAAGAACATTTAAACATTCAAATGAAACTTTCTGCACGATAAATAGATTTAGGCAATGGAAAGATTCTTTATGAAAGCATAAATGACAAAGAACCTTTATTTAAAGAGTGCAGGATATAAATAAGTCCTCAGAAAGGTAACAATGTGGATTTTTAACAGGGTTGAGAGTATTACACTTGAATTTAATGTATTGTTTGTGTAAAGTTGACTGTCCATTTTCAGGAAATGCATTAACAGATAAGGCAATTACTTTGAATGCAGTGTAATGTGCTTCATGTCTGTCACTGTAATGAAGCATCTGGTGTAAAATGTTGTGATAAATGATGTGAGACCACAAGGTGCTTCTTAGAAAGGGACTATAATGCTGATATTTGATCCAGTCCGCCTCAGCTTTTCAGGGGGTCTTGGTCGTCCTGTTAAGCATTATTTTGTGATAATGACTGGCTGACTGTGCATTATCACTTACAACACTGTGGCATGACATGGTTCATGTTAGCTTATCATTGTATCATGATTCATTTGATTCCACTGTTCTTATCACCATCCTCTTACACCAGAGTTGCTCTGCGGTATGTGTCAGTGTTTGATTACGATTGCATCACCTTAATCGCAGCAAAACATGTGCACATCATTGAGAGCGGTGTCGTCTCTTATTCCCTGCGGCTCTTCTATCTGTGTCATAATGTCAAATCCCTTTTCCTGGACACAATATGTGCCATTACCCTTCAACAAAGAACCTCTACTGCAATTGAAAGGTTTAAAAACAAGAAGTATCTTCTGCTTCAGAATGCATGTATGCAATTAATCAGTATTGTCATATCCTGGTTCTATAGCCAATTGCACAATATAGCATCTATATGCGCAACTTTTAATGTCCCTGAAAACTGTTTAGCTTGGTAAAATGGATATGAAATATTGAGTTGCCTGATTGATTTTGTATTTTTTGAAGTGAAATATTAAGCATGCATTGCAACACAGAACAAAAGACCAACCTTAAATGGCAGGCGTTTGCTTAAACAAAAATAATTGCAAGGAAGCAAGTGTCAAAGGAAATGATTAGCTAAAAATGATCTTTCTGTCATCTTTTAATCTCCCTCATGTGGGTCCAAACCTGTACGACTTGAAGTATTATGAAAGTATGTTCATGCATCTTGACTTTAAGTTAGTGATTAAGACACCAATGCAAAACTAAATAACTAAATGAACTTAAATATTGATATTAAAGTCAATGACCTTCATGTAAACACACTTTAGTTTAGACAAACACTCACTGATCAGATCAAATGCTGCTCATTAAAACAGCTTTGTTTAATAGTTTATTTAGGTTTTTTAATCTTTCATGAGGTTTTATAGAAAAATACATACTGTAAAGCAAAAATGGGCCAGTTGAGCAAAAAGGAGACATGTTGTGTGAAGAACATGTTAAGATTTAAAAGAACCTTTCTGCACTAACTTTAATGCAAATTAAAGTTTCATGGATGTTAAAGCTTTTTTATGGAATCTTAATAATTATGCCAACAAAGAACCTCCATTTTTAAGCGATTTTTAAGAATTTAAGAGTGTAAATACTGTATGCCCTCAGAAAGTTAATAAGAATTATTGTTGCAGCATTGTCAGTATTACACTTATATTTAATGTAGAGATCCTGTAGAGTTCCCTGTTCATGCATGAGCAGACAAGACGATGCCTTTGAATGCAGTGCATGTTGATTTATATCAAACATGGAAATGTAGAATGTTGTGATAAAGGGTGTCAAACTACAAGGTGCATCTCAGAAAGAGACTATAATGCTGATGTTTGGCACAAAAATAAAACAAGCAAGATGATCTAGTCAACCTCGGCTTTTATTCAAGGACTTGATAGTCGTGTTAGGGCTTTATTTTGTGATAGTGACCACAAAATTACAAAATTGTGGGATGACAAGGTTCTGTTTTGCTGTCGTCCTCTTAACCCTGAAAGAAAAACCAAACCCAGTTGCTCTCCAGTATGTGACGATCCGAGTGTTTGATTGTGATCGCATTACCTTAGTCGCAGCATAACATGTGCACGTCATTGAGAGCGGTGTCATCTCTCATTCCCTGTGGCTTTTCTACCCGTGTCCTGATGCCACAAATTCCCTTTCCTTTACATGTTGAGCTCCAGCCGCCCCAATCGCCCCAGTCTGTGCCATCACCCACCAACTCAGACCCTCCAGTGCAGCTGAATCTGGAAAAAGGTATAAAAAGCAAAAATAAATTTGAAAACTCAGACAGAATCTCGTAATCCAGTTATTAAAACAGATGTTATTGTATAACATCCCTTACGAAAAAATGTATGCAAGTGTGCTATAAGTATACTTCTTTTAAACAAAAAAATGGGAGAGGATACATTCAGTCTACTTTTTATATACTTCTTAAAAGTGTGCTTTATAAACTTTGCAGAAATATAATAATAATGAAATTTAAGTACGCTTGATCTTAATGTACTTGAGCTCTACTTGTGCTCTGAGAATCCGTGTTTTCATTGTTATACGCTAGGGGTGCTATTACGCATCTTCAGTACAGAATTACCAAAACACAAGTGAAGGAGTAACCAAAACAGTAGATGCTTCCACATGTAATCACAAATGTCAGACATAAAAATGCATCAAAACCATACATATGTAAAACTGTAACATTATGAATAAAATATTGACCTAAGAAAAGGTTATAATGGCGGTCAAGCTTTGGGGTGTTGATCAACTCCATCTGCGTTTTAATTATCATGTATACACTTTTAGTATACTTGCAGTACAAAACATAAATGTAAACAATTTTAATACTGTTAGTAAACTTAAAAAGTATACTGTTATATACTAGAAAGTGGGCCAATTTAGTCCCAGGGAGTATTGAAATAGTACACTTAAAAGTATACTACTACTTGACTGATATTTGCTTACTTACTACATAAAGTATACTAGCAAATATACTTAAACTTCACTTAAGTATACTCAATAAAATAAAGTATACTTCTTTTTGGTAAGGGATGGGATGTCATGGAACTTCTGGATCAAGAAATCAACAGTAGGGCTGTACAATTAAGCAAATTAAACCACAAAGACTGCATTTTAAAAATGTAGTTCTGCATATCTCCACGTTCACCTGATGTTGTTTGCGGCCGTGTCGTCTTCGATTCCTTGGGAAGGTTCGACCCTCAGCTGAAATGCTGTCAAGAATCCAGAAGGACACCATTTGATTTCTGTCCACTCACCCCAGCTGAAGAAAAAACACAGGTTTGCCGAAAATTCACAAAGGCTAATTCGTCTACTGTAGCTTATGAAGACGCTGCCTCTAACCCTTAAAGGAACACTCCACTTTTTTTTAGAAATAGGCTCATTCTCCAACTCCCGCCGAGTTAATGAGTTGATTTTTACCGTTTTGAAATCCATTCAGCCGTTCTCCTGTTCTGGCGATATCACTTTTAGCATAGCTTAGCATAGATCATTGAATCCTATTAGACCAGTAGCATCGCATTCAAAAATGACCAACGAGTTTCCATATTTGTTGTATTTAAAACTTGACTCTTCTGTAGTTATATCGTGAACTAAGACCGGTGGAAATGCAAAGCTGCGAGTTTCTAGGCTGATAAGATTAGGAACTACACTTCCATTCCGGCGTAATAGTCAAGGAAGTTTGCTGCCGTAATATGGCCGAAGCAGGCGGAGTATTATCAGAAATGAGTTCCCAGCTAGTTTAACATTTGCACATGTGCTGCGTGGTATTACTGCTCCTGCTTCGGCCATGTTACAGCAGCAAACTTCCTTGACTATTACGCCGGAATGGAAGTGTAGTTCCTAATCTTATCAGCCTAGAAAATTGAAGCTTTGCATGTCCACCGGTCTTAATACACGATATAACTACAGAAGAGTCAAGTTTTAAATACAACAAATATGGAAACTCGTTGGTCATTTTTGAATGTGATGCTATTGGTCTAATAGGATTCAATGATCTATGCTAAAAGTGATATCACCAGAACAGGAGAACAGCTGAATGGATTTCAAAACGGTAAAACTCAACTTATTAACTCGGGGGGAGTTGGAGAATGAGCCTATTTCCAAAAAAAGTGGAGTGTTCCTTTAATGTTTGTATGAATAGTATTACTACTCCTTGGACTGAGCCCATTACCTTCCAACATCTGACTGAACTGAGGCATAGTTCTCATATGAGCTTGATAAGCCTTTGGCCGGATCAATGCAGTGAAGGCGAATACCGTTGAGTGCAGTGTTATCATCCCAAAAACCATCGGAAAGTTCTTCTACCTTAAAAAAGCAACACAACACTCCTAAATTTGACGGAGCTACAATCAATCATTTAAAAGTTAACTATAACCATCCCATAGTAACATTCATCTTCATGTCCTTTAGTATTAGGCTGGTTCAGTTCCCTGGAGATACCTGGAATTAAATCAAATGCTTAGTGGTTAAATGTGAGCTCCAGCTCGTTTGACCACTAAGCCATCCGATATTACTGTAATGATTCAATGCCAGACTTACCTTTAGACTGAACCCTGCGGCGTACGTTCCATTTGGACAGACGTCCTTAAACCCCCACGACCCCCAGTTGGTTGCATAGTACACAACCAGCCACCATCTGTTTTTTCTGTTGATGTCTGGATCAGAATGCATTATGAATGTCTGGACACTCATATGCAGCCCAATAATGACTAACAGTAAAGAAATGGAGTGATGCATTGCTGCAGCTCTGGCCTGATCGATAAAAAATACTGATGGAAATAATTCAGTTTGATTTCTACACCAAAAAACTGATTTAGGGTCAGTAAAAGAGCTCAAATGAATGATTTTGTCAAATCCAGAACAGAAAACCTGAGTTAACCGCAGTCGGTCCACAGAATATGTCTGATTCTTTCAGAAAACATTTATATAGTTTATCAATATTGCGATGTCATGGTTCTAGCCAATCAGCAGCCAGGAGAACAGGTCAACGACCTTTAAGTGACTCAAAACACAAAAATACAAACACTGATCCAGCAAAATCTGTAGTGTCCCTGAAAAGTGTTTTTCTTGGCAAAATGGCTATAAAAGGTTGAGTTGCTTGTTTGATTTGAGGTCTACTGCATTTACATTCCCTCAAGTAAATTTTGATAGAAGTAAATTGAGTGATTACAAGGAAGAAAGTGTTAAAAAATGATCATTCCGTCATCATTTAATCAACCTCACGTGGTTCTAAACCTGTATGACTGTCTTTCTTCTGAGAGGCATGAGAAGTATCATAAAAGTATATTCATGCATACTGTGAATCTTAATTAATTAACCTAATTAACCTTTTGAGGAAAATATCTCAAAATTATCTCCATATAGTGGACTTCAGTGGTATTCAGATATCAGTTTACTAGTGGTATACTTTAAAGTGTGCTATTTCAATACTCCTTGGGACTAAATTGACCCACTTTCTAGTACATGAAAGTATACTTTTAGTATAACAGCAGTAAACTTTGAGTACACAACTAGTTTACATCTATGTTTTCAGTTTGTACAACAAGTCTACTAAAAGTGAACTTATAGGTAAACTGATATTTTACTAATTAAATATAATTAGTGCATTTTTAGTACACTTTACAGTATAGTCTCAGTAACCCAGCTAACAGGGAACGTTCCCAGAACATTCACTAACGTTCTTTAAAAGTTGTGTAAATGTTAGTACAAAACGTTATTAAAATAATGTTTTTGGAACGTTCTTATAACATTGTTAATGTTCTTGTAACATTGAGAGAAAACGTTCTTAGAACAACGTTCTTGGAACGTTTTTAGGACGTTATTAGTAATTGATGAACGTTCTTATAATGTTGATAGAAAACGTTCTTACAACAACGTTCTTAAAACGTCTTTGGGACGTTACTTGTACTAAATGAATGTTCTCTTAAGGTTGAGAGAAAACGTTCTTACAACAACGTTCTTAAAACGTCTTTGGGACGTTACTTGTACTTAATGAATGTTGTCTTAAGGTTGAGAGAAAACGTTCTTACAACAACGTTCTTGGAACGTCTTTGGGACGTTACTTGTACTTAATGAATGTTCTCTTAAAGTTGAAAGAAAACGTTCTTACAACAATGTTCTTAAAACGTCTTTGGGACGTTACTTGAACTTAATGAATGTTCTCTTAAGGTTGAAAGAAAACGTTCTTACAACAATGTTCTTGGAACGTCTTTGGGACGTTACTTGTACTTAATGAATGTTCTCTTAAGGTTGAGAGTAAACGTTCTTACAACAACATTCTTGGAACGTCTTTGGGACGTTACTTGTACTTAATGAATGTTCTCTTAAGGTTGAAAGAAAACGTTCTTACAACAATGTTCTCAAAACGTCTTTGGGACGTTACTTGTACTTAATGAATGTTCTCTTAAGGTTGAAAGAAAACGTTCTTACAACAATGTTCTTGGAACGTCTTTGGGACGTTACTTGTACTTAATGAACGTTCTCTTAAAGTTGAAAGAAAACGTTCTTACAACAATGTTCTTAAAACGTCTTTGGGACGTTACTTATACTCAATGAATGTTCTCTTAAGGTTGAAAGAAAACGTTCTTACAACAATGTTCTTGGAACGTCTTTGGGACGTTACTTGTACTTAATGAATGTTCTCTTAAAGTTGAAAGAAAACGTTCTTACAACAATGTTCTTAAAACGTTTTTGGGACGTTACTTGTACTTAATGAATGTTCTCTTAAGGTTGAGAGAAAATGTTCTTACAACAACATTCTTGGAACGTCTTTGGGACGTTACTTGTACTTAATGAATGTTCTCTTAAGGTTGAGAGAAAACGTCCTTACAACAACGTTCTTGGAACGTCTTTGGGACGTTACTTGTACTTAATGAATGTTCTCTTAAGGTTGAAAGAAAACGTTATTAGAACAACGTTCTTGGAACGTCTTTGGGACGTTACTTGTACTTAATGAATGTTCTCTTAAAGTTGAAAGAAAACGTTCTTACAACAATGTTCTTAAAACGTCTTTGGGACGTTACTTGTACTTAATGAATGTTCTCTTAAGGTTGAAAGAAAACGTTCTTAGAACAACGTTCTTGGAACGTCTTTGGGACGTTTCTTGAACGTTCTCTTAAAGTTGAGAGAAAACGTTCTTACAACAACGTTCTTAAAACGTCTTTGGGACGTTACTTATACTTAATGAACGTTCTCTTAAGGTTGAGAGAAAACGTTCTTACAGCAATGTTCTTAAAACGTCTTTGGGACGTTACTTGTACTTAATGAATGTTGTCTTAAGGTTGAGAGAAAACGTTCTTACAACAACATTCTTGGAACGTTTTTGGGACGTTACTTGTACTTATTGAACGTTCTCTTAAAGTTGAGAGAAAACGTTCTTACAACAATGTTCTTAAAACGTATTTGGGACGTTACTTGTACTTAATGAATGTTCTCTTAAGGTTGAGAGAAAACGTTCTTACAACAACGTTATTAAAACGTCTTTGGGACGTTACTTGTACTTAATGAATGTTCTCTTAAGGTTGAAAGAAAACGTTCTTAGAACAACGTTCTTGGAATGTCTTTGGGACGTTACTTGAAAGTTCTCTTAAGGTTGAGAGAAAACGTTCTTACAACAACGTTATTACAACGTCTTTGGGACGTTATTTGTTCTTAATGAATGTTCTCTTAAGGTTGAAAGAAAACATTCTTAGAACAACGTTCTTGCAACGTCTTTGGGACGTTACTTGAAAGTTCTCTTAAAGTTGAGAGAAAACGTTCTTACAACAACGTTCTTAAAACGTCTTTGGGACGTTACTTATACTTAATGAACGTTCTCTTAAGGTTGAGAGAAAACGTTCTTACAGCAATGTTCTTAAAACGTCTTTGGGACGTTACTTGTACTTAATGAATGTTGTCTTAAGGTTGAGAGAAAACGTTCTTACAACAACATTCTTGGAACGTTTTTGGGACGTTACTTGTACTTAATGAACGTTCTCTTAAAGTTGAGAGAAAACGTTCTTACAGCAACGTTCTTAAAACGTCTTTGGGACGTTACTTGTACTTAATGAACGTTCTCTTAAGGTTGAGAGAAAACATTCTTACAACAACGTTATTAAAACGTCTTTGGGACGTTACTTGTACTTAATGAATGTTCTCTTAAGGTTGAAAGAAAACTTTCTTAGAACAACGTTCTTGGAATGTCTTTGGGACGTTACTTGAAAGTTCTCTTAAGGTTGAGAGAAAACGTTCTTACAACAAGGTTATTAAAATGTCTTTGTGACGTTACTTGAAAGTTCTCTTAAAGTTGAGAGAAAACGTTCTTACAGCAACGTTCTTAAAACGTCTTTGGGACGTTACTTGTACTTAATGAACGTTCTCTTAAGGTTGAGAGAAAACATTCTTACAACAACGTTATTAAAACGTCTTTGGGACGTTACTTGTACTTAATGAATGTTCTCTTACGGTTGAAAGAAAACGTTCTTAGAACAACGTTCTTGGAATGTCTTTGGGACGTTACTTGAAAGTTCTCTTAAGGTTGAGAGAAAACGTTCTTACAACAAGGTTATTAAAATGTCTTTGTGACGTTATTTGTACTTAATGAATGTTCTCTTAAGGTTGAAAGAAAACATTCTTAGAACAACGTTCTTGCAACGTCTTTGGGACGTTACTTGAAAGTTCTCTTAAGGTTGAAAGAAAACGTTCTTAGAACAACGTTCTTGGAATGTCTTTGGGACGTTACTTGAAAGTTCTCTTAAGGTTGAGAGAAAACGTTCTTACAACAACGTTCTTACAACAACGTTATTACAACGTCTTTGGGACGTTATTTGTATTTAATGAATGTTCTCTTAAGGTTGAAAGAAAACATTTTTAGAACAACGTTCTTGCAACGTCTTTGGGACGTTACTTGAAAGTTCTCTTAAAGTTGAGAGAAAACGTTCTTACAACAAGGTTATTAAAACGTCTTTGGGACGTTACTTGTACTTAATGAACGTTCTCTTAAAGTTGAGAGAAAACGTTCTTACAGCAACGTTCTTAAAACGTCTTTGGGACGTTACTTGTACTTAATGAACGTTCTCTTAAGGTTGAGAGAAAACATTCTTACAACAACGTTATTAAAACGTCTTTGGGACGTTACTTGTACTTAATGAATGTTCTCTTAAGGTTGAAAGAAAACGTTCTTAGAACAACGTTCTTGGAATGTCTTTGGGACGTCACTTGAAAGTTCTCTTAAGGTTGAGAGAAAACGTTCTTACAACAAGGTTATTAAAATGTCTTTGTGACGTTACTTGAAAGTTCTCTTAAAGTTGAGAGAAAACGTTCTTACAACAACGTTCTTAAAAAGGTCTTTGGGACGTTACTTGTACTTAATGAATGTTCTCTTAAGGTTGAAAGAAAACGTTCTTAGAACAATGTTCTTGCTACGTCTTTGGGACGTTACTTGAAAGTTCTCTTAAAGTTGAGAGAAAACGTTCTTACAACAACGTTCTTAAAACGTCTTTGGGACGTTACTTGTACTTAATGAACGTTCTCTTAAAGTTGAGAGAAAACGTTCTTACAACAACGTTCTTAAAACGTCTTTGGGACGTTACTTGTACTTGAATGTTCCAGTAATGTTGAGAGAAAACTCTCTAACAACAATGTTCTTTGAACATCTTTGGGACGTCACTTGTACTTAAAGTTTTTTGGCTTTTAGTATGAATATATTAGCCTTAAGATTATCTATAAGCTAGTGTGCTTCAAAACAAGGACAAAATTCACGATTACAAGACATGGGCATTCAAATCTTTCAATCTCGTCACTTCCGCCAATATGAATCAACGATTTTGATGATATCACCGTGCACTTCAATTTCTCATCAAACGTTCTGTCCAATCAAATGCTCTCTAGAGTCTGTAGTGTCCCGCCCCTACACTATAAATAGACGCTGAATCTTAGTGATGGGAAGTTTGGATCATTTTACCGACTCGGATCTTTGAGTCTCGTTCAGCAAAATGAACGAATCTTTTTTCGAGTCATTTCGTTCATTTTACCAAAATATAATTTAAAAGCTACGTTTTACTTCCATAACACGTGTAATGCTCATACACGTTTATATAACGTTGATCACACTACAAACAAGACAAAACTATAAGCTATTAGAAACAAAAGATTGATGCATTGTTTACCTGGATCTTAATGATTAGCTCCCTCACTTCTATCTGTCCGGGTTTGAGTCGTTCGTTCATTACGTGACAAGCCCATATAAGCTTAACTAACGCAGTCTGAGCCGGAAAAAGAAATGATTAGTTCATCTCTCGAGTCTTCGGGTTTGAGTCCTTCGTTCATAGTTGCGCAATTGCGCATACGCGAATGAACGAATCGTTCAAGAACGACCCATCACTACTGAATCTGCGGCTGAGATTGTTCACTTGTTCACAGTGTAAAGGCGCAGTCACACTACACTTTTCGTTCCATTGACTTCCATTCATACGCATGCGAATGCGGAAACGCAAGCCGTGCAAAACATTTTGCATTTCGCTGCATTTGAAAGTTCAAGCTTGGTGAACTCTAACCTGCGAAATCATGTCACGTGACTCAGTGTGAACAACAGGAGATCGATATGTCACAGCTTGACCTCTAGCTGAATAAAAATAACATTAAATTTAAACATTTAAAACTCCAGTACTGCGGTAAAGTGTAGTAGATTGCATGTTTTTACATTTGAAATGTACAATTAGTTGTCATGTGCTGAATTTAACTTTTTAAAAAGACTGTATAGCATGACGTCATATCACGACCGTTGCAGCAACATCCGAGGGAATTTCGCATGATCAAAGTCTAGTGTGACCACGGCTTAAGTGTTTTCTGTTTGGTAAATGGCATGTGGTGCGCAATGTAGGCGATAGAGAACGATTCAGACAGTGTGAATGTGCTTTCCATTGGGGAAAATGAGGTCTGGTTTCGCGTTGTGTCACGCGAACCGCGGCAGCGCGCAGTCTACTCCGGTCTTGGCTCCAGTCCAGAGACGCGATCGCACGGAGCAGATCATATGTTGGATCGGCATGTATTAAACTACACAGCCTCAGCATGATTATGATCACTATTTTGTTTTAGAAAAAGTTTCATATTGAATCTGTGGAGTAATTTATTGGACTGTGGCTGTCATAAGCTTACAAATGCGGCTATAAATGGAACGCTATCAGGGGCGTGTTTACGTTAAGGGGGGCCCTAAGCAAACCTCCTGGAGGGGGCCAGCAATCATGTTCCGGGAGAAATCGTGATCTGAGGGGGAAACCCCGTCGGGAGATCGCGTTCCATTTGAAAAAATTACCATCATGGGAGAAATCGGTTGCGTTCCGGGGGGTCTCCCTTGGGAAAAAGTCGCGAGGCCCCTTGGCTCGCGGGGCCCCACGCAATTGCATGCTTTGCGTTGGGGGTAAGGTAAACACGCAACTGAACACTATTAGCTATTCAAAATAAGTGGGCGGGGCTAGGCAATATGTTTTTGTTAAAAGTACGTCACCACATAGAATAACGCTGCGTGTTCAAGGGACTTCAGTGGACCTTTAATGAATGTTCTCATAATGTTGAGAGAAAACATTTATAGCAGAACATTCTTAGAATGTTCCTGTTATATTATTAATATAGGCCAAATTATGAAATATATTTAATATATTTAATAATTATACATCACTATACACAATTATTAATCTCTTTATAAACAACAGTCTTGCTTGTGATTTTGATCAATTATTCTATAATACAAAAAATAAGATCTTTTTCATTTATTTAAAATTCAGGTGACATTTTATCACAATATCCATATCTTTTTTTTTTTAATGGCACAACAGTAATAAATGAAACCAAGACTTTTATTCATGTTATATTATGTGCATGTACACGTTTAAACTGCAGTTAAACTGTTTTTATGCAGTTAAAAAAGTTAAATTAATAACTTATTGAATAAGGAAACATCAAATTCTGCAAAACTGTTCATTAAGCGTTCTATTAAATTTCATATTCGAAAACACATGAAATCTGAAAACAACATAAGATTTATTTCTTATGTTCAAATACATTTAAAAAAAAAGCTTTTTAATTCTAGACCATCCAATAAACACATGCGCAGTCATGAGCACGAGCTTTCAAACACTGCCTGTTTCTATAGGAACCGGAGCTTCTAACGGCCGCTGCAGTGACGTGATGAGTTTACTAATCAAGGACTGGCTTATTCATTTAGAAGGCGGGACTTATTCGTCTTTACGGACACGCCTGATGAGCACGAAACAAGTCTTTAGCTGTTCGCCATTTTGTGAGGGTTATTTATTCGCGGTTCAATCAATCAGTTATGGGGTGATTCTTGAATGATGTCTGTGTCTGTGCAACATAGTCGATTTATTGTGTGAATTTAAGTTGTGATGAAAGTCAGCATTTGATCGTCGTCATTCACGGACGCACAAAACAACTTTGAACACACACATCACAAGAAACGGTAAGTGCCAGTGATTTATTTTCGTATTTAATGTTAAGAGTTAGCTTCGTGTAATTACCATTATTTAAAATGGCATATTTAGTCACCATATAATGTATATCTGACCGATTATTTTAGTATTATAGTATTACTATAGTATTGACAGTAAATTAGTGTAATACTGAGTGTTTTGAGGTAAAAATATATATTTTAATTAATTTTAAGACATTTTTAATCTTGCAAATTATTATTTTGCATGTTCCAATTGATTTCTAATGTTCCCGCCCAGTAGTGTCGTCCTAACATTAAACTGGTTGTGGACACTGCTTTCCTGAGAGGGTCCTTTGCGGGAGTTTGGTCGGTTACCGGTAAGTTCAGTTGATTTTGAAAATATATGCATGCCTTAATATAATTAGGAGCAGGACTTGCATGTTGCTAAAAATAGGCATAATTATTCAATCTAATAATTGTTATTAAATTGTCTTAGTGAACGACACAGGCCTTAAAACGTGCAACCAAAATGTTATCTCTTTTGTGGTTTAGTTATGCCATTTTAATTTCAAATACACTCAAAATTGTATTAAAAGGCTCATTAATAGTGTAATCATGTAAATTAAGTCAGGTTTGTCTTACCTAAACAGTTGTTGAAAACCAAAGTTTGTCAGTTATCTGTGCTTTAGGTTTTAGTGACAGCAGCATAATAATCCTGCTTCTGTCTAAATGTTAGTTTCCTTGCAGTCACCAATTCTATTACTTGAAACTCATCTTTGATGATCAAAATTACATATGTAAACGTTTTTCCCATGAAAATGTATTTCTTTTGTGTGTCTTAATTTTGTTAATTGTTATGGTTATGTCAATCACTGTAACTTTGAGAGCGAATCTTTGAATGCATTTATTCAAATTCTTATAGCCTAGACAGTGAGAACACTTCCTTTATAATCACTAAAGCTGTCGCTCAGCTGTTATTGTACAACAATCTTGTGTTATAACTGCTATACATTATATAAAAAGTGGTGGCCAACATTACTAGAATAGTTGTAACCAGATGAAACCAAATGATGGTTTTAAATCAGTTATTTCTATCTGTGTCAGCTTGAAATATCAGTTTACATTTCCAAACATTAATTTTCCATTAATTGTAAAAGTCCAATGAGATTTTTGTTTGCTCCACAGACACAGATCTCATCTCATCATCATCCAGTTTGTCTGGAATGACATGAAGAAACAGAACGAACGGAGACAGATTAAATCCAGAAGATCTGCGGCAAAGTCTTTAAGATGCTTCAAGAGACCTATCTGCAAAGGTACAGTACTGTTAAAAGTTTTAGACACTTGTGTGAAAATGTAGTAAAATGAGGATGCTGTCAAAAATAATGTCATAAATAGATCTTCTTTATCAATGAACTTCTATTAACTAAATTTAATCAACATTTGGTGTGACTATCCTTTGATTTTAAAGCAGCTTTTGCCCTAGGTGCACTTGTCTAGTTTTCCAGGTAGCTTTGCAGGTAGGATTCTTCAGAATCCAGTTCTGGATTTAGTCTGTCTCAGTTTGTTTTGTTTCTTTTTGTCAGTCAGACAGACCCAATGATGACGAGATCAGATCTTTGTGTGGAGCACTGACTTTTGTCAGACTCACTGGACTATTACAATTACTAATGTAAACCGATATTTCCAACGGACACACTACAGCAAAAAATAGAAATTACTGACTTAAAACCAAATTAAAATCAATTATCTGCTGAAAATACTTGCGTTCTAATAATTTGGCCACCACTGTATATACATTATATTATATTTTTGTAGGTTTATCACCTAAGCCTCCTTGGAGGCAAAGCACCTGAGATGCCATCCGGATGGTGTTGGAACAGTTGGAACAGTGTCAGTACCGCATTAAAGGAAGGAACGGGGGAAGAGCTGGACATTGCGGCGTGATCATTCGTAAGTATTACATTTCTAACTGACAGAATTAACACAAAGACATTACTCAGACCAAGCATCACCTCCCGTTTTTTTTATGAAATATTTCGGTATTTCTATGAAGCCGGTATTTATAATACATTATAATGGTATTCTTAAGGCATTATAATAATAATAATGCATTATAAAAAAAACTTATATGTTATATCATCTCATGAGTATTCATAAGAACAGTTTTAAAGTATTATAATTTTTACTTATTTGTGGTTATAGCTTTTAAGAGTATATTACCTCCTCCATAGTTATAACGTATTATAAGTCTCATATCTTGCCATGTTTCTCATGTCACTTTACTTAAAGCATACAAAGACCACTTATAAGTAATAATAATAATATTTCCCAATGAACCCTAAGATCAGGCATCAGATAGGATGAATGTGTAATGACATATTTGTATTATCAGTTTGATTATTTTGATGGTACCTTTTAGACAGCTTTTGATAAGTAACTGTGCAATCCATGTCCGCTAGCAGTAATCATTATTAGTAGTATACTAAATATATGCTAACACTGTATTTTAATGTTTCTCCAAAAGGCAAACTATTATATTATACGTAACTTTGCAAGTTCGTGAACCTTCTACCTAGCCTAACCTTAGCCTAAGTGTACTAATGGCGCTTTTCCACTACACAGTACCAGCTCGGCTCTGTTTGGTTTTCCACTGTGTAAAAGTTGTACCTGTACCGGCTTCCAGGTACTTTTTTTCGTACCACCTCCGGCGAGGTTCCAAGCGAGCTGAGGCAATACTAAAATGTGACGTGAAAACACAGCAGACTGCTGATTGGTCAGAGAGAATCGTCACTATTCACTGCGTCATCATTGCACGCGCCAGCAATAGTATCCAGAATAACCCCGCCATTTTTAAAAAGTTTGGCCAGAGATTGCGTGACTTATCCAATCCATTACATATTATGGCAACTCGGAAGAATACGCCGTGGTCAAACGAGGAGGTGCAGACAGCGGGTGTGTGTCGCGTAGAAGATTACGTCACGGCAGTTTCCTGCAGCATCGCTATGACAACCAGGTACTATTGTGGAGGTACAGGTACAACTTTTACACAGTGGAAAACCAAACAGAGCCGAGCCGAGGCGAGCTGGTACTGTGTAGTGGAAAAGCGCCATAATACTCTAAGGATTGTTAGTTGACATGCAGTTGGAAAGTTTAAGCTTATAATTAATAAGACTAAGGGGACCATCAAAATAAAATGTAATATAATGTAAAAAATAAATGTAATATGATATAGTCCATTATAAATTAAGTAGATTTAATATGATGTCCATTGTGTGTTATAAATAATCATAATCTTAAAAGTTATAACCTCAAATACTCAAATATTATAATGTATTACAGTTGTTATTGATTATTCATGAGATGATATAACATATTATAAGGTGTTTTTTTTTTTTTTTTTTTTTACAATGCGTTATGCATTCATTATAAATGCCTTAGAAATACCCTTATAATGATTTATAAATAGGGGCTTCATAGAAAGGGGGTCATGAAATAGATATTTTTCTTTGAGGTCCACATAATTTTCCCCCAAATTTGTCAAATTTTTACTAAACCACGACTTCATGAAGAAATGTCAATTTTAAAAGAAAATGCTTGTTACTTCCATGTTTCTTAAATTATGCCAAACGTCCTTTTTAGACACTTGCCAAAAGTGCCAGTTAAGGTGTTAGAAGAGTTCATTGCAGACACCTTGAAGTATGCTCCCAATCGTGAGTCAAGGGTGAGTCACACCCCAGAATCATGACACAAGTAATAATACAAATGGTTCTACACAAAATGTTTTGTTTAAATAACACATTATCATTAAGGTCTTATTAGGTATACTTGATACTTTCAGGCATTGCTTCATTTTAACGGACAGTTGTACAATCTATGTCTGTACGTGTGAGCACCGACATTTTTATGTTTTACAAGAATATTGGAACATGAGTGAACTATAAAGCCTTGCCTACATAATAAATTATAGTTTAACAAACAAGTGTTACAACGCAAATATTAAAACATATGTATTTGTGCTCAATTAGAGATGTATGTTTTACTTGTTTTAAGTAAATTCATTTTGGCTAGATAATTATTTGTCATTTATAATAAATGCCATTTATAATGTGTTTTCTACAATAAGGTTCATTAGTTAAACATTAGTTAATGTATTAACTAACATGAACTAACCATGAGCAATACATTTGTTACTGTATTTACTAATCTTTATTAACGTTAGTTAACGGAAATACAGTTTTTCATTGTTTGTTCATGTTAGTTCACACTGCATTAACTAATGTTAACAAAATTTTAATAATGCATGAGTAAATGTTGAAATTAACATTAACAAAGATTAATAAATGCTGAATAAGTGCAGTTCATTATTAGTTCATGTTAACTAATGTGGTTAACTAATGTTAACTAATGAACCTTATTGTAAAGTGTTACCGTGTTTTCATTTGTAATTGTGTAAATAACTTTGTATTGTAGTTTTATAGCTACATATATTATCTGTTATTTGTCTTGTTTCAGAATACTGGTACAATTTAAAGGATTAGCTAACAATTTACAAATAACTTCCCCTTCCTTTTTTCCTCTTTTCTTTTTGACCCTGGAGATTTAAAAAAAAAAAAAAAAAAAAAATATATATATATATATATATATATATATATATATATATATATATATATTAATCCATGTAGCATTTTTTTTTTTTTCATTTTCAAATGTTTTATCTCTGAATTTGCTACCCTGATTGAGGTCATGTGATAGTTTCATGTGTAATCAGCCAATTACATGTTACAAGGCAACATTTGTTATTTGTTAACTTTATTGATAACTTCTAAAAGTTAATATTTTGAGTGTTTTTTCCTGTTTAAAATTGGTGTAAAATGGAAACTGCATTTGACTTAACTACCCTATTATGACTACATTTCAGTCGTATGCATGTGTATACAAATCAAGATGAATAAATTGTTAGTTTAAGCTAGGGATGGGGAACGTTGATCCTGGAGGGCCACACTCCTGCAGAGTTTATCTCCAAACGTAGAGAGAGAAAAAACACACCTCACCTGACTGTAGCCCTAGTAATTCTGAAGACCTTGATTAGCTTTTTTAAGTGTGTTTGATTAGGATTGGAGCTAAACTCTGCAGGAGAGTGGCCCTCCAGCATTTCCCACCCCTGATTATAGTTTTTAAAAATGATGTGATGAAAATGTATTATTTGAATGCTTATTTTTTATATATATATATATATAATTTCATGATGCTTCAGAAGATGTTTTTCTTAATGCTGCTGTTGTCTTTAAAAGTAGTGTATGCCAAGTCAAATGAGTATAAACTCAAATGAGTTTGGCATCTACAGCATTTACCTTTTTTTCTGAGTTTTCATTTTGGGGTGTACTCTTTTACAATGTTTTCTTGAACCATCCTATTGTATAACTTTCTTTGTAAACTGGCTCTGACTTTTGAATGATTTAATTTTTTTAGAACTTGCAGCACAGATCCTAATAAATTGTTTTGCATAGCCACACTAATTACTAATTTGTAATAACACAGTTTGTAACATCAGCCAATCTGTTTACTTTACAGATGGAGTTTGAAGAGACAGGCCATGGACCACAGTTCCTGCAGTACTAGTTTTTCAAAACCCACACAAAATTCAGAAGTTCTCACTGATTAAATGTTAATATGATAGTTTACATTTACCTGTGACGTTGTCCTTGTCATGAATATTAAACTAAATGTAAAACTTTTTTACATGATCTGCAATTTTCACTAATCTGTTCAATCTGTTAATGAGTTTTTTTGAAAGTGTGCATCTTTAATAATTTAAATACCTGAAATGCATGCAATGTGCTTGTATCTGGAATGTTGTAATAATGATGTTGAAAGATGATGTTGCAACACTGCTAATCTTAAAATAACATTTTATTAAACTATACTTTGTAAAGTTCCAAATAATTGTTTTTAGAACTTTGTATTTTTAATAAAATGTAGGTGGAAGTAATGTAGGAATGCTAACCATAAAATAACGTTTTAGTAACATTAAGCAAACTGGACATTTTAACGTTCTTGGAATGTTCTAAATAAACGTTCATAGAATGTTATATTTTAATTACATTTAGGTTGCTAGAACGTTGTAGGAACGTTATGCTAACCATAAAATAACGTTCTGGTAACGTTAAGCAAACTGGAAATTTTAACGTTTTTGGAATGTTCCAAATAAATGTTAATAGAACGTTACATTTTTAGTGAAATTTAGGTTGCAAGAACGTTGTAGGAACATTATGCTAACCATAAAATAACGTTCTAGTAACGTTAAACAAACTGGACATTTTAACGTTTTTGGAATGTTCCAAATAAACGTTCATAGAACGTTACATTTTTAGTGAAATTTAGGTTGCTGGAACGTTGTAGGAACGTTATGCTAACCATGAAATAACGTTCTAGTAACGTTAAGCAAACTGGACATTTTAACGTTTTTGGAATGTTCCAAATAAACGTTCATAGAATGTTACATTTTTAGTGAAATTTAGGTTGCTGGAACGTTGTAGGAACGTTTTGCTAACCATGAAGTAACGTTAAGCAAACTGGACATTTTAACGTTCTTGGAATGTTCCAAATAAACGTTAATAGAACGTTACATTTTAAGTGAAATTTAGGTTGCAAGAACGTTGTAGGAACGTTATGCTAACCATAAAATAACGTTCTAGTAACGTTAAGCAAACTGGACATTTTAACGTTCTTGGAATGTTCCAAATAAACGTTAATAGAACGTTACATTTTAAGGGAAATTTAGGTTGCAAGAACGTTGTAGGAACGTTATGCTAACCATAAAATAACGTTCTAGTAACATTAAGCAAACTGGACATTTTAACGTTCTTGGAATGTTCCAAATAAACGTTATTAGAACGTTACATTTTTAGTGAAATTTAGGTTGCAAGAACGTTGTAGGAACGTTATGCTAACCATAAAATAACGTTCTAGTAACATTAAGCAAACTGGACATTTTAACGTTCTTGGAATGTTTCAAATAAACGTTCATAGAACGTTATATTTTTAATGAAATTTAGGTTGCTAGAACGTTGTAGGAACGTTATGCTAACCATAAAATAACGTTCTAGTAACGTTAAGCAAACTGGACATTTTAACGTTTTTGGAATGTCCCAAATAAACGTTAATAGAACGTTACATTTTTAGTGAAATTTAGGTTGCAAGAACGTTGTAGGAATGTTATGCTAACCATTAAATCACGTTCTAGTAACGTTAAACAAACTGGACATTTCCACGTTTTTGGAACATTCCAAATAACGTTAGCAAAACGTTCCCAGAACTAAAATTTGTTAGCTGGGAAACTAGATAAGGAGTTGTATACTACAAGTATACTCGTACATTTTCTTTAAGTGAACTTTACATCATACTTTAAGTATACTGTATGACCCTATTTTGGTAATAATTTGTATATATTTTGTTATATGACTATCTGAACACACAAAACATCAAATGAAAGAACAGGGGATCTGCTTGTAAACAAAAATATTTTATTCTAGCTTCATGCATTCTTTTTTATAAACATTTGAATGTGGGTAAGTTTCATAAATAAATAAATAAATAAACAACATTTTGAACCAAAAGGTAAAAAAAAGACTATTGATGATAATCAAAACGTAGATGGAGTTGATCAACACCTCAAAGCTTGACAGTCATTATTACCTCTTTACAGGTCAACCTTTTATTCCATAACGTTACAGTTGTCCATATCTATGGTTTTGATGCTGTTTTATGTCGGACGATTTTGTTTGATCACATGTGGAAGCATCTGTTGTTTCAGTTTCTTCTTCACTTGTGTTTTAGAAATGCTCAAGTATATTTAGACTTTAAGTATAAGTCAAGTTTACTTACATTTCATTTTAAATATATTTCTGAGAAATAAAGCACATTTCTGAGGAGTACATAAAAAGTAGACTGAAGGTATACTTTCCAGTTTTTTTAGTTTAAAAGAAGTATACTAAGAGGACATTTGAATAAACTTATTTTTTGTTAGGGAACTTGACTGCTGCATAAGTCTACTATGTGTGTGTGTGTGAGAGAGAGAGAAAGGGTATATTTACATCATTGTTTCAGTCAGTAATCAAGAAACAATGCAAAATTAATTGACTACATACCTTTGGATATTAAAGTCAATGACCTGCATGCAAACACACTTTAAACAAACACTGATCGATCGGGTTAAATGCTGCTCATTTCTGGTAAAAGCATGTGCCCTTTGAAACAGCTTTACTTAAAATAAATAAATAAATAAATAATAATAATAATAATAATAATAATAATAATTTAAGGTTTTAAAGAAACATTTTTACATCTTAATTCAGAATTAAAAGGCTATTTACCATCCTGTTTTGAGCCTCTCTGCAGAATGGCTGGTTTTTATAGATGGGGGACATTCAAGACTTGCAAATAAATGTCCTCTTTAACTGGCTTAGAGTTTTGATTATTAAAATAACAGATGGATGCTGCTGTGACATACTCTGAAATCAAAATGTCCCATTTGGATTTAAATGATTTGTTCACTTCCAGAGCAAAAATGTACTTACCCCAATGTCATCCAAGATGTTTGTCTTTCTTTCTTCAGTCATAAAGAAGTTATTCTTCTTGAGGACAATATTCCAAAGTTTTTCTCCATATAGTGGACTTCTATGGTGCTTGTGAGTTTGAACTTCCAAAATGCAGTTTAAACGCAGCTTCAAAGGGCGCTAAACAAGCCCAGCTGAGGACGGGTCTTATGTAGAGAAATTATATTTTATTTTTTCTTAAGAATAAAAATTTCTATACCTTTTAACCTCAAACGCTCATCTAGTTTATTCTCTGTGATGTGCATGTGAATTGGCCTGCTTTGCTGTAGACGTACCGACCCAGTGTTTACCAAAAAGTGTACATGCAAAGATGATCAAATGCCTTTTACAAAAAAAAAAAAAAAAAAAAGGAAGAGCAACAGTAACACAGGATGTTTTTGAAGTTGGAGAAAATTAGAATTTTTTTTTTTTTTTTTTTTTTTGACATACTCAGCAGGAAGGGAACCAAATGCAGAATGAGTGAGACAGACAAATATTTATTGAAAACATAAGTTCAGGGGTGAACAATCTTGAGATAGCTCTAATGCAGCACATGACAAACCAACAAACACTAGAGGAGAAACAGCACAGTATAAAGGGGGAAAGGTAATGAGGGCCAGGTGAGCACAATCAGAAGAAACAAGCGCTAAGCAAACAAGAAGGTGGGACCACAGGAACACATGGCAGACACAAACAAAGACAAAACAATGCGTTAAGACACACGACAAAGAAACACTAAACAAAGACAACACAGACAAAGCTACCAAAGCAAAGCCCTGACAACTCTAACCGTCTTGAACAGGAATTGCAAGCACGTCACAAAGAAAAAACATGACGAGCGTTTGAGGTTAAAAAGTAGATAAATTGTAATTTATTTTGGAAAATCAGTTTTGCTAGATAAGATCCCTTTTGTATTGTCTGGGAAGGTTTAGAGCCCTTTGAAGTGGCTTTTAAACTGCATTTTGGAAGTTCATACTTTCAAGTTCTGGAATATTTTTGGCAAGAAACATAATTTCTTTATGACTGAAGAAAGAAAGACGTGAACATCTTGAAAGACAAGGGGGTGAGTACTTTAGTTATTTGAACATTTTTCTTCTGGAAGTGAACGTCTCCTTACAAAAACATCAATTTTCAGTATCAAATTGTCTGGAACCGGCAATGCAATAGTGGCAAAAACATTTTTACTTACATTTTTTACTGTGAAATGCACTCGATCTAGCCAGACTCATCAGACTGCATTCTTTTTTTACTTTCAGTCTCTCTAAAAAGCCTGTATCATGCAATTTTGTTTAAAAATTAATAGCAAACAAACAGTGTGTCATACTGTGCTTGCAACTATACATTTGCATCATATAGTTACATTATAATCTATCTAATCTAATCTACCATGATGTACATTCTTAAATTAAGGTGCTTCCCAATGCCATAGAAGAACCTTTTTTTGTCTAAATGGTTGCATAAGGAACGTTTAACATCTGAAGAAACTTTCTGTTTCTCAAAAGGTTCTTTGTGCCGAAAGAAGGTTCTTCAGATTATAAAAAGATATGAAAGAGATGGTTCTTTAACCCCTTAACTGTCTCCTGTCCACTCTGTGGGACGCCTAAGTTTCTTCACCATTTTACAAATAAATCCTAATCTAATCATGACAAACTATATATTGTTGGAAAGGTCTAATATTTTTTGATATTTGACATTTTTTGTGTGTTACAAATTATGTAGGAAAAATAATAGATTCATTTATGACAAGAGTGCACCTCGAAAATCTACTTGATAACAGGAGTTCTGACCTTTGTCATAAACAGACTTCCCTGTTGGCTTTTTCTCTCACACTTTAGAAATCATAAGAAATTATATATCAGTTGAAAACTTAAAATGTCAAAATTCACCCTTTGAAAGCCATTTTAAAATCAGACAATGAATTTACATGGGAAAAGTACATTAAATTCATATTACAAAATGTTTTTGCTCATGAATTATAAAAAATTAGGTTTGAATTCTTAATTTTCATGTCTCTGTTCAAAAATGGAAGTGACAGTTCTTAAAAGAACTGGGTTAAAGAACCTTTGACTGAACAGTTCTTTGCGGAACTAAAAAAGGTTCTATGGCATCGCTGTGAAGAACCTTTTAAAGCACCTTTATTTTAAAGAATGTAGCATGGATTGAAACGACAAATCCCAGACTGTAGACTGATGTCCCATTTTTGCAAAAGAAACTGTGAAACTACAAGGTGTTTCTAATACTGCTTTTGGTACAAGTGATTTGGCACAAAAATAAAATAAGCTGGATTTTTTTCAAGGTCTTGATGTCCTGTTAAGCTTTTTTTGGTGATAATGACCCACTGACTGTACATTATCACAACATTATGGTATGACATTTTCATGTTAGCTCATAGTATTTGCTTAATTATTGCATTCCATCTGATCTTTTGGCTGTCCTAGTTGCCGTCCTCTTACACCTGAAAGAAAAATCAAACTTAGTTGCTCTGCAGAGTATGTGACAATTTAAGCATCTGATTGCATTTGCATCACCTTAATTGCAGCAGAACATGCGCACGTCATTGAGAGCGGTGTCATCTCCAAATCCCTGTGACTCTTCTATCCGCGTCCTGATACCACACATCCCTCTTCCTTGACACAATGGGCTCCAGTCGCCCCACTCACCCTTGTGTGTGCCATCACCCTCTAGAAAAGACTTTTTGCTGCAGTTGAATCTGAAAAATGAGATAGTGCTATGATAAGCATGGAGCTTTGGAATGGTTTGTTTCAAAGCCCCTTCTACTCAAACTAAGGATGCACCGAATGTTTGGCAACCGAAATTATACAGTGCCTTGCAAAAGTATTCATACCCCTTCGTTTTTTTTCACGTTTTGTTGCAGCATTATGTTAAACTGCTTTAAATTAGTTTTTCCCCACATCAATTTACACTCCATACACCATAATAATGACAAAGCAAAAACCGGATTTGCAAATTTTACAAATTTATAAAAAAATTAAAAAAAACACTGAAATAAGTACATTGCATAAGTATTCATACCCTTAACTCAGTACATAGTTGAAGCACCTTTACAGCCTCAAGTCTTTTTGGGTCTGATGTGAGCATCTTTGCACATCTGCATTTGGCAATTATCTGACATTCTTTGCCTCACCTTTTCACCTCTCCATCTCTGTCAGCTTGGACATTTTCTAGAGTCCTAGTTGTTCCAATCGTCTTCCATTATGGAGAATGCTTCAATGCAACAGATTTGTTTCTGAACTCTTCTCTAGATCATCGCCTTAACGCAAGTCTGTCACTGAGCTCTACAGGCAGTTATCTTGGTTTTTGCTCTGATCTGCATTTTCAGCTGTTAGACCTTTTCTGAGAGGTGTGTGTCTTTCTAAATCAGACTCATTCAGATGAATTTGCCACAGTTTAACTCCACTCCAAGTGTAGGAACATCTAGAAGCAATATGAATGCTCCTCAGCTAAATTTCAAGTGTCCCAGAAAAGGGTATGAATACTTATGCAACGGGATCTTTTCAGTTTTTTTATTTCAAATAAATTTGCAAAGTTGTTACAAACCTGTTTTGTGCTTTGTCATTATGATGTATGAGATGTAGATTGATGTGGAAAAAAGCAACATAACAAAACGTACCAAAAAGAAGGAGTATGAATACTTTCGCAAGGCACTGTATATATAATAAGCGAAAATGCCAAATAAATTATATTGATGCAGCAAACATGTGGTCAGTGTGGAAGCATTTAAAACTGTCAGAGAAAGACGCAAAAATCATTCCAAGCAGCGACAGCGAGAGACTGTTTAGAAGCGCATCGCATGTCTTCATGAGAAGAGAAAGGTTACTGTATGATGACTGAAATCATCCATTAGTCAATAAACTACAGAATGTTATGTTGTCTAATACACCAGACACCAATTGTATTTATTCTGACAGCGCTGCAGCAGCTCCTTAGCCAGAGTTTAAAGTCCAAAGATGACAATCAAACAAAAATAATGATAATCATTCCAACAGCTCTATTAATACATTTATTATAACATTCTCCTTTGGCTGCATTTATTTGTCCATTAAAAACACATGCTTGATTCAAGAAAGGGGTCATAAAAATGGCCAAAGAATATTATTTTACTAACTTATTAATTTTGAGTTAAATTGTGCTTTGTTGGTAGGCTATAATGTCTACTAGATTGTTAAGAATGGTCAGTGGTAAATGAACATTTTTAAATTGTTATTTTGTAATTGATTTATTTCTTTGAAAAGCAAGACAAAACTGTAAAAAGCAAATATTGGCTATTTAAATTATGCAATGGTGAACAAAATTGGCGAAAAACACGTTCGGTAATCGGCCTTCGGCTTTGGCTTTGGCCACGAATTTTCATTTCGGTGCATCCCTAGCTCAAACAGCAATGAAAAAAAGCATGATAGGTCCCCTTTAATTAAACAAAACAAAAACTTTATATATTCACCTGATGTTGTTTGCCGCTGTGTCGTCTCCAATTCCTTGGGAAGATTGGACTCTCAGCTGAAATGCTGTCAAGAATCCAGAAGGACACCATTTGGTTTCTGTCCACTCACCCCAGCTGAAAAAAAAAACAGCTTTACTTATAATTAAAGACAATTAATTGGTTTAGCTTGTGAATAAGTTGCTCCACTCCCTTAATGTAAGAATTCTTCATCATAACCCCCTAAGCAAACCCGCTCTAAATAATTTTACTACCTTACATTACCTTCCTGTGTTAGACTGAATGGAACTGTCTTCCTCGTATGAGTCTAAGTCTTTAAAAAGACTGACGCAGTGAAGACGAATCCCGTTGAGCGCTGTGTCATCCCAAAAAAAACTGAGTTTCTCCACCTCAAAAAAACAACAGCGGCAAAGACAGTCATCCATTGGGAACAGAGTTACCTAACCAATAACAATATTCATGCCAGGTGCATTGGAGATGATTTTCTTCCTCTATATTTTTGTTGTGTTTTCCAGTACAAATATCTAAACATTCATTAAATGAAGATAGATTTACTTCAAAAGCAAAATAACTGAATGAGCATCGTGAAGAATATATTAAGTGAGTTTTTGCTTAAAGAAAACAATTGCCAACTTTTTACATAGATGTTAATAATAATAATAATAATAATAATACTTGCTGTAGTAAATCTACCCTAAGTCTGTTTTATTGGAAAAGACAAAAGTACAAATTATTAAAATTTTTATATATATAATTTAAAATTGCATTTAAACCCCACACTTTTTCTTAAATAAAGAAAACAATTACCGACTTGTACATAATAGTACATAAAAAGGTACATATTGTAGTAAATCTACCTTGTATAAGGATGTTTAACTGGAAGACAAGACAAAAGTACAAATTATTAAAATTTTTATATATATAATTTAAAATTGCATTTAAACCCCACACTTTTTCTTAAAAAATGAAAACAATTACCGACTTGTACATAATAGTACATAAAAAGGTACATATTGTAATAAATCTACCTTGTATAAGGATGGAAGACAAGACAAAAGTACAAATTATTTAAATTTATATGTATTATATGTTGATTTCATGCCAGTTAAAATCAACATGAAAATTCTGCCGTGTGAAAAAAAACTTGATTTTAAACTTAAGGAACTGAAGGTAAAAAATGTTTTTCAATAGTTAGATTTTTCTGATCTCACTGGCAGATTTGTTCTTGCTTTAGGCGTAAACTTCGTTTTAATCATTGTTTTCATCTGAAATCAAGATAAAAATACTAGACAAGATGTTTTACATTTTTAAGCCACCATCAATGCTCAACTTACCTTTAGACTGAAGCCCGCGGCATACGTTCCAGTCGGACACATTTCTCTGTCACCCCACGACCCAGACACCATCCCGTTGGGTACCGTCAGCAATGATACGAAATGTCTCTCGATGCTCCTCTCAGAACGTCTTCCTGCGCTCTGAACGCTCACCTGAAGCCCAATAAAGGCTAGCAGTGAAAACATGATGGAAATAAAGTAATGCATTGTTCCAGCACTGGCCTGATTGATAAAAAAATACTGTTTCTACACCAAAAACTGAGCCTTGGTTTCTGAGTCGCCTGTGGTCGGACAACAGAACCTGCCTGTTTCTTTATTAAGCCAATCAGAATGAAACATTTATGCAGTTTAATCAATATTCCAGCCAATCAGCAGCCAGGAGCACTGAGCACACATCAATGTCCTGTAAATGAACACACAAACCGCTAGTGTCCTTGGAAAGTGTTTTTCTTGGTTAAATTCCCATAAAAGGTTGAGTTGCTGCTTTGATTTTGTAATTTTGGAGAGTACAGAGAGAAATATTAGGCATGTTTTGCAACACAGAGAATATTAGCTCAACATTAAAAAAAAATGCCACAAACAACATACATTAACTTTCCTGTAGTAAATAACACTTGCAAGAAAAAGATCAACTAAAATAATCATTCTGTCATCGTTTATTCACCTTTATGTTGGTCTAAACCCATGAGACAAATTGACTTCTTAAGTTATAGCAATTTGCATTAAGAAATTAATACATTAATAGCTACAGAATCTGTGTTTATCCATATTATGGTTCTAGACATAATGCAAAACTAAATGATTGTGCAAGTCAAAAAACACACTTTAGACAAACACTGACTAATCAGGTCAATACTGTTCATTGCAGGTAAAAGCGTGCCCTTTGAAACCCCTTATAAAAAAGAAGTTTATTCAAGTGTGCTATTAGTATACTTCTTTTAAACTTTAAAATAGGAAAGTATACTTTCAGTCTACTTTTTATGTACACCTTAGAAATGTGCTTTATATACTTCTCAGAAATATATTTAAAATGACATTTAAGTACACTTGACTTATACTTAGTAAAAGTCTAAATATACTTAAGAATCTGTGTTTTCATTGTTATACGCTAGGGGCGCTATTACACATCTTCTGAACAGAATTTCCAAAACACAAGTGAAGAATAAACCGGAACAACAGATGCATCAACGTGATCTAACACAATCTTCAGACATAAAAAGCATAAAAACCATAGATATGTAAAACTGTGTAATGTTATGGAATAAAATGTCGTCCCATGAAGAGGTAATAATGACTGTCAAACTTTGGGGTGTTGATCAACTCCATCTACGCTTTGATTATCATCAATAGTGTTTTTTAGTTTTAGTTTTTTGTTCAAAATGTTGTTTATTTTTTATTTATGAAACATACCCACATTCAAGTGTTTATGAAAAAGAATGCATGAAGCTAGAATAAAATGTTTTTGTTTACAAGCAGATCCCCTGTTCTTTCTTTTGATGTTTTGTATGTTCAGATATTCATATAACAAAATATATACAAATTAATACATAAATAGTGGCATAGTAGTATACCTAAAGTATGATGTAAAGTTCACTTAAAGAAAACTTACGAGTATACTTGAAGTATAAAACTACTAATCTAGTAGTTTACTGACACTATAATTCAAAGTGCACTAAAATGCATAAAAAGTATTTAATTAGTAAACTATCAGTATATCTACTGTATAAGTTCACTTTCAGTATGCTTGCAGTACAAACTAAAAACATAGATGTAAACTAGTTGTGTACTCAAAGTTTACAACTGTATACTTTTATATACTAGAAAGTGGGCCAATTTAGCCCCAAGGTATATTGAAATAGTACATTTAAAAGTATACTACTATTACACTGATATTTGTGTACTTACTACATAAAGTATACTTAAAAATATACTTGAACTTTACTTAAGTAATAAAATAAACTTGAAGTATACTTCTTTTTGGTAAGGGACAGCGTTGCATGATAGTGTTTTATTTTCTTTTTCATGAGGTTTTAAAGACAAACAGATACTGTAAAGCAGATTCCTTTAAATAAATAGTAGTTTCAGGCCATCCATGTCACAAATCCTGTCTATGTTCTTCTACCACAAGAGATCGCCTGTTCATTTCATTTACTCTCACATGTCACTGACTTTTACACATCACCCTGGACTACACTTCCCATGTTCCATGGAGTCGATCAACAAACATTTTTTTGTCCCAAATGTGTCTGTTGTTCACAAATCATTTCTTCATTTTTTTGTTAATGATTCATTGTTAATGATTTCTGTCAAGTCAACAAAAAAGCACATTAAAACCCCTTCAGACCCTGCGTGGACATCACATGACTTTTTGTTTAAACCAATAAAATTTTATGTTTTTTATAATATGAGCAATGCTTGGTCACTGATTGGTCCCTGATCAACCAATCACAACAAAGATATGACTCTTAACTTAATCTGATTGAGCTACAGGCATCACAAAAAAGAGACATGATAACCAACTTAGACAGGAAGAGGAGGATGCCCACATTTTACCATTTATATGCATACTATCAAATGATAATATTCAAAGTTATTTTGAAGATCTTTCAGATTTGCAGAACACAGGATTTTTTTGAAATGCAATGCAATCACAATGGACATCAGGTCTTGAGTGATATCAGCAGGAACCTCATGAATCAGTTGTAATACAGGTTTAGAAGCATTTCAAAGCTAAATACAGAGCTACAAATTTTAATGTTGATGTAAATGAATGAAATTAATATTATTATGATTTCATGTATGTCTTCAAATTGACTATAGCCTGTAAATCAATATTTCATTGATTTTAGTGAGGAACAGCTATAGTGGATGTGTGATCAGTGAATACAATGCAATACACATTCACACCCCTCCATGCACATTAATGCATTGATGCTATAATGCACACAATCATATATTCATCAAAACAATCAGCAAGTACACATAAACCCATTCACACACACACAAAGGCATTTGTACATATACTCCAATTCACCCACTTCAACCAAAAAAAGGGATCAAACAACATTTTTTAGATTTCATATCATCTTACCCTTTTTCCACATTCTTACTGCATTGTTTATTCTTACAGTGTGTTTTTTCTCAATCTTAAACACTAGTTCAACTATAGTGCACAAGCTCTAATTATTATGTATGGTTAAAAAATGAGGATTTTTGTTTTTCTCAGACCCAGCGTCCATTGTAGTGGACATGAGAAAAATCTAATAAAAAATGAGTTGGCACAAATCTTACTTTTTTAGACTCATTTATATGTTGGAGAAGAGAAGATATCAAGTGGGTAAAGAATTCGGGTCTGAAGGGGTTAATAAACAGACAAACACTAATGTTATTTCAAGCAAAATGTATATTTTAATCGATATTAGGATATAAGCAGTACTAACATCACTGAGATCTTCCAAACAGCTCCTCGATCCGAGTGTTTTACTGCGATCGCATCACCTTAATTGCAGCAGTACATGCGCACGTCATTGAGAGCGGTGTCGTCTCCTCGTCCTTGCGGCGCTTCTACCTGCGTCTTGATACCACAGATTCCTTTTCCTTCACATGTTTGACTCCAGTCGCCCCAATCGCCCCATTGTGTGCCTTCACCCTGTAAGGACCCTTGACTGCATTTGAACCTGGAAGAAATTCACGTTATGATAAAATGTTATTTCACTTACACCTAAAAAAAAATGTAGGTGCCACAGAATAAATGTGTTTTATTTTTAGAATTTTTAACACTTTAACATTTTAGTCATACTCTCAGGTGTTTACGTCTCATCTTTTCGTTTCTTCATCAGGATTTTCAATCCATCTTGCACTGTAGATGTCCTAGGAACTGAGTTTCACTTAAAGTGGGAACTAGGCATTTCACGCTATTTATCATGGGGTACGATATTATCACAATGTTAAAATGTTGTTGCAAAAAAGTGTTGTCATTATACAGTATAACAGGTTTAATAACTTATAACAAAAAGAACTGAACATTCAATACATGTATTTAATACAATAAAGCAATGCACAAAAAATGTATAAAATAAACAAATGTGACCCTGGACCACAAAACCAGTCATAAGGTTAAATTTGACAAAACTGAGATGTATACATCATATGAAAGCTCAATAAATAAGCTTTCTATTGATGTATGGTTTGTTAGATTGGACAATATTTGACCGAGATACGTCTATTTGAAAATCTGGAATCTGAGGGTGCAAAAAAATCAAAATACTGAGAAAATCACCTTTAAAGTTCTCCAAATTAGGTTCTTAACAATGCATATTACTAATCAAAAATTACATTTTGATATATTTATAGTAGGAATTTTACAAAAAATCTTCATGGAACATGATCTTTACTTGATTTCCTAATGATTTTTGGCATAAGAGAAAAATCAAGAATTTTGACCCTTACAATGTATTTTTGGCTATTGCTACAAATATACCCCAGCGACTTAAGACTGGTTTTGTGGTCCAGGGTCACAAATGTGCAAAAGAATTATAAAGAAAAATAGGTAACACTTTACAAAAAGGTCTCATTACTTAAAGGAGACATAACACACAGTTTCGGCCAATCTTACAGAGTATCTACAGTGGTGTGAAAAAGTGTTGGCCCATTTAAAGATTTTAATTTTTTTGCATGTTTGTCAAGCTTTAATGTTTCAGATCATCAAACAAATGTAAATATTAATCAATAATTAATAATTAATAATTAATAATTAATAATAATAATAACACCCCCCCCCCCCCCCCCCAATCTGTTAAAACATAATTGTGGTTCATCACACCTGAGTTTAGTTTCTCTAGCCACAGCCAGGCCTGATTACTGCCACACCTGTTCACAATCAAGAAATCACTTAAATAGGACCTGCCTGACAAAGTGAAGTAGACCGAAAGATCCTCAAAAGCTACACATCATGTTGAGATCCAGAGAAATTCAGGAACAAATGAGAAAGAAAGTCATTGAGATCTATCAGTCTGGAAAAGGTTATAAAGCCATTTCTAAAGCTTTGGGACTCCACAGTGAGAGCCATTATCCACATATAGCGAAAACATGGAACAGTGGTGAACCTTCCCAGGAGTGGCCAGCCGACCAAAATTACCCCAAGAGCGCAGCGACGACTCAACCGAGAGGTTACAAAAGACCCCACAACAACATCTAAAAAACTGCAGGCCTCTCTTACCTCAGTTAAGGTCAGTGTTCATGACTCCACCATAAGAAAGACACTGGGCAAAAATAGTCTGCATGGCAGAGCTCCAAGATGAAAACCGCTGCTGAGCAAAAAGAACATAAAGGCTCATCTCAGGTTTGCGAGAACACATCTTAATGATCCCCAAGAGTTTGGTGGTGGTGGTGTGATGGTCTGGGGCTGTTTTGCTGCTTCTGGACCTGGAAGACTTGCTGTGATAAATAGAACCATGAATTCTGCTGTCTACCAAAACATCCTGAAAAACAATGTCCGGCCATCTGTTGGTGACCTCAAGCTGAAGCGAACTTGGGTGCAGCAGGACAATGATCTAAAACACACCAGCAAATCCACCTCTGAATGACTGAAGAAAAACAAAATGAAGACTTTGGAGTGGCCTAGTCAAAGTCCTGACCTGAATCCTATTGAGATGCTCTGGCATGACCTTAAAAGGTGGTTCATGCTCGAAAACCCTCCAATGTGGCTGAATTACACCAATCCTGCCAAGATGAGTGGGAAAAAATTCCTGCACAGCGCTGTAACAGACTCATCGCAAGTTATCGCAAACGCTTGATTGCAGTTGTTGATGCTAAGGGAGGCCCAACCAGTTATTGAGTTTAGGGGGTAAACGCTTTTTCACACAGGGCCATGTGGGTTTGGATTTTGTTTCTTCATTCAAAAACTGCATGTTGTGTTTACTTGTGTTATCTTTGATTAATATTTAAATTTGTTTGACGATCTGAAACATTAAAGCGTGAAAAACATGCAAAAAAATAAAACATCAGGAAGGGGGCCAACACTTTTTCACACCACTGTACATATCTCTAAAGAGTCTTTCGTTTCGTCAGATTTAAAAAGGAAAGATGCATCTTTACAATTCTTTCAACAACAACAACAACAAAAAAAAAAAATCTGGAGGCATGCCATGCATGGGCAGAGCTTAAGAGTCACAAGCAATTGTGCATGGATTACCAGCATAACACAGATCATTTTGCAGTTTTACTTTACCATCCGCGGTTCTGAGTTATGACCGGGATCTTTTATCGCTGGGACTATTCCATCTTTTCAGTATAGTGTTGTACTGATTATTATTATTATTGTAACGGAGTAACGAGGACGTAAGACATGCGGATCTAAATGGGCAAAGGGGCGAGGAAAACGGGTAATCTCAACTTAACTGGTGAAAAATTAAGTTCAGCAGCTGCCTTAAAATTTTAAGTTAAATCAACTTAAATGTACAAGTCATTTTAACTCACTTTATTGTAGTGAGTTGAAATGATTTGGAATTTTAAGGCAGCTGCTGAATTTAAGTTTTTAGGTTGAATCTGGTGAAAACTTCACAGTGATTCTGTCACGGTTGAGTAAGGGAGGTCAGGGTCCAAAATGCAGGGAAGTATTTTTAATTTAAACAAAACACAAAAGAACACAAACAAACAAATCAAAACCAAAAGGCCAACACGGCACAACACGACACGAAAAACAAGAGCAAAACTGGAGCAAGAGTTCAAGGGACACAAAATACAAACCAACAGGAAACAATGCAGCCAGGATGAGTAGTGGGAAATGAGTGTTCTTATAGACCAGATGTGATTGTGAACAGGTGTGCGTGTAATCAGTGATAACGACTAGCCAGGAGTGTACAATTAGGGATGTGTGTGCAGGGAAGGGAAAACAGCGACCTCAGGTGGCTGAGGGAAGCCCCACAGCCCCAATCATGACAGTACCCCCTCCCCACGGAACGGCTCCCAGACGTTCCCTAAGTCTGGAGGGAGGAGGCACGGAGGAAGGCAAGTCAGGGGGAGGGATGGCGGGCCAGGCCCGTGTAACGGCGCGTCAGGCCCAATAGCGGACACCGCCGCGTCAGGCACGGAGACAGCGGACGCCGCCGCGTCAGGCACGGAGACAGCGGACGTCACCGCGTCAGGCACGGAGATAGCATTCACCGCCGCGTCCGGAGCAGAGAGAGCGGCCACCGCCGCGTCCGGAACAGAGAGAGCGGCCACCGCCGCGTCAGGAGCAGAGAGAGCGGCCACCGCCGCGTCCGGAGCAGAGAGAGCGGCCACCGCCGCGTCAGGAGCAGAGAGAGCGGCCACCGCCGCGTCCGGAGCAGAGAGAGCGGCCACCGCCGCGTCAGGAGCAGAGAGAGCGTTCACCGCCGCGTCCGGAACAGAGAGAGCGGCCACCGCCGCGTCAGGAGCAGAGAGAGCGGTCACCGCCGCGTCCGGAACAGAGAGAGCGGCCACCGCCGCGTCAGGAGCAGAGAGAGCGTTCACCGCCGCGTCCGGAACAGAGAGAGCGGCCACCGCCGCGTCAGGAGCAGAGAGAGCGTTCACCGCCGCGTCCGGAACAGAGAGAGCGGCCACCGCCGCGTCAGGAGCAGATAGAGCGGTCACCGCCGCGTCAGGAGCAGATAGAGCGGTCACCGCCGCGTCAGGAGCAGATAGAGCGGTCACCGCCGCGTCAGGAGCAGAGAGAGCGGCCACCGCCGCGTCAGGAGCAGAGAGAGCGGCCACCGCCGCGTCAGGAGCAGAGAGAGCGGCCACCGCCGCGTCAGGAGCAGAGAGAGCGGCCACCGCCGCGTCAGGAGCAGAGAGAGCGGCCACCGCCGCGTCCGGAACAGAGAGAGCGGCCACCGCCGCGTCAGGAGCAGAGAGAGCGTTCACCGCCGCGTCCGGAACAGAGAGAGCGGCCACCGCCGCGTCAGGAGCAGATAGAGCGGTCACCGCCGCGTCAGGAGCAGATAGAGCGGTCACCGCCGCGTCAGGAGCAGAGAGAGCGTTCACCGCCGCGTCCGGAGCAGAGAGAGCGGTCACCGCCGCGTCAGGAGCAGAGAGAGCGGCCACCGCCGCGTCAGGAGCAGAGAGAGCGGCCACCGCCGCGTCAGGAGCAGAGAGAGCGGCCACCGCCGCGTCAGGAGCAGAGAGAGCGGCCACCGCCGCGTCAGGAGCAGAGAGAGCGGCCACCGCCGCGTCAGGAGCAGAGAGAGCGGCCACCGCCGCGTCCGGAACAGAGAGAGCGGCCACCGCCGCGTCAGGAGCAGAGAGAGCGTTCACCGCCGCGTCCGGAGCAGAGAGAGCGGCCACCGCCGCGTCCGGAGCAGAGAGAGCGGTCACCGCCGCGTCCGGAACAGAGAGAGCGGCCACCGCCGCGTCAGGAGCAGAGAGAGCGGCCACCGCTGCGTCCGGAGCAGAGAGAGCGGTCACCGCCGCGTCCGGAGCAGAGAGAGCGGTCACCGCCGCGTCCGGAACAGAGAGAGCGGTCACCGCCGCGTTCGGAACAGAGAGAGTGGAAGCCGCCACCTTCCCACGAAACTCCGTCTCCACCCCCACCGCAAAGAAGGGGCGCCTTCGCAAATTCTCTGCGACACGGGCGTCCATCGCCAGGCAGGCGTAGATATATTCAAAGCGCGCTGCCGACGCCGCCTCAAACGACATCCCCTCCGTGTTGGGAGCAGAGGGAATGGTCGCCGCCCCGACCGCCGCCTCAAAAAAAAAAATTCTTCCCCGCTGGACCCATTTGTGCTGGCTGCATTCTGTCACGGTTGAGTAAGGGAGGTCAGGGTCCAAAATGCAGGGAAGTATTTTTAATTTAAACAAAACACAAAAGAACACAAACAAACAAATCAAAACCAAAAGGCCAACACGGCACAACACGACACGAAAAACAAGAGCAAAACTGGAGCAAGAGTTCAAGGGACACAAAATACAAACCAACAGGAAACAATGCAGCCAGGATGAGTAGTGGGAAATGAGTGTTCTTATAGACCAGATGTGATTGTGAACAGGTGTGCGTGTAATCAGTGATAACGACTAGCCAGGAGTGTACAATTAGGGATGTGTGTGCAGGGAAGGGAAAACAGCGACCTCAGGTGGCTGAGGGAAGCCCCACAGCCCCAATCATGACAGATTCACTCTCTGGCAATGTAACTAAGCGAGTGAATAATTGCAATGTAACTAAGCAAGTGAATAATTAAATAAATTAGCATGATAATAATGTGTATAGGCGATCTTTTGTTTAAAACAAGTAATTACAAGTATAACACAAGTAATTATTCACAAGCTATTTTTCATTTATATTTTATACAAGCAGTTGTTTCCATTTCATTCTTCTTATATTCTTAGTCTATTTATTATGTACGAACATTTCTTTCTGTTATGTACATTTCTTTTTATTCTTTTATTCTGTTTATTTTGTGCCTGTGCACCTTAAACAGAAGCTCTAGAATTTCATTGTATTTTATGTACAATGACAATAAAGTAGGGATGCACGATGTTGGATTTTGACGATATCCGATATGCCGATATTATTTTTATTTATTTTGCCCGATAGCCGATTGCAAAACAAGAGAGGAAAAATGTTCATTTATATACTTTACTTTACTTTAAACTTTATTACGGACACATCATGGTCCAAAAAAGTACACAAACAATACAACAAACAAAATAACAAAAACAATTAATAATTACAAAACAGACAGAATCCACAACATCAAATATTTACATACAAACTAGTTCGCCAATGTTTCCACACAATGGAGAAAAATCTGAACTAAGTGCCGGGTTCGTCAGTGTTGAAATAATACCATTTGCAGAGTCTGATAACCTCCACATACATTTGTACATCAAATTACGCAACACCGTAGAGTATGTTGGCACACCAACACTAACAAGCATTTGGCTTGCACTGCTCCATCATGGAACCTTAAGCAACAGCCTCAACCCATCATTATATGCTACTTTAAGTTTCTGCATGCTACTTTTTCTGTAACGCCACCACAAATGGGCAGTATACATAGGGGTACAAAATGCTCGAAAAAGTGTGGTCTTAACCAATCCTGAGCACATACTAAATTTACGCATCAGCATATTAACTTGAGCGTACAGCATACAACATTGTCTGTAAATGTCCCTATCATCAGACAGGTCGTCAGTTATGTAATGTCCTAAATATCTAACCTCCTTGCATATTTCAAGTACCCTGGAAATCCAGAGGTCTCGCGAGAGCACAATTTGAATTGTCTCTGCAAGACACTCTGGTATCGAGCAATGATGCATGTTACTGCAATACGTAAGCAGTTCTGGGAACCAATCAAATCGGTGTATCTGATGTAGGCGGGCCAGAGGCGAGCTAAGCTGATGACGACAACGCTGCGACGTCCGGAATCATTTAGTAAACATTGAAAGAGATCTATTCTACAGATGAAAACCAGTTGTTTGAAACGGCTTTGGCCGCTACAATGACAATGAGTTAGACTTGGCTTTTCATTTAAAAGAGTAACAGAAAGCCGCGCTCGAATCGTTCTTTTGCAAGAAGGACGTTTTTGCTGTTTTGCCGACTGGATACGGCAAGAGTTTAATTTCTCAGTTAGCTCTGCTGGTAGTTAAGCGTTTGGGGCGACCACGAAGAGGAACAGATCTGAAGATAGCATTCAGCAGTCTCGAGTCCTGGCTGTTAAAAAAGAAGTGGCGATAAATGTTATCGAACAAGGTCTACCGGGACAACCTGATTGGGATTGTTGTGGATGAGGTCCATCTCATTTTCCAATGGTAAGAGTCACTTGGTAAACTTACTGTAACGAAAAACTGAACTATTCAATAGTAATACAGTAGCCTAACTTGAACAGGACGATATGTCTCGCTGCTGAATGAAACGCTAGTGTCCATCCACATATTAGTTGATATAATGAATAGTTTGATCGGACCTAATTGTTTTATGAGGTTGATTCGGCTGTCGTAATTAATAGTTATTAATCTTGTCACATTGTTTATGTTATAACATTGAAATCCACTCTTATATGTTCACCGTCGCTCTGGATACGTCACACCATGTATTGTTGCGATTGGTCGTGGCGTTATCCAATTGCGTGCAGTGAGAGATTCAAATGCACGCTTGGTGCCGCCCCTCGAGTTAGGTCCTTTTCATTGCTCGATCCCAGACCCTTAATCTTAATATTATATTAGATTAGGGTCTGGATTTTTCCAGGCTATATTTCAAGGACAGTACCAGACAAATATAGTCGACCTCAGCAAAAATATCACTTTTAAATTAATAGTTTTTTGCAATCAGTTCCAAAAAGATTTGGTGATGATAATAAAGTGAGTGATTTAGAAGCAATTTGTAAAAGCCCAGTCATTTTTCATCAGGAGCAGCAAATTTGGTTAAAGAATTTTCAGCACAGCTCAAAAGCACATACTCACTTGATGTTGTTTGCGGCCGTGTCGTCACCCTTTCCTTGGGATTTTTCGACTCTCAGCTGAAAAGCAGTCAAGAATCCAGAAGGGCACCATTGGATTTCTGTCCACCGACCCCAGCTGAAAGAACAAAAAACATTTTTTTAAACCACTAATTATTAAGAAAATTCATTTGTCTCGCTTAAGAAAAAAAACTGCCTCTGGCTCTCAATGTAACAATTCTTAATAACAATTCTTAATTACCTGCCTACATCTGACTGAACTGTGGAGTAGTCGTGATACGAGCGTATTAAGCCTTTAAAATTATTAATGCAGTGAAGGCGAATTCCGTTAAGTCCAGTATCATCTCCACGACCAATAGATTCTTCCACCTTAAAGAAAACAAACAAACAAAAAAAACCACTATGACAAATTTGTCATCTTAACTCCAACTCCCAGTGTTCCTGGAGGTATACCAACATCTCTGACCTGTCCATTTCAGGTCTTGGAGTCTCTACTAATGAGCTGATGAGTTGAATCAAGTTTGTTCAAAAATGTTTACTGTTGGTGTGCCTTCAGGAGCAGCTGGGAATCCTTGGTCTAACCCAATCCATAGGAACATTCAACTTCATGTTTCTTTAGTAATCAGCAGTTACAAAACTTGAGCAGTTGCAGTTTTCCATAGAAATACCTGGAATTTAATTATTAACAGCAACTCCAGAATTAATTTTTTCTAAGGATTTGAACCTTCAACACTCACTCACCAGTAGTGTTGTTTTTGGTGGCCGATTTTAATTTTAGTTTTAGTCTAGTCTTTGCGTGAAGCTGTCATTTTACTTTTTTTTGTTTTAGTCACGTTCATACTCTTTTCAGTCTAGTCAAGTTTTAGTCGACTAAAAGTCTGAGCATTTTAGTCTTATTTTAGTCAGAATTATCCAGAACTATTTTTGTCTAGTCTTAGTCAACGAAAACTGATGACATTTAGTCTAGTTTTGGTTAATGAAAATTGTATTTTAGTCTCTTTTTTTCTTTTTTATAAGTTTATTTACAGATTAATTCATTTATACCTTGTGTAAGTAAAATAATTTTTTTATTTATTTTTTTCTTATGGTTTTCGTAGTACAAGTTGATTTATTTTATGAAACTGTCCAAAAATCGCTTTGACATCTGAGACGTGTTGAAAAGTTTCGAGTAATGAACGATACAGTTGATGGGAAAGCCTCGGTGCTTCGAAAAGCTTCATTTTCCCATCACTACTAAAAAGTGCAAGTAAAATGTGTGTCGTTTCTTCTTTTTCTCCCAAAAATGGCTGGAAATTGGTCCCTTTTTTCTGTCAGACTTAACTTTGTTTGTAGTCGTCTTCTAGATAATGCCGCGAGTGTGGCTTGAGGAAGTGACGTCGCCTGCGTCTGCACGGTTTAGGCTAGAAGGGATACAGCTCTATATATAACGTTATAACATTTCGTTTCATCTTGTTTTCGTCAATGAAAATAAAGAGACATTTTAGCATAGATTTTATTTTGTAAACCACATTTAGTCTCGTTTTTATTCGTCAATGATATAGCATTTACGTTTCGTCTCGTCTCATTTTCGTCACGTGATGAAGGTTTGTTGACGACGATATTTAATCATTTTCGTTGACGAAAGCAACACTACTCACCAGCTTATACTTTAAGCATTAAACCACCCCCATACTAATTTTAATTGTAATTAAGGCAATTTTTAGCTTACCTTTAGACTGAACCCTGCAGCATACGTTCCACTTGGACACATTTCCCTATCACCCCACGACCCCCATTTTCCTCCATTCAGCACCATCAGCTCCGATCTGTAATGTCTGTTGATGCTCCGTTCAGGACGTCTTCCTGCGGACTCAGCGCTCACCTGCAGCCCAATAATGACTAGCAGAGAAAACATCATGGAAATGAAGAGATGCATTGCTGCAGCACTGGACCTGATGAAATTTCAGTTTAGTTTCTACACCAAAAACTGATCCAGTGCTTAAAGGAACAACGGTTTCTTCAAATCCAGGACAGAAAACCCAAGCCAACTGCAGTCTGTCCACAGAAAATTCCTGATTCTTTCAGAATGTATTTATATGGTTTATCAATAGTGTGATATCCTGGTTCTAGCCAATCAGCAGCCAGGAACACTGAGCCCATGTCAACAAATATTATGTGACTGAACACACACAAATACAAACCCTGATCTAACAAAACTCTGTATGCTTAACCGTTCATGTCCCTGAAAACAGTTACATAAATAATAATACCTATAAAAGTGAAGTCAGGTGTTTGCATAAACAAATGAATTGCAAGGAGTCAAGTGTTAAAGGAAGTGATCTGCTAAAAAAGGTCATTCTGTCCCTCATGTGGGTCCAAACCCATATGTGTTCTTTATTTTGAGGCACACAAGATGAATTTAAATCTCGTAAAAGTATTTTCATTCAGCTTCTGAAATCACAGGATAAATTTGGATAAATACACACAAAACATCAGCCTCAGTTAGCTATGAATATATGTTCATATACAGTCATGTGAAAAAGTTAAGACACCATATTGAATTCCATGGTTTTCTGTATCAGGACAGAATAAGCAGCAGGTCTTAAAATTTGGTAAATAAATCCTCAGATGAACATCATCACATGGCATATCACACAGTCTCGTTATTTATTTAAGAAAAACACAGCCAAGAGGGAAAGGCCATGTGTGACGAAGTTAGTCAATTCCCTGTAAATCCACTTTTAGCAGCAATAACTTGAAGCATTCATTTTCTGTGTGACTTCATCAGTCTCTCAAATCATTTTGGAGAAATTTTGCACCACTCTTTTTTTCAACGTTTCTCCAGTTTATTAAGGTTTGTGGACATTTGCTTATGCACAGCTCTCACCACAGCATTTGAGTCAGGATGAGCTCTGGACTTTGACTGGGCTATTGCATTCTTTTCAGGCGTTCTGTTGTATATTTGCTGGTGTGTTTGGGATCATTGTCCTGTTGCATGACCCAATGTTGGCCCAACTTTAGCTGTCGAACAGATGCCCTCACATTTGACTCTAGAATTCTTTGATATACAGAGGAGTTGATGGCCGACTCAATGACTGTGAGGTGCCCAGGTCCTGTGGCTACAAAACAAGCCCAAAATGATCCTCCAGCATGCTTCTCTTTTGGTATGAGGTGTTTGTGCTGATATGCTCTTTAGATTTTCACCAAACTTGGCGCTGTACATTACGGCCAAACATCTCCACTTCAGTCTCGTCTGCTCAAAGGACATTCTTCTTTTTTTAGGTAGAAGAGGCTTTCTTTTGCCAAGCCTTATAAGCCCATATTTTTCTAATGGTATTGTCATGATTTGACATGTTAACTGAGGCCTGTAAAGGCTGAAGTGTAGTTTTTGGGTTGTCTGCCATTTCTCTGAGCATTACATGCTCTGATCTTGGGGTGAATTTTCTGGGACGTCCACTCCTAGAAGGAGAGGTGTCTGTTTTAAATGTCTTCCAATTGTGAATAAACTTCAAATTGTTTGGAAATGGCCGTATTACTCTTCTCAGATTGATGGCAGCTTCTCTAAGATGATTGCTGATGTCTTACCTCCTTGGCATTGTGTTAACACACACCTGAAGGCTCCAGACCAGCAAACTGCCAAAGCTTATGCTTTTATAGAGGCGCTCAGACTGGCTGATGATCAGTGAATCAAAGGTATTTGATTAGCAGTGCTTTACTGTTATTTACCCTCTTCATTGCAATGTTAACAGTAAGGGTGTCCTAACTTTATCATACGTGGCTTTTCCATTTTAGCTTTATTTTTGTTCAATAAATAATGACACGGTGCAATTTGTCATGTGTTGCTGTTCAACTGAGGTTTTATTTTTCCAAATTTTAAGACCAGCCAAGGACCTTTTTTTATGATGTCCTGGTATGGAAAACCATGGAATTCAAAAAGCTTTTTAAGCTGATATGATCTATCTGTGTCTGTGATTTCTGATTCACAAGTATTTATTGATTCTGGCCCAGTCTGCTATTGTCACATGTCACCTGACACTTCATGTCTTTTGCCTTTGTTTTGCTCTGTTTGTCATTTGGTTTCTCCCTCTGTCTTCCCCCGTCTGTTTGTGATCATTTGGTTTAGTCCTTGTTTAGTCATCATCTGTATCACCTGTCTTTGATTATTAGTCATCTGTGTCACCTGTGTTCTATCATTAGCTACCCTTTATAAGTCGTTTGCCCTTTTGTGTCATTGTGTCGTCTTAAAGTTAGTTTGCTGGTGTTTGTTTGGATTCCCTGTCTGTCATTTGGAAATAAATACGTTCTTTGGATTTACTCCTGGCTCTTGGACTTTCACAATAGCTCTGTGTCACCCAGCAACCCTGACAGAAGACGACACCCCTTTAAAGATGACTGAGGCTGAGGACAGGCTATGGGGACTACGGCAGAGTGGTCGGACATTGGAGAGGTATGTGGAGGAGTTCATTGAGCTTTACCATCAGGTGAGCTGGCCCGACGCCTGTATCAGCATTGTGTTTCTGTTGGGGCTGGACCAAGACATGATTCGTTGCGATCTCTCTGTTCATGATTTCCCGTTTGTCGAATTGGTCAATATCATTCTTTCTTTAAACCGCTCTAATTTCGAGATTAAACAAATAGAGAATGTGAGTCAATTTCATCCAGCCCCCTCAGAAGCACACCACATCGCGTCAGCTCACCCAACGCCAAGAACCTCCACATACCCCACCAATGGTCCCGGCCACCTGCCAACCCGGAGACACCCCAAGGCATTTCCGGTCGAGATGGCCTCCATTCCTGAGTTCCCGGCCAAGGAGGATATTATGGCTCTGATGGACATGGCGATTCCTCAAGAGTTCACAGCACCTATTCTCTCTCCTGAGCCTCCGCTGGTTCCGTCCAGCCTTCCTGATCCTCCGCTGGTCCTGTCCAGCCTTCCTGAGCCTCCGCTGGTTCCGCCCAGCCTTCCTGATCCTCCGCTGGTTCCGCCCAGCCTTCCTGATCCTCCGCTGGTCCTGTCCAGCCTTCCTGAGCCCCCGTTGGTTCCGCCCCCGCCTTCCTGATCCTCCGCTGGTTCCGCCCAGCCTTCCTGATCCTCCGCTGGTTCCGCCCAGCCTTCCTGATCCTCCGCTGGTTCCGCCCAGCCTTCCTGATCCTCCGCTGGTTCCGCCCAGCCTTCCTGATCCTCCGCTGGTTCCGCCCAGCCTTCCTGATCCTCCGCTGGTTCCGCCCAGCCTTCCTGATCCTCCGCTGGTTCCGCCCAGCCTTCCTGATCCTCCGCTGGTTCCGCCCAGCCTTCCTGATCCTCCGCTGGTTCCGCCCAGCCTTCCTGATCCTCCGCTGGTTCCGCCCAGCCTTCCTGATCCTCCGTTGGTTCCGCCCAGCCTTCCTGATCCTCCGCTGGTTCCGCCCAGCCTTCCTGATCCTCCGTTGGTTCCGCCCAGCCTTCCTGATCCTCCGCTGGTCCTGTCCAGCCTTCCTGAGCCCCCGTTGGTTCCGCCCAGCCTTCCTGATCCTCCGCTGGTTCCGCCCAGCCTTCCTGATCCTCCGCTGGTCCTGTCCAGCCTTCCTGAGCCCCCGTTGGTTCCGCCCAGCCTTCCTGATCCTCCGCTGGTTCCGCCCAGCCTTCCTGATCCTCCGCTGGTCCCGTCCAGCCTTCCTGAAACCCCGCTGGTCCCGTCCGGCCTTCCTGAAACCCCGCTGGTCCAGTCCAGCCTGCCAGAGCGCCCTCCAGTGACTGCGCCGCCAGAGCGCCCTCCAGAGCCCGCTCCTCAAGAGCGCCGTCCAGAGCCTCAGCTGGTCCCGTCCGGCCGTCCAGAGTCTCAGCTGATCCCGGCCAGCCTTCCAGAGCCTCCCCCCTATGAACTGCTGAATTTCCCAAAGAAAATTTTGGGGGGGGCTATATGCCCCGAGTCCACGTGGCCTGGCCGAGGACCGAGGCCAGGGCCACGGGGACTGCCCAGCCATGGCCACCTAAACTGCTAGTCCGGCCATGGCCTCCTGATCCACCATGGCCTTATGAACTGTCCACACAGCCATGGCTTCCTGACCCGCCATGGCCGTATGAACTGGTGACCCGGCCATGGTCTCCTGACCCGCCATGGCCACCCGAACTATCTGCCCGGCCATGGCCTCCTGACCCGCCATGGCCACCCGAACTGCCTGTCCGGCCGTGGCCGCCTGACCCGCCATGGCTTCCTGTTCCGCCCTGGAGGCCTTCCCAACCCAGCAAGGTCCTGCTCCGTAACGGCCTCCAGGGCGCCCGCCCCCCCTCCACGGTGTTTCCATCACGGCGCGAGACGCGCCTACCGGGAGGGGGAGGTACTGTCACATGTCACCTGACACTTCATGTCTTTTGCCTTTGTTTTGCTCTGTTTGTCATTTGGTTTCTCCCTCTGTCTTCCCCCGTCTGTTTGTGATCATTTGGTTTAGTCCTTGTTTAGTCATCATCTGTATCACCTGTCTTTGATTATTAGTCATCTGTGTCACCTGTGTTCTATCATTAGTTACCCTTTATAAGTCGTTTGCCCTTTTGTGTCATTGTGTCGTCTTAAAGTTAGTTTGCTGGTGCTTGTTTGGATTCCCTGTCTGTCATTTGGAAATAAATACGTTCTTTGGATTTACTCCTGGCTCTTGGACTTTCACAATAGCTCTGTGTCACCCAGCAACCCTGACAGCTATATTATTGTCTGACTATTATATACTGTCCCATCAGTCTGCCCAGGAGATGAAGAGCTCTGAGAAAATGGATAAAAGATCAACACTGAACCAGCTTGAATTCAAGATATGAGATCAAAACTGTGAGATGCAAATGAAAAATTGCTGCAAATAAACATTTAGGATTGAAAGAACTGAGTTTTCATTTTGCAGTTCTGAAAAGGTTTTTTGTCATCAGTAACAGCTTTATAATATGACTTTTTTTTTTTTAGAGGAATATGCTGAATACAGTATGGAACTACTTTCATTATTTTATGATGCTGTCACTCAAAAAAAAAAAAAGCTAGGCTGTTTTAACCCAACTTTTGGTCAAATATGGACTAAACCAGCTGTTGGGTTACATTTTTACTTTACAGTCTAACCTAAAAGTTGGATTAGTCCATATTTGTCCCAAGGTTTGCATGGTTAAAATAATTTTTTTGTAGTGTATTTTGCTTTTTGCTTCTTTTTTCAGCTTAGCTGTATAAAATACACTTTCATTTTATAAAAAAGAGAAGCATGAGCATTCTGTAAGACATCTCATTTTGTGTTTCACAGAAGAAAGAAATTAAATCAGACATTTGGAGTAAAACTAATACATTCTCTGCTTTTCTCGCCTGTTTTCACCACAAAACAAAAATTAAAAATAGTAATGGTAACTCATATCTCACAATTATGAGTTATTTTGTAATTCTAACGTTTTTCACACAATTCAATTTGTTTTTTCAAATTCTGAGGGAAAAATTTTGAATTACAAAATCTTAATCAAAAAAATTCAAGTAATACTGTAGGTAATACTGACTTTTCCTCTTAAAAATAACGCTTCATGCTTCATGAAAAGCATGTTTCCACCACGAAACAAGAAAATAAAAATGGTAATTGTGGCTTTTGTAATTCGTACTTTTATTTCACAATTCTTGGGGAAAAAATCTGAATTACAAAATCTAAATCGCTTAAATAGTAAGAAATAAATTCATAATTCAGACTTTCTAAAATTCTAATTTTACATCTCATTCTCTTGCGACAAAATGATAAAAATGTAATTCTTCACAATTCAGGCTTATTTTCTCATAATTCATTTTTTCCCCTCACAATTCTGAAAAAGTGTCAAAATTGTGAGTTAACTTTAAATTCTCAGAAGAAAAGTCATAACTGTGAAATATAAATTGAGAATAGAAAAAACTTTCTCACAATTCTGTTGCACCACAAAATAACAATTTGGACTTTTTTTCTCAGAATTATCAGAAAAAAGTCTGAATTGTGAGACAAAGTGAGAATTACAAAATAAAAAAGTCTGAATTATTTAAAGTTAAAAATGTCTCAATGGATTTGTTTCAGCTTTTGTCTTCTCAAGATGTTAACTGATGGACTGGAGTTGTGTGGATTATTTTAGGTTGGAAAAAAAAACTCCATTCAAATGGCATTGCTTGGTCCTTTTGGGGCATTTTTATTTAATGCATGTGTTCACAGAAAGAAGAAAAGACTCTTCTTATGCTTTGATGCTTGAATTAAAGTTATTGGAAATGTGCCTATTCTTCACAAAGCATTTCTTCATTTTTTTGATTAGTCCGAAATTAGAAAAAAAAAAAAAAGAGATGCCAAGAAATATTCAATTGTTTGTGATTTCAGTCAGGTCAATGAAGAGGCACATTAATAAACAGGCAAACACTAATGCCATTTCAAGTGAAATGCATATTTAAAAGATATTAGGATATAAGCCAGCACTAACATCACTGAGATCTTCCAAACAGCTCTGCGATCCGACTGTTTTACTGCGATTAATTGCAGCAGTACATGCGCACGTCATTGAGAGCGGCGTCGTCTCCTCGTCCTTGCGGCGCTTCCACCTGTGTCTTGATACCACAGATTCCTTTTCCTTCACATGTTTGACTCCAGTCGCCCCAATCGCCCCACTGTGTGCCGTTACCCTCTAAAGACCCTTGACTGCATTTGAACCTGGAAGAAATTCATGTGTGAAAACATTATGATAAAATGTTATTTCAATCAGTACTTACAAAACAAGGCTAAAACTAACTTTTGGAACTTGCAATTTTACTTGCACCTTAAAAAAAAGTAGGTGCCACAGAATAAACGTGTTTTATTTTTACCATTTTTAACACTTTAACATTTCGGTCATATTCTCAGGGTTTTGTCTCATCTTTTCATGTGTTCTTCAGTATTTTAAATCCATCTTGTGCCGATGTCCTGAGAACTAAGGCATTATCAGGCATTTCACACTATTTATCACGGGATATGATATTACGTTGAAATGTTGTTGCATAAAAAGTGTTATTATACAGTAGAACAGGTTTATTACCTTTTCTTATAACAAAAAGATCTGAACATTTAAATACAATAAAGCAATGCACAAAAAAAATTATAAAATAAACAAATGTTCAAAAGAGTGTAGGGGGTGATTTTTAAGGGGGAATGGTGTTTCAGTTTCAACTGGATTATTATTTGTGACCCTGGACCACAAAACCAGTCATAAGGTAAAATTTTACAAAACTGAGATGTATACAACATATGAAAGCTCAATAAATAAGCTTTCCATTGATGTATGGTTTGTTAGGACAGGACAATATTTGGCCGAGATACATCTATTTGAAAATCTGGAATCTGAGGGTGCAAAAAAATCAAAATACTGAGAAAATCACCTTTAAAGTTGTCCAAATTAAGTTCTTAACAATGCATATTACTAATCAAAAATTACATTTTGATATATTTATAGTAGGAATTTTACAAAAAATCTTAATGGAACATGATCTTTACTTAATTTCCTAATGATTTTTGGCATAAAAGAAAAATCAATAATTTTGACCCATACAATGTATTTTTGGCTATTGCTACAAATATACCCCAGCGACTTAAGACTGGTTTTGTGGTCCAGGGTCACATTTAGAAATGAAAGTGATTTTCTCTATTTTATCCATTCGAAAGACTACGAAAGGACATAAAGTTCTGCACATAAATGTATCGCACAATGTAGACTAAAAACGTAGCAATATTTGTCTGTTTCACTGCAGTTTTTGTCGTTCATTATAACAAACAAAGTGGAGAGGCGATGTAAATAATAGATTCAGTGTGCAGAGAACTTCATTCATTAAAATGCAAGTTTGTGAGATCGCGATGAACTAAGAAAAGTGAGAGTTTTTAATGACTGCAAAAGTGAAATTGAATTTATGCAACAGTTTTATATATTTTTCATTCTATTCAAAAGTTAATATTAAGTGACTTACTTTTTAGGAACACTGTTGTCTTATTGTGCTCTATTTCGTCAACAAAAATAGTTCCAAATAAAGCCACAGCCGAGTCGTACGCGCATCTATAGTCTTTGACACAGCGCTGTTTTGTGTATAAATGAATCTATGTTTTTGAATCGATTGAATTAATGATTCAGTCACAAAGACTTTGACTTGCTGCCACCTACTGGCAGTTTCAGTTTCATCTTTAAAATATAAATTGAGTCATTTAAATCGTTTAATATTTCTATTTTCAAAACTTTATATTTAAAGCATTAATCTCATGACATTGTTATTATGAAATGCATTAATGCCACCTCTGAATCTTGTCCAAAAATCTGTAAATATTCCTTCTATTCTCTTCTGTGCCGTGCAAAGGTGAATTGTTGTTGCTGATTTCATTTGACTGGTAACTTATTCTTCCTGATTGTTTCATATTATTTTAATTTAATTTATAGTTTAATTAAAAATGTCACAATTAAATCAAAATTTGTATTGTCAGAAAAGGTGATGTAAATTTAAGGCAAGACACAGATGAATAGGGTAAATTGTTAATCACCTTACTTACCCAGCTGATTGATTATTTTGATAATTGCAAACATTTTTTGTGTTAGAAGTTTTCTAAAATGTTAGGGTTAAATATGCAAATGAAGCATTATTTAATGAAATATGCATTACTTTGCATACATTTCTAGTACAAAAATTTAAACACTGGATGAAGTCTGTTTCAAAATTCTTGTTTAATTTTTTTAAATTTAATTTTGGGTTTCTCATTTTGTCACGACATAATTCAGAAAATACTTAGAACAGACAAGAAACACTATATTTTTGTATCATTTTTTGGGAGATTAAAATATTTATAAAATTAAGCAAAGTTTATATGAAATCGCTCTGTAAAAACCTTCAGGATGTAGACAAGAATAAAAAAGTCAAGTTTGTTGTGTGTAAGTGCTACTGAAGTGGAGATTTATGGCTCAGTTTAGGAGAAAAAACTCATTTTGAGAAAATGGCCATTAAAAATATGCATTGTAATTGAAATCTACTGACACAAATTGATAAATTGCTGTAAAAGACACACTTAACAGTGTTTGTTGGATGTTTTCTTTCCACTAGTCTAAAAAAAAAAAAAAAATCTCAAACTTGAGGGATGCATGAAAAAAAAAAAAACATTTTTGCCTGCAGTGTCTCCCCTTAATAAAGTTAGAAAAATAGAATTACAAAGGCAAAAGAAGTCAAATATGGCTTTATAATGGGAAAGTTAATTTCTGTCATGTGATCAGAAGGTGTTCCTAGCACTAAAACAACAACAACAACAACAGCAGTTAATTTTTTTGTTTTATTTTATTTATTTTTTTGTAGAAGCACACAAAATAGCCCTACAACAAATCTTTAATGTGGCCATAACTGCAGGTGCCTGTCTTAATATCCAAGAAGGTTTAGAGAAATTATGAAATAAGTTTAATGTTGTTATAGATTTTAAAGGGTTTTATAATCAAATACCATTATTAACTTCCCCCCAGTGAATTTTGGCCATTTCCACCTCTGCCTATAGAGTATCTTCATATCTCTGAAGAGTCTTTCATTTAGTCAGAATATTTTGTTATGTTAAGTACAAATTTTTAGGCTGCCTTTAGGTTCACTGTAAAATCTTTTCACCAGTTTCAACTTAAAAACTAAGTTCAGCAGCTGCCTTAAAATTTTAAGTTAAATTAAAAATAAAAACTTTATTGTAGTTAGTTGAAATTATAAGGCAGCTGCTGAACTTAAGTTTTTAGGTTGAAACCGGTGAAAAAGTGAGTGAATAATTAAATAAATTAGCTTGATGATATTGTGTATTGGTGATCTTGCAGGCGGACGATAGGATGATCGCCCAACACTCTATGCGTATTATATTCCAGTGCAATATTTCTATGCTTTTAGTGCAATGTTTTCCACTCAGTGTAATACTTTTACTTAGAGCAAGTAATTACTCGTACAACACAAAGTAATTATTGACAAGCTGTTATTTTCCAAGCAGTTGTTTCCATTTCATTCTCCTTTTTTTTTCTATTTAGTCTATTTATTATATGTACATTTCGTTTTGTTCTTTTATTCTGTGTTCATTTTGTATCTATGCACTGTAAGCAGAAGATCTAGAATTTTGTTGTGCTTTGTGTACAATAATAAAGTAGGAATGCACGATATTTAATTTTTGCCGATATCCGATATGCTGATTTTTTTATTTATTTTGCCCGATAGCCGATTTCAAAACAAGAGAGGAAAAAGGCACATTTTCAAATCATAACATGTTCAGTTATGTAGTCGCCAGTGGTGACCTCATGAACAATCTCAGTCTCAAATTAATAGTTTTTGTAGTAGTTGAGACTATTTTTTTAAATTAGTTCCAAAAAGATTTGGTGATGATAATAAAGTGAGTGATTTACAAGCAATTTGTAAAAGACCGGTCCTTTTCGACCAAGAGCAAATTTGGTTAAAGGATTTTCAGCACAGCTCAAAAGCGCATACTCACTTGATGTTGTTTGCGGCCGTGTCGTCACCCTTTCCTTGAGATGTTTGGACTCTCAGCTGAAAAGCAGTCAAGAATCCAGAAAGACACCATTGGATTTCTGTCCACTCACCCCAGCTGGAAAAAAAATTTAAATAATTTTTTTATCAAACCACAAATAATTTTTAAGAAAATTCATTAGTCTCGCTTATAAAAAAATCTGCCTCTGACTCTCAATGTAACAATTCTTAATAACCACAAAGCTGCTACATCATTACTCCATAGACTGAGCCCATTACCTGCCTACATCTGACTGAACTGTGGAGTCGTGAGACAAGCTTGATGAGCCTTTATTCTTATTATTGCAGTGAAGGCGAATTCCATTGAGTGCAGTATCATCTCCACGACCAACAGGATTTTGCACCTTAAAGAAAACAAAACAAAACAACAACACTATGACAAATTTGAAAGAGAATAGGAGTCATCTTAATTTCAACCTCAAGTGTTTCTGAAGGTACACCAGCATCACACATTTCAGCTGTCTCCCTTGTCTGACCTGTTTATTTCAGATTTTGGAGTCTCTACTAAAGAGCTGATGAGTTGATTCAAGTGTGTACAGAAACCTTTACTGTTGGTGTGCATTCAGGAGCAGCTGGGAATCCCTGGACTAACCCAATCCAGAGTAGCATTCAACTTCATGTTTCTTGAGCAGCTGCAGTTTGAGTTTGAACAGCAACTCTAGAATTCATTTTTTCTAAGGATTTGAACCTTCAACACTCAGACACCAGCTTACACTTTCAAGCATTAAACCACCAACATTATACTGTAATTAAGGACATTTTTAGCTTACCTTTAGACTGAACCCTGCAGCGTACGTTCCACCTGGACACATTTCAATTTGCCCCCAAGACCCCCATATCCCTCCATTCGGCACCGTCAGCTCTGATCTGTAATGTCTGTTGATGCTCCGTTCAGGACGTCTTCCTGCGGACTCAACGCTCACCTGCAGCCCAATAATGACTAGCAGAGAAAACATCATGGAAATGAAATGATGCATTGCTGCAGCACTGGACTAATGGATTAAAATGCTGATGAAATTTCAGTTCAGTTTCTATATCAAAAACTGATCCAGTGCCAGTAAAACTGCTCAAAGGAACAATGGTTTCTTCAAGCCCAGAACAGAAAACCAAAGCTGACTGCAGATTGTCCACAGAATATTCCTGATTCTTTCAGAGTGTATTTATATGGTTTTTCAACAGTGTGCTATCCTGGTTCTAGCCAATCAGCAGCCAGGAACACTGAGCCCACAACCTGTACAACCTGTACGTGACTGAACACACAAAAATAAAAACCTGATCCAGCAAAACATCTGTATGCTTAACCGATCATGTCCCTGAAAACAGTTTGGCTTGGTAAAATTCCTATAAAAGTGAAGTTTTGTTTTTAATAAGTGAAAGACCAACCTTAAATGGCAAGTGTTTGCATAGGCAAATTAATTGCAAGGGAACAAGCGTTACAAGTGATCTGCTAAAAAAGGTCATTCTGTCCCTCATGTGGGTCCAACCCCATATGTGTTTTTTTATTTTGAGGCACACATGAATTTAAATCTCATAAAAGTATTTTCATACAGCTTCTGAAGTCACAGGATAAATTTGGATAAATACACACAAAACATCAGCCTCAGTTAGCTATGAATATATGTTCATATACAGTCATGTGAAGAAGTTAAGACACCATATTGAATTCCATGGTTTTCTGTATCAGGACAGAATAAGCAGCAGGTCTTAAAATTTGGAAAATAAATCCTCAGATGAACATCATCACATGACATATCACACAATCTCGTTATTTATTTAAGAATGTGTGAAAAAGTTAGTTCCCTGTAAATCCACTTTTAGCAGCAATACCTTGAAGCATTTATTTTCTGCGTGACTTTATCAGTTTTTCACTTCGTTCTGGAGAAATTTTGCACCACGCTTCTATCCAACGTTGCTCCAGTTTATTAAGGTTTGTGGGCATTTGCTTATGCACAGCTCTCACCACAGCATTTGGGTCAGGATGACATCTGGACTTTGACTGGGCTTTTGCAACACCTTGATTCTTTTCTTTTCAGCCATTCTGTTGTAGATTTGCTGATGTGCTGGAGATCATTGTCCTGTTGCATGACCCAATGCTGACCCAACTTTAGCTGTCAGACAGATGCCCTCACATTTGACACGAGAATACTTCGATATACAGAGGCGTTCATTACCGACTCAATGACTGTGAGGTGCCCAGGTCCTGTGGCTACAAAACAAGCCCAAAATGATCAGCCCTCCTCCAGCATGTGTGCTCTTCTCATGCTTTCATACTTGAATTAAAGGTGCCATAGAATGGAAAACTGTATTTACCTTGGAATAGATCAATAATAAGAGTTGTGTACATGGACATGACATACGGTGAGTCTCAAACACCATTGTTTCCTCCTTCTGATATAAATCTGGTGTTTGCAAAAGACCACTGAAAAATGAGCATAGACCAATTATCAGATGATCTCCAGATAGGCTATTGTGAAAAACAAAGCAAGGACAATAGCAAAAAAGGGCAGATCATGGGAATAAATGCTATGTTCCAGGTTGTGCAGGAGATGTTAAGTGGAGGGATGGGTTGCTGTTTGTACTCAGAAAGGCACGGTAAAACAAAATAAGGCTTTCTAATAAAATAAGGCGAGACACTAAAGGGACATGGTTAGCTTCTTGCTAGTGATAGTCTGTTGCATTGCAGTACATAAGATTTCACTTACCACATAAACAGAGTAAGGAGAGATGACTGTGCGGACGATGGCGAATGATTTACAGATCCAGAGCATCACTAACAAGCATCTAAACTTGTCAAATATGTGGTAAGTACTACCGCTGTAGTATAACGTTACGCAGAGCGTGGTATTCGAAAATCAACAGTGAAAGTAAAATGATTGTGCATTTAAAACAGCAGTTTCAATGACCAAATATTGTATCAATGCATTCTATGGCACCTTTAAAGTTAAAGTTATTGGAAATGTGTCTGTTCTTCACAAAGCATTTCTTCATTTTTTGATTAGTCAGAAATTAGGAACAAAAAATAAATAAACGTGATGCCAAGAAATATTCAATTGTTAATGATTTCGGTCGGGTCAATGAAGAAGCACATTAATAAACAGACAAACACTAATGTAATTCAAACAAAACAGATTTTAATCGATATTAGGATATAAGCAGCACTAACATCACTAAGATCTTCCAAACGGCTCTGCGATCCGACCGTTTTACTGCGATCCCATCACCTTAATTGCAGCAGTACATGCGCACGTCATTGAGAGCGGTGTCGTCTCCTCGTCCTTGCGGCGCTTCTACCTGTGTCTTGATACCACAGATTCCTTTTCCTTCACATGTTTGACTCCAGTCGCCCCAATCGCCCCATTGTGTGCCGTCACCCTGTAAAGATCCTTGACTGCATTGGAACCTGGAAGAAATTCAACATTATGATAAAATATGTTATTTCAGTCAGTAAATACAAAACAAGGCTAAACTAACTCTTGGAATTTGCCACTGAATAAATGTGCTTTATTTGTTATCATTTTGAACACATTTCAGTCACACTCTCAGGTGTTTATATCTCATCTTTTCATATCTTCATCAGGATTTTAATCCATCTTGTGCTGATGTCCTGGGAGCCAAGTTTCACTGAGAGTGAGAACTCTTTAGCTTTAACTCACTTTATTGTAGTGAGTTGAAATGACTTGCAGTGAGTTTTAAGTTGATTTAACTTTAAATATTAAGGCAGCTGCTGAACTTAAATTGTTAAGTTAAAACTGGTGAAAACTTTTTTTTTTGCTCTTTTTATTAACATTTTACATAATATAACAATTTTACAAAAAAAGGTGAATAAAACTTTTTATATAAGCAATTGTAATATTCTTAGTCTATTTATTAGGCATGTACATGTCTCAGTCCTGTCTATTTGTCGACTTGGTTTCTCCCATTGTCTCCCCCTGTCATTCTGTGATCATTTGGTTTATTCCCTCATTAGCGTTATCCCCGTCACCTGTGTTTAATGATTAGTTCCCCTTTATAAGTCTGTTTGTTTCCTGAGTTCTTTGTCGGCCTTTATTTGATGTTATCATTATGTGTGTGGATGTTCCTGTCTGTTACTTGAAGAATATATAAAATATGGTGTTTATTGTTTATCTCGTCTCTCGTCCGTCCAGCACGTCTCCCCATAACAGTACATTTCTTTTATTCTGTTTATTATGTACCTATGCACCTTAAGCAGAAGCTGTAGAATTTAGTTGTATTTTGTGTACAATGACAATAAAGTAGGGATGCATGATATTGGATTTTTGCCAATATCCAATATTTTAAACAGATTTTGGCCGATAGGGATGGCAAAACAAGAGGAAAAAAGGCACTGTTTTTTGCAATGAGTTCCAAAAAGATTTGGTGATGATAATAAAGCCTGAATAAAGCACAATTTGTAAAAGACTGGTCATTTTTGACCAAGTGCAGCACATTTAGTTAAAGGATTTTCAGCACAGCTCAAAAGCGCATACTCACTTGATGTTGTTTGCGGCCGTGTCGTCACCGTTTCCTTGAGATCTTTCGACTCTCAGCTGAAAACCAGTCAAGAATCCAGAAGGACACCATTTGATATCTGTCCACTGACCCCAGCTGAAGAAAAAAAAAAAAACACAGTTAATGATTAATGAAACCACTCATACTTAATTACAGATATTAATTTGTGACCCTGGACCACAAAACCAGTCTTAAGCCGCTGGGGTATGTTTGTAGCAATAGCCCAAAATACATTGCATGGGTCAAAATTTTTGATTTTTCTTTTATGCCAAAAATTATTAGGAAATTAAGTAAAGTTCATGTTCCATGAAGATTTTTTGTAAAATTCCTACTGTAAATATATCAAAATGTAATTTTTGAATTGTAATATGCATTGTTAAGAACCTAATTTGGACAACTTTAAAGGTGATTTTCTCAGTCTTTTAGATTTTTTTGCATCCTCAGATTTCTGATTTCAAATAGATGTATCTCAGCCAAATATTGTCCTATCCTAACAAACCATACATCAATAGAAAGCTTATTTATTGAGCTTTCATATGATGTATAAATCTCAGTTTTGTCAAATTTAACCTTATGACTGGTTTTGTGGTCCAGGGTCACATTTGTTTTGCACACAATTAATTTGTCTAGCTAATAAAAAAAAACTGCCTCTGACTTTTAATGTAACAATTCCTAATAACTGCAAAGCTGCTACATTATTACTCTTTAGACTGAGCGCATTACCTTCCTACATCTGACTGAACTGTGGAGTAGTCGTGATATGATTGTGCTGAGCCTTTAGCCGCATTAATGCAGTGAAGGCGAATCCCGTTGAGTGCAGTATCATCCCCATCATGAATAGGAGCTTCCACCTTAAAAACAACACAAAAACAACAAGACAAATTAGAAAGAGAAAAGGGGTGATCTTAACTCCAACCTCCAATTGTGTAGTTGTTACTTTTAAAAGTAATGCGTTACAATATTGAGTTACTCCTTAAAAAAAGAAAATAATTACGGTACTTAGTTACTTTTATGGAAAGTAATGCGTTCTGTTACTTTTGCATTAGCTTTTAAATCTGGGCAGGGCTTGCTTGTTTGTTTTTAATATAAAAAGTTCTATTTTTGGCAAATATAAAAGCCTATTTACAGCAAAAGCCTCAGGCTTAGAGAAAAGTAAATTGACGTCTGTACAGCAAAGACATCGGTTAATAAAATGGGATTAAATACATAAAGGATATTTGTATTATTCGACATATTTAATTATTGCAGGTTTGCATTGAATTGCACTGTTTTTGTTCATTTTGAAGAACACTGTATCTGTTTTTTTAGTGAGTGAGATGAATTAATGCATGTTCACATTTATTCAAGAACTAAAGTAACTTCTTACAATTTCTCTCAACATGAGGACAGGAGAGCTTTTAATCAATAAATGGGGGGAAAGTAACTGGTGTTACTTATTTGTAAAAGTAACTCAGATATTTTCTTGTCAATTAAAAAGTAATGTGTTACTTTACTAGTTACTTTGGAAAAAGTAATATTATTATGTAACTTGCGTTGCTTGTAATGCATACAAGATGGAAGCAAAGAGGAGGAAACACACACTTTCCAATGAACATGATGTGTTGGAGTTATATGATGATATGGAATTGATAAATGATAAAAAAACTTGATCATCAAGATGAACTTTTTTTGTAACTGACCAAGAAACTTATAACTTCTTCCACTCTACAAATCAATGTTCACTGATTCATATAAATATACCAGTGGGGGAACAAAATATAAATAAGGTTTGTCCAAGAAAATTGATTTTCTAGGTTTTTGAATAAAGTTGAATAAATCTAGAGACAAAGTCACTAAATTGGCAACATTGACACAAACATAATCAGACATTGATATTTTGTTGGTCCTCTCATGTTTTTGCTTGTGTTCATAATTTCTTTGTATGGCAGTATGGCCAAAAAAACTAAGATTCTGAGAACAATTTTGGCATGTTTCATAGCATTTTTATCAGAAATAAAACAATTGACTCCAAGCAAATATGCAATACGCTTAAATTATTAACACGTTTTTTGTTTTTTTCCTTCTTTGGCCACTATTATATGGCAGTTCATTGACCATCAAACCAAGACACTTTTATGAGGATTGTACGCTTTCTTGGAGTTATTGGCTGTCGATGGAACTCAACGTTCACATCATTGCTCCAACTGTAAACTAAGAGACATACCAATAGAAACGGATTTTAAAACTTCAGTAATAATTTGTGATCATTTTGCACAATCAAAAAGTCTTCTGTTAAAGTTTTCTGACACTTAAGTCAAAGTTTAAGACTACGCTTAAGAGCATTTCGTAGACGTTTTATACATACACTGTAAAAAGTTTTCACCAGATTCAACTTAAAAACCTTAGTTCAGCAGCTGCCTTAAGTTTTTAAATGAACTACAAGTAATTTTAACTTATGACAATAAAAATGAGTTGATATAACTTGTTAGTTTAAATGACTTAAGTTGATGTAACTTAAAATCTTAAGGCAACTGCTAAACTTATGTTTTTAAGTTGAAACTGGGCCCTGGAATTTAACCACTAACAGCACTTAGAGATTTTTCCCCCAAGGGTTTAAACCTTTAGCCCTCAGTCACCAGATTTTACCATACTACTGTAATTCAAGTCAGTTCTTAGCTTACCTTTAGACTGAACCCTGCGGCGTACGTTCCAATTGGACACATTTCTCTTTGACCCCACGACCCCCATCTCCCTCCATTCGGCACCATCAGCTCCGATCTGTAATGTCTGTCGATGCTCCGCTTAAAACGTATTCCTGCGGACTCAACGCTCACCTGCAGTCCAGTAAAGACTAGCAGAGAAAACATCATGGAAATGAAGCGATGCATTGCTGCAGCACTGGCCTGATGGATTAAAGTACTGATGAAATTAATTCAAGTTTGGTTTGAAGATTGAAGATCTGGAGAGTCTGTGGTCTGTCAGCAGGATCGGTCTGATTTTTTAGGGCTGCTTTAGAATGCATTTATACGCTTTATCAGTATAGTGATATCTATTCCTAGCCAATCAGAAGCCAGGAACGCTGAGCAAACATCAACAACCTGTATGTAAAAACACAAACACTGAGCCAGCAACATGTAAATAACATACTGTATCTTATCTTTCTTTTTCTATACGTCTACGTCTGTAAATAGTGCACCATTTAATTTAAATTAGTTTTTTTTTTCTTAGATTTCTTCTGTGCAATTCATATGCACACTGCCACTCAAAAGTTTGGGATCAGTAAGATTTGTGATGTTTTTTTAAAAGTCTCTTTTATTTGATCAAAAATAGAGAAAAAAGTAATATTATGAAATATATTTTTGCAATTCAAAACAAGAGTTTTTATGTTAATATACTTTAAAATATAATTTATTTTTGTAATGCAAAGCTGAATTTTCAGCACCATTACTCCAGCCTTCAGTGTCACATGATCCTTCAGAAATCAGTCTAATATTCTAATTTATTACTTTTATTATTAATGTTAGAAACAGTTGTGCTGCTTAATTTTTTTTTTTGAACCTGTGATATTTTTTCAGGATTCTTTGATGAACAAAAATTTAAAAGAACAGCATATAAAGAACAATAATACAAGTCTTTGATATCACTTTTTATATATTTAACACATCCTTGCTGTATAAAAGTAGTAATTTCCTTCAAAGAGAGAAAGAAACTTTGAACGAGGTGTTACAAGTTTTCTATTTTAAATAAATTCTGTTCTTTTTGACATTTTATTAATCAAAGAATCCTGAAAAAAGTATCACAGGTTCCAAAACAAATTAAGCAGCACAACTGTTTCCAGCATTGATAATAAATCAGCATATTAGACTGATTTCTGAAGGATAATGTGACACTGAAGACTGCAGTAATGATGCTAAAAACTCAGCTTTGCATCACAAAAATATATATATTTTAAAGTATATTAAAATAGAAAACCACTATTTTAAATTGCATTAACATTTCCTATATTACAGTTTTTCCCCTGTATTTTTAATCAAATAAACATAATCTTGATGAGCAGAAAGTCTCATTTAAAAAGCATTAAAAATCTTACTGACCCCAAACATTTGAGCCTTGTGTTTGCATTATGTCTGTACTTTTTTCTGCGCTGGAAGCTCTTGTCCTCAAGTCAAAATCCTTGTGCGTGACACGTACTTGGTAATAAAGCTCTTCCTTCCTTTATTAACCGTTTATGTCCTTAAAAAATGTTTTGCTTGCTAAAATGCCTATATAAGTTAGGTTGCTTGTTTAATTTAGTATTTTAAGGCGAGACACTGCAGGTAGATAGGGTAAAAAAATTAACTAATATTTATCACGTTATTTACGCAGTGGATTGATTCATTTAATAATTGCAAACATTTTTTGTATTACACGTTTTCTAAAATGTTAAATGAATATAAATATGTAGAAATATGTAAATGAGGCATTATTAAATAAAATATGTGCTAATTTGCATACATTTCTAATACAAAAATCTAAACACTGGATGAAGCCAATTTCAAAATTCTTGTTTAATTTTTTTGACACATTAGAGTCAAAAGTTTTTACAGAGGGGATTTTGGGTATCTCATTTCGTCACGACATAATTCAGAAAAAAATAACAGACAGAAAACACTATTTTTTTTTTTACAATTTTTGGGGAAATAAAATGTATAAAATCAAGCAAGTTATATATGAACAAATCCCTCTGTAAAATCCTTCAGGATAAAGACGAGAATAAAAATGTAAAGTGTGGTGTAAGAGCTGCTGAAGTGGAGATTTATGGCTCAGTGTAGGCCTTTAAAAATACGTATTGTAATTGAAATCTATTGGCACTGATAGATAAAGTGCTATAAAAGAAACACTTACGTGTTTTTTTGTATGCTTTCTTTCCACTAGACTGAAAAAACACTTTATGAAAAACCAAAAAGCCCAAAATCTCAAATTTGACAGGTGCATAAAAAAACTGTTTTTGCCTGCAGTGTCTCCCCTTTAATGAGTGAAATGTTGCAACCAAGAATAAAAGAGAAACTTTCAAATAAATGGCAGGAGTTTACTTAAACAAGTATAAAAATGATTTGCTAAAAATGATCAATCATTCATTTTAATCTCCCTCATGTGGGTCCAAACCCGTATGGGTTTTTTCTTTTGAGGAAAAAAATGCGGGCTTGTTTTAACCAACTTTAGGACAAGTATGGACTAAACCAGCTGTTGGGTTAAATTTTTACATTACATTTTTAACCCCAAAAGTTGGGTTGAAACAAGCAAACATTTTTTTAAAGAGTGTACTACTTCTAAATAATTTGCATGGAGTAAAATAAAAACACATCGTTCCAGTCAGTGATCAGGTCAACGATGCAAAACTAACTGACCTGCATGTAAACACACTGAATGATTAGATCAAATGCTGGTAAAAGCATGTGCTCTTTGAAACAGCTTTAATCAACAGTTTATTTACGTTTTTTTTTTATCTTTTCTGAGGTCTTAAAGATCATAGATACTGTAAAGCAGAAATCAGCATTTTAAGCTAATTTGATCATTGAAACATTTTGTGATTTGTTTCACAAGTGTTTATTGATTTTGGCCCAGTCTGTGATATCAGCTACAGGACTGTCTGTACATTGTGTCCCATCATGCTCTGTTCTCGCCTTCCTCAGGTTAAAGTCGTCCACAAGTGTTTTCAGTCTGTCCAGGTGATGAAGAGTTCTGAGAAAACAGACACAACAACACTGAACACCAGCTTGAGTTCATGATATGTTATCAACGCTGCTTCACTGAAGTCACAAGACCATCCTGACCTCTCTAATGACTCCCCATTTACAAGGTCAGTTTCTTCGGTTTCTTCCAGAGGAACCTTAAAAACAAAAAATGCAATCATAAAACAAAATAAAATTGTGAGGAACAAGTAACACAAGTTACGTAATAATATATATATTTTTTCAAGTAACTAGTAAAGTAATGCATTACTTTTTAATTGACAAGAAAATATCCAAGCTACTTTTTCAAATCAGTAACGCCAGTTACTTTTCCCTCCATTTATTGATTAAAAGCTCTCCTGTCCCCATGTTGAGAGAAATTGTGACCCTGCACCACAAAACCAGTCATAAGGTTAAATTTTACAAAACTGAGCTCAATAAATAAGCTTTCTATTGATGTATGGTTTGTTAGGATAGGACAATATTTGGCCGAGATACGTCTATTTGAAAATCAGGAATCTGAGGGTGCAAAAAAATCAAAATGCTGAGAAAATCACCTTTAAAGTTGTCCAAATTAAGTTCTTAACAATGCATATTACTAATCAAAAATTACATTTTGATAGGTTTACAGTAGGAATTTTACAAAAAATCTTAATGTAACATGATCTTTACTTATTTTCCTAATGATTTTTGACATAAAAGAAAAATCAATAATTTTGACCCATCCCATGTATTTTTGGCTATTGCTACAAATATACCCCAGCGACTTAAGACTGGTTTTGTGGTCCAGGGTCACAGTTGTGAGTAAGATGTTACTTTAGTTCTAGAATAAATGTGAACATGCATTAATTCATCTCACTCACTAAAAAATAGATACAGTATTCCTCAAAATGAATAAAAACCTGCAATAATTAAATATGTTAAATAATACAAATATCCTTTATGTATTTAATCCCATTTTATTAACCGATGTCTTTGCTGCCAAGCTTCGATGATCCAATTCATCCATACTAATAAACAAAAATGACTAATAATCTAACATTTGTTTTCCTTTTTTTATTGCTGAAGAGTTGACATTTGTTCTTCTGCGGTCTACTGTACAGACGTCAATTTACTTTTCTCTAAGCCTGAGGCTTTTGCTGTGAAAAGGCTTTTACATTTGTCAAAAATACAACTTTTTATATTAAAAACAAAACAAGCAAGCCCTGCCCAGAGTTAAAAAGTAACGCAAAAGTAACAGAACGCATTACTTTGCATAAAAGGTAACTAAGTAACGTAATTAGTTACTTTTAGGGAGTAACTCAATATTGTAATGCCTTGCTTTTAAAAGTAACTTTCCCCAACACTAGTGAGGAATAGTGCAGGAAAATCCTCAAGTTAAATTCAGAGAAATATATTGCAACTAGTATGGAAATACTTGTATTTAATGGTGTAGAAAAGAGTAGTGTGAACATTCTGCAAAACATCTCATTTTGTGTTTTGACTTCATGTAGATTTTCTGCTGTCCTCTGAGGAATCTGGTTTTTGCCACGTAATTAAAACTAAAATAAGGTGATTGTGACACTCTTTGCTGTGCAAATCTAACTTTTTCTACTTGCAGTTCTGTGGGAAAAGTCAGAACTTTGAACTCAGAATTTTCGCTATTCAAAGGTTGCATCTTGCAATTCTGAATTTTAAATAAATTCTGAATTTTTTAACAAAAACTTGAAAAAATGTAAACTCAGAATTTAAATGCATAACTGCAGAATTACGACTCTTGCAATTCCCGAATTTACATTTCACGATTATTTTTTGTTCCCACCAGAAAATAAATAAAGGTAATTGAATTTTGGAGAGTTTTTGGCCACTCAAAGTCTCCTCCTTATCGCGCATTAGGATGATATAGACACACATCCTCTTCTAGGCAGATTGGTAACCTCTTTAGTTGATTGGAACTTAATTATTGCCCTGATGGTGTGAATGGGGATTTTCAATGCTTTAGCTCTTTTCTTACAGCCACTTTGTATTTTGTGAAGCTCAACAAACTTGTTCTGCACATCAGAACTACATTCTTTGGTTTTACTCCTTGTGATGGATGATTAAGGAAATGTGGCTTTTGTGTTCCTCATATTTATAATCCTGTGAAACAGAAAGTCATGCCTGGACAATTTTATACTCCAAGCCACCCTGGTGTGCTAAAAAAAAAAAGTAATATTAATAGGAATATACTTCAGAGATATTTTACATAGACAAATTTTTAGGGGTGCCAATAATTGTGGCCAACATCAACTAGAGAAAAACATTTATTTCATAAATATTTCATGATGAGATTTCCCCCCCATTTTCCATCTTTTTACTGCAATGAAAGGTTAGAATTTTTTTCGAATTTTTCGAATGAAAGATCTAAAGGATAAACGATGCAGATTTATTTTCACAGTCACCTTTGCTCATATTTACTAAGGGTGCGCACTGTAAATAGTTTATCCCTTTAAATGAAATGGATTTTAATAGATATCAACAACAACAACAAAAAAAATTGGCAAAAAAACAGGTTTTCAATTGGAAAAATAGAGCAGATGACCATAATTCAAATGGGTATATCTTTAAAACCATTCAAGGTAACAATTTATAGCTTATAGTCACCTATTTCCATTGATACCAACATTTCAATTTTGAAATTTGGCTCACTTTGACTCATTTTGCTGGATCTAGCTGCTCCCCAACACTGAACTAGATGAGCATAATCAATGAAACTGACAGCTTTGTCAATTATAACGGGAGCAACGCAGGTTTTCCATTCACCTGCTCCGGTGTGTCTCTCTCCAGCTGTGCAGCCGAAGCTGCAGTGGTTCTGACGTCACTGGAAGCATTTGATTGGCTGATCTTTTGTTCGACAGACTGCAAGCGGAACAGCATGTGTTTGAGCGCCTCCACCGGACCGGGATGCTTCCTGCTGCTGTACCCCGATGAACAGGACGCTGCAGACTGGAGACAGACACAGATTTACACTGAAGAGCGTTGAGTATAAATCAACAGAAGACATCATAATGACTGTCACATACTGTACCTTGCTCCTCTGAAGTTCTTCAAGCGCTGGAGGCTCATCTGCGCCACCCACTGGCACTGGAGATTTACTAAAGATGGTAGGACACATTTTAGGTTTACATTTACAAGATGCTTTTATTTAAAGCAATTTACACTGCATTCATTCATGCATTCCCTGTGAATCAATCCCATGACCTTTGCATTGCTTTTAGAAGCAAGGACACATTTTTGCCAATAAATAATAGAAGTCATGAGATTCAGTGTGAAAATATCAGTGTTTTCCCATCGCTCACAATGTCACAGGTGGATTGTCCCAGGATCGGTCTGCGTCCAGAGCGTCCTCTGTATCTCCGGATCTGTTGTGCTCCTTCACCGGCTCACAGACACCAAAAGAAGGCGAGTTTAACATCTGCTCAGCTCTTGAGATCAGAGAACCAATCTTATCATCTGAACAGAGAGAATGAGGATTTTAAAAATAACTCATACAAACTTATAATACTATTACTGAAACTGATCTGAAATTACTAAAACTAAAATAAAAATAGTAAAACTATTAAAACTGATAAAAACCAGAAAGCTAAAACTTTAACTAACTTTGAAATGCATTGAAAATGGAAATATTCCAAATAAATTTAAATATCTAAATCATATTAAACAGAAAAAATATGTATATATTTACAAAATTACAAAAAGAAAACTAATATTTATTAAAACCAATACAGCCAAAAACAAAATGATTAAACAAAAAGAAAAATATAAAAATAAAATCTAACTCAAAATATTAATACAAAATAGGTTAAGTATATTAATTATAATATTAAATAGAAAATATTAATAAAGTACTAAAAGTAAAACATATAATATTTCAGTCTGTTGCCAATTTTTAATTTTCATTTCATTTTATAACTCAGTTTCAAAAACTTAATTTCACTGAAACTGAACAAAAAAATACTTACCCTAAACATTAATAAACAATTGTAACAACTATTAAAACCAATAAAAACCATTAATACACTACTGAAATTAAAATAAATTTAAAAAAGGAAATTAATATTTTATTAAAGCAAAATAAAATTATTGGACAAAAAGAAAAACATAAAAAAAAGTAATATTTTTTAATAAATTCATTATAATAATAAATAGTTCATAATAAAAATAATAATAAATATTAATAAAATACTCAAAGTAAAACATTAAAAACCTATTTCAGTCTGTTGCCGATTTATTTTATTTGGTTTAAGCTGAAGAAATAAATTACTAATACTAAAACAAAAACTGTCAAAAAAATAAAAAACTGAAGGAAAACTGTTAAAACTAATAAAAACGTTTAATTATTAAATAGAAAAATATTTATAAATTATACCAATTATACCATAATAGTATATTACTAAATACTAAAATAACACCACATGAATGTGAGTATATAATACATAATAGTTTAACATAATTTCTGTTTTTAGATTAAATACTCCTTTGAAAATGTAATGTTAGTGTTTAAACCAGCAAACCTTTAAAATGTTGTCCTTCCTGAATCTGTCCCGTCTTCGCTGTCTGGAGTTTCTGTTCAAACTGCAAACGCAGCTCTCTCAGACTGCACTGACTGATGAACAGGGATGTATCCGGATCTCCTGCGTGACCTTTGACATCTCGCTGACCTTTAGTGTCCGACTGCCGCTCTCCACTGGACTCTTCCAGTTCTCCAACCCATGAAGGAACTCTGGGAGGAAGAGGATGATCGCTCTGCTGACCGTTTGAAGATTCTTCACACTGTCTCAGCCACACCGGATACTTCAGCTCAGGAACGCTGGTCATCCCGGAAAAATCCATTTCGGATTTCTGGCTGGTCATCCAGCGCGGGAGAAAACCGGATCTGGGCGTGTCCGGTGGAAGAGTCCGATTGGCTGGCAGGATGTTGGGAGGAGGAGCCTGACGGTGTGATCGCAAACCGGCCATCAGTAAATTGTCCACAGGGAGGGATGTTAGGACGGGACGCCGCGTGGAGCGTTTCTGAGCCGCAACGGGCCGGGAGAGCGACCGGGAGCTAGAGCTGAAGCTCGGTCCCAACGGAAAGCACATAGAGCGGGAGAGGAGGGCCGAGGTACGGGTCACGGGGAGAGAGCCGTCATTTGGGAGAGCCAGGAGGTCGTCGGTGGTCATACTGAGGCGATCCGAGTCTCTGTTCCGGACGGGAATGTTTAAGAAATTCAGCTCTCCATCCGTCAAACTCGTCTTCAGTACTGCACACATCAAAGCACATGAAAACACAGGACGTTATGCATGAAATCAAGAGAACAGGCTCAGTATACTCAGTATTGCTCTTCAAACTAATATAAAAACATAATTAAAGTGCTTAAAATATTTTTCAAAAATTACCATTTATATATATTATTTGTTATGTATCATCTAGTTTTTATTAACTTAAATACAGTGTGCTATTGAATAACTTCAACTTATGTAATTTTAGTCAGTTACTAAAAAAAAATAAATAAATAAAAAATAAAAAAAACACACATTACAAAAACACAACACAATTATTAAAATGAATAAAATGAAAGTGGAAAATACATAAAATAAATAATTACAAATGTGACCCTGGACCACAAAACCAGTCATAAGGTTAAATTTTACAAAACTGAGATATATACATCATATGAAAGCTCAATAAATAAGCTTTCTATTGATGTATAGTTTGTTAGGATAGGACAATATTTGGCCGAGATACATCTATTTGAAAATCTGGAATCTGAGGGTGCAAAAAAATCAAAATACTGAGAAAATCACCTTTAAAGTTGTCCAAATTAAGTTCTTAACAATGCATATTACTAATCAAAAATTACATTTTGATAGGTTTACAGTAGGAATTTTACAAAAAATCTTCATGGAACATGATCTTTACTTAATTTCCTAATGATTTTTGACATAAAAGAAAAATCAATAATTTTGACCCATACTATGTATTTTTGGCTATTGCTACAAATATACCTCAACGACTTAAGACTGGTTTTGTGGTCCAGGGTCACAAATATTAAACAATAACAATAATATAGTGTAAATAAATAATAAATTGTATATTAAATATGCTCAACACTGTGTTGCATAGGGCTATTATAGGAAAAACTAGAAAAAAAATCATTACTTTAAAATAAAAGTTAACTGAAAAATATAAATAAAAAAAATTGTAAGTACTATTATATAAGTTAAAGTACTATGATTACTAAAACTAAAAAAAACTAAAAGGACACAAATTACAAAAACACAACAAAATGAGTAAAACTTTAAAATAAAATGAAAGTGGAAAATATAAACAATTAAAAAATATTAATCTAAAATAATAATGATACAGTGTAAATAAATTATACATTGAATATTAATTATGTTAAACACTGTGTTGCTTAGGGTTATTAAATCTTAAACTTATGCAATTTTTGTTGGTTAAAAAAAGTCAGCGTTTCTAATTTTATTTTAAGGTCTATTATATAAGTGAAAGTACTATGATTGCAAAAAAACTAAAAAGACACAAATTACAAAAACACAACAAAATTACTTAAATAATAAAAAACTACAATAATAATAATAACACTACAGTGTAAATAAATAATAAATTGTATATTAATTATGGTAAACACGGGGTTATTATAGCTAAAACTAAAAAATATATTTTTTTCATTACTTGAAATAAAATAAAAGTTAACTGAAAATATATACAGTATATATTTCTTATTTTATTTCAGCTGTTTGCCAAAGTGAGATTTCTTATTTTCATTTAGTTTTTTACTTAGGTTTTTGTGCAAACAAAATAATATTTACATATTATTTATAAAAATCTAAAAATAATTACAATATTATCTCAGAGATACCAAACTAGTGCTGATTTAAACTAATATTCCAGAGTTCATGTTGGATGTAACCTCGAATATTTCCTAAAACACAAATTCACTTGCATTTAAATCTCTCTGATTTACCGTCTCTGTTTCTGGGATGAGGTTTTGAAAGTTCTTTGGGCAGCTCAAGTTTCCCTGTTGTTGTGTCAGAGTCTCGCAGACTCCTCTGGAAGTCAGAGATGTAGGCGTCCAGCGCCTCTGATGCAGAGATGTAGGGTTTATCCCTGTATTTGATGGTGGAGACGGGCTCTGGATGTAAGGAGCTCTGCAGGTGTCCTGATGTGGCCAACAGCGACGTGATGCTGGACTCAGGGGACATCAGACTGTTTTCAGATGCCATCATCACATGCTGGACTCATAGCGCTCTAAAAAACACAGATATGCTTACATTAATATGTCATAAACACACATTATTAAATTATGCATACTGTAATTCAGTGTTCTCACACCTTTTGACCAATGAAAGCATGTATAAAAGTTGCATGACATTATATTCACAATTTTAAAAAAAAAAGTATTAAATGATGAAAATCATAATAATTAAAAATAATTGTCAACTAATGAAAGCATGTATAAGCTGCATGACATTTTCAACTATGTAAAAACAGTACTAATAAAAATAAATAAATAATAAAAATAGTAGCAATTAAAAATAATTGTCGCCCAATGAATGCATGTATAAAAGTTACATGACATTTAACTATTAAAAAAATAATAAAATTAAATAAAACATAATAATTAAAATTATTGTCAATAAAAGCAATAAATAGCACATTTTTAAATAATAATTATATTAAATAATACAAATTGTAATAAATAAAGTAATTAATAAATAAACCAATGAAAGCAAACAATGCATGACATTTCTAGCTTTTAGAAAATATTCATAAAAAATAATGAAACAATACAATAGTAATAATTAAATATAATTGTCAACCAATAAAAGCTTGTATAAAAGTTGCATGACATTTAACTATTAAAATAAATTAATAATAAAAGGTAATAAAACAGTAATAATACATATTAAATAATTTTAAAAAAATGTAAAGCATGTATAAAACAATACATGACATTTCTAGCTATTAAAATATATCCAGAATAAAAAATAATTAAACAGGAAAAATAGTAATAATTAAAAATAACTGTCAACCAATGAAAGCATGTATAAAAGTTGCATGACATTTCTGGCTATTAAAAATAGAATATACAATAATAAATATTAAATGATGAAAACAGTAATAAATTACTTTGATTATTAAAAATAAAAAATAGTCTCTAGCTATTTAAAAATACTGATAATAAAAAAGTAATTAAATAATAATAACTAGTAATAATTAAAAATAACTGTCAACCAATGAAAGCATGTATAAAAGTTGCATGACATGTTTAACTATGAAAAATAGTAATAATAAAAAAAGTGATAATTAAATATAATTGTCAACCAAGTGAAAGCTTGTATAAAAGTTGCATGACATTTAACTATTAAAAAAATATTAATAATAAAATTAAATAAAACAGAGTAATAATTAAAAATAATTGTCAAGCAATGAAAGAAAGAAATTGCACAACATTTTTAACTGTGTAAAAATAGTAATAATTATTAAATAATAAAAAATTGTATAAAACAATGCATGACATTTCTAGCTATTAAAATATATTCATAATAAAAAATAATTAAACAATAAAAAATAGTAATAATTAAAAGTAATTGTCAACCAATGAAAGCATGTATAAAAGTTGCATGATATTTTTAATAAAAAAATAATAATTAAATAACAAAAATAGTAATAATTAATAATATTGTCAACCAATGAAAGCAATAAGTTGCATGACATTTTGTAAAAATAGTAATAAAAAACTATTAAATGTTAAAAAATAGTAATGATTAAATATAACTGTCTATCAGCGAAAGCAAAATAGTAATAATAAAAAATAAATAAATAATAAAAATGGTAATTATTAAAAATAATTGTCAACCAATGAAAGGATGTGTAAGTTGCATGACATTTTTGACTGAATTTGATTGAATAATTAAATAAAAATAACAAAAATATTTTTTTTAACCACTAATCTAAATAAATAATAAAAATAATACAATATTTTCGTATTTTGGAGTCTCTGGCATCTGAACTAATGATAACCTAGATTTAATAGTTTAGTAAGACTAGTAGACTAGTAAAACGTAGTTTTGACGTTTTTGAGTTCTTTAACACCTTTAAATTCTTGTGTTTGACAGGAATTTCAGGTTTTTTGGTTTCTGCCTCATAATTTCTGCTGGAAATAGAACTTACAAACATTTATTAACGTACAATAATACGTTTAATGTTATTACTGATCAGGACTGCGTTTTAACTTTCGCTTTCCTACATCACCGCTGAATTTACTGAAACAGAAACATACCAGATGAATCCACTGCAGATCACGAACAGAAAGCGAAAGTAATGGTAAACTAAAGTAAAAGTGATCAGAAGAAAATCCGTACAGAGACACGTCTGATAAACATCCAACAGAAAACTCAAATCACTCAGACAACCGCCAGCGGCTCTGCGCATGCGCACGGAGTCACATGACCTTTTCCTAGATGTTCTATGCTCGCTAGCTGCTCCACTCAGACAAGCTCTTGCGAGCTGCGCATGCGTAGTGGGTCACATGACTTCTCAAAATGTTCTACGCTCATTAGCTGTTCCACTCAAAATATATCAGCGAAATGGTCTGGAAACAAACGAAATGTGGTATTATCTCCTGGCTACAGAATATCAAATATATCTAAATATGTATATATAATGAACAGAAAGGTCGAAACTAACGAGTGAGGATTTCTCATGTACATCCACGGGAAAAATATAGGGAATAATGTAAAAGTTCCTGACTCATTAAGTGGGCGGCGGTTGTTTCATTTTCCACTAGAAATAAGTAAGATAGAAAGGTAAACAACGCGAAACGGCTATCAATATGGGCGTGTCGCTAATTAATCAGATTCATTCGACCAGTAATAATTTATAATAATAGTTTATTTATTAGCTTTAAAAATACTTTAGTTATCATTGTATATCTTCAATTTAAATTTAAATTAAAATGTATTTTTCGACCGTAATTAGATATGGCGCTGTCACGTGGTGCCTGTTACTTTTCTCATCGCGGTCGGTTGGTCATCTATGCTGGCAGCATTGATATACATCTTTTTGTACATAATGAAGTAGCGTATTTTTTTGGCACGTCGTGTAAAACTCTTTTGAATTCATATGTTTTAATTGGTTATACTTTCCAGACTCCTCGTGTCTTCTAAAAGCACAAACCCCGTGGTTAGTTTTGAATGGGTTTCTATGGAGGATTGCCTCAGTGAGCCGTCGAGCGCCCCCTGCAGGAAAATACGCTTTGCGTCTCCTTACAAATAGTTGTTTTTATCTCAATGTTTAATGTCTTTCTGAGTCCGGCTGGGTTCCTGACACATGTAAACACTCCCAGTCTGGTTTAGCTGTTCTGTGTCTCTGTTCGTCCTTGTCCTTGTCCGACCCGAACCGAACCGAACCGATCCGGATCATGCGGCTCCGGTCCTGCTGTGTTTACGGTGCGGGAGTGCTCTGCATTCTGCTGTTGATCGCCGGGATTGTGATGGCTTTGACGCAGGTCTTTGAGAAGCTCCTAAACAACAGAATAAAGGAGGTCAGTGTGGGTTCATGTGTTCATTTGTGTTTTCATATCATTTTAATGTTGTATTATTCATATATATGTTGTGACTGTCTATATGTATGTGTTATGCTGTCATTTGAATTTGATATTTATTATATGGGCCATTCTACAGAATTGGTGCAGACTGTCCCACAACCAAAAAACATATTTAAAAAGCATTTAAAGTCGTTTTTAAAAAGCAAGTATTCAAATGTTTACTAAGATCCTTCTATCATCCATTCAAACCCACAAAAACATTTAAAATATCTTTAAGCTTAATATATTTTAAATCATCATTTATTTGGTAGTTTCAATTGGGAGGTGGCTGCCCCATATCCTAACCTTTAGCCTTAAATTTAATCTTATGAAAATTATATTGAAATTTCCATTGTTGTTGTTTTTTTTAAGTATCTTATTGATTATTTTAAAATGTGAGGTTTAATTTTTTCTTATATATTTTCTATGTGAAGTAGGTATTTTCATGTCAGTGCGAAACAGTGTATATATAAACAGTGTATATAACTGCACCCCTACATTTATGATCAGGAAATATTTATTTTTTATTAATAATTAATTATTTACCCAGGAGAATCCCATTGAGACTTCACAGTCTCTTTTTCCAGGGCGACCTGGTTGCACCAAAACAACAAAACCAGCTACAAAACAAAACACAAAACAATTGAGAAAAGTAAGATCAAGCGAAACATGTACAAGACTCCTTCAAAACTGATTCAAAAGATGTTTAAAAGTACCCAGGGATGGCAGAGACTCTAATTTAACTAGTTTGCAGATCATTCCAAGCTCCATAAAAAACAAATTTTCAAAATTTTGAGCAAACTTAATTCTTTGGAACTTAATATTCCTGTGTTCCTTTCTCTCATAGCTACAGGGTGTGAGTAGATAGGCTCTGTCATGTGTTCGAAAGTATGAAAAATCTATGTAACTTTAAGGAATTAAGCCTTACTTAAGCAAATTTTTTGGGGGGGAGTTTTTCCATAACATTTAGTTTTTATATTTATACCACTGTTTAGAACTGTACTATAGCTGACCATATGATGATTAGCATCTTTAAACTAGGTTCAGAACTATCTAAAATTGTCAATACCGTAACATTTGGTGGAGTTTTGGTAATGGCATCTTTGTTTATATGGGTGTTATCCAGTTAAATTGTAGCGAAACAGTCACATCCAAAACATGTCGTCATTGTTTCCGTAGAGACAAAAGGGAATAACTTTTTGCCTTTTACAAAGGAAAATTGGATTCAAAATACAACAAATTTCATAAATCAGACTTGTAATTTTGTTAAAAATGTAATTGTCATTGATTTACCTCTGATTTTTTTTTATAAAATAGCAAAAAAATATATTTACAATGTAGATAACTTTCTGAAATTATATTATGAGAATTAACTGCACAATTACTAGAAATGGGCACCTTAGATATTTTACAATTTGCGTACATACAATTATTTTGGAAAAAGACACATTTTTTAAGACGTTTCCAACCAGTTCTGTAGAATTATTATATCATTATAATTTTCTCCACCATAATATTATGAAACCTTGATATACACCATATTCATTTACAATGGCATTTCAATTCTATTTTTTTGTTTGTTTTTTGTTTAGGGATTAATTAAATAATTAAGGATTATATTATATAATGTTTTATAAAAATTAAAAAATGTATTTTATGTAATATTATAGTATGTATTATATATGTAAATCAAACATTATTATTATTTCTGACATTATTATTATTTCATTTTTTTTAACTCATGATACCATGATAGGAAAAGTTATGATACATTAATATAAATCATATTTATTTACCATGGTGCATGTTCAAAATATGGCATTTTTTATGATTTTTTTTTAAATGTTAGCTAGCATTATGAAATTTCACTTTATACAGTTTAGACTAAACATTTTAGGAGTTTTAAATAATATTGAAATAATAAAATTGCTTTAAATATACTAAAAGGATGGATTTTAGTAGTAATACCATGGTGCTGAATTAATATCATATTCTAACTCCATATGCTTCTTCAAGGAGAAAAATTGCATAAAAATACCACGCCCAGAAAATGCACACAGACTTTTATAAATAAGCACTTGGAGTTGGATATGAAATATGAATCTATAATATTTTGAAGTTGAAGAAAAGCAGCTTTTTATGTGTTTCTCTTCCTAAATTGTTTTGGAAACGATGAGTTTAAATTTGGTTATTTCCATCCACAACTCACTTTCCCTTACAGCAAGTGGTTCTGGAAAATGGAACGGAGGCGTTTTCGGTTTGGCAAGACCCGCCGCCGCCGGTTTACATGCAGTTTTACTTCTTTAATCTGACCAATCCTGTAGAGGTTCTGGATGGAGACAAACCCTTCGTCCAGCAGATCGGCCCGTACACATACAGGTCAGTGATGACACCCCAAACATGTGCTCGTCATGTTTTCCTCTTGATTTGTGACGGACAGGAAGAGGATTCACATGACTTTGTTTTTGCTGTAGCTTTCTCTTGCACAAGTCTGCACAAGTTTCCCTTGATGACACATCAGATGCTCATTTCTTGAAAACCATGTAACACTTCAGGGCCTCTATTTGTTTATCTGAAGCCACTAAGAAAACCCTAGAAACCACATAGCAATCTGAGAGACTTAGATCCTTTAAACTTTGTGCTTTTAAAACTACAGTCGTGGCCAAAAGTATTGAGAATTACATAAATATTGGAAATTGGAAAAGTTGCTGCTTAAGTTTTTATAACAGCAATTTGCATATACTCCAGAATGTTATGAAGAGTGATCAGATGAATTGCATAGTCCTTCTTTGCCATGAAAATTAAATCCCGAAAAAAACTTTCCACTGCATTTCATTGCTGTCATTAAAGGAGCTGCTGAGATCATTTCAGTAATCGTCTTGTGAACTCAGGTGAGAATGTTGACGAACACAAGGCTGGAGATCATTATGTCAGGCTGATTGGGTTAGAATGGCAGACTTGACATGTTCAAAGGAGGGTGATGCTTGAAATCATTGTTCTTCCATTGTTAACCATGGTGACCTGCAAAGAAACGCGTGCAGCCATCATTGCTTTGCATAAAAATGGCTTCACAGGCAAGGATATTGTGGCTACTAAGATTGCACCTAAATCAACAATTTATAGGATCATCAAGAACTTCAAGGAAAGAGGTTCAATTCTTGTTAAGAAGGCTTCAGGGCATCCAAGAAAGTCCAGCAAGCGCCAGGATGGTCTCCTAAAGAGGATTGAGCTGCGGGATCGGAGTGCCACCAGTGCAGAGCTTGCTCAGGAATGGCAGCAGGCAGGTGTGAGCGCATCTGAACACACAGTGAGGCCAAGACTTTTGGAAGATGGCCTGGTGTCAAGAAGGGCAGCAAAGAAGCCACTTCTCTCCAAAAAATAAACATCAGGGACAGATTGATCTTCTGCAAAAAGTATGGCGAATGGACTGCTGAGGACTGGGGCAAAGTCATATCCTCCGATGAAGCCTCTTTCCGATTGTTTGGGGCATCTGGAAAAAGGCTTGTCCGGAGAAGAAAAGGTGAGCGCTACCATCAGTCCTGTGTCATGCCAACAGTAAAGCATCCTGAGACCATTCATGTGTGGGGTTGCTTCTCATCCAAGGGAGTGGGCTCACTCACAATTTTGCCCAAAAACACAGCCATGAATAAAGAATGGCACCAAAACACCCTCCAACAGCAACTTCTTCCAACAATCCAACAACAGTTTGGTGAAGAACAATGCATTTTCCAGCACGATGGAGCAGCGTGCCATAAGGCAAAAGTGATAACTAAGTGGCTCGGGGACCAAAACGTTGACATTTTGGGTCCATGGCCTGGAAACTCCCCAGATCTTAATCCCATTGAGAACTTGTGGTCAATCCTCAAGAGGCGGGTGGACAAACAAAAACCCACTAATTCTGACAAACTCCAAGAAGTGATTCTGAAAGAATGGGTTGCTATCAGTCAGGATTTGGCCCAGAAGTTGATTGAGAGCATGCCCAGTCCAATTGCAGAGGTCCTGAAAAAGAAGGGCCAACACTGCAAATACTGACTCTTTGCATAAATGTCATGTAATTGTCGATAAGAGCCTATGAACCGTATGAAGTGCTTGTAATTATATTTCAGTACATCACAGAAACAGCTGAAACAAAGATCTAAAAGCAGTTGAGCAACAAACTTTGTGAAAACTAATATTTGTGTCATTCTCAAAACTTTTGGCCACGACTGTACTATAAACTTTACATTTTTTAATTGATTCAGGCATAAAACTACTTCAAACTGTAAGCTTTTAAAACTTATAACTGCTTTTAAAACTACTTCAAACTTAAAGCTATTTTAAACTTAAAAGCTTTTAAATTGTTCCAGAATAAAAACCACTTCAAACTGCAAGCTTTTAAAACTTAAAAGTGCTTTTAAAAACTGATTCAAACTTAAAATGTAAAACTGCCTCAAACCTTAAGCTTTCAATACTTAAAGCTGCTTCTAAAACTGCTTTAAACAAAAAACTGCTTTCATAACTTCTTCAAACTTAAAACAGCGTAAAACTTTAAGCTTTTAAATCTTAAAACTGCTTTTAAAAACTGGTTCAAACTTCAAGCTTTTATAACTTAAACCTGCTTTCAAAACTGTTGAAACTTAAACCTGCTTAAAACTGGTTTTAAAACGGCTTCAAACTTAAATCTGTTTTCAGAACTGCTTTAGACTTAAAACTGCTTTCAGAACTGTTTCAAACTTCAACCTTTTAAAACCTAAAACAGCTTTTTAAAAACTGCTTCAAACTTCAGCCTTTTATAACTCAGACCTTGTTTCAAAACTGTTAAAACTTAAACCTGCTTTTAAAACTGCTTCAAACTTAAAACAGATTCGAACCTCAAGATTTTAAAACTTAAAACTGCTTTTAAAACTGTTGAAACTTAAACCTGCTTTTAAAACCGCTTCAAATTTAAAACTGCTTTCAGAACTGCTTCAAACGTTAAGCTTTTAAAACTTAAAATTGCTTTTAAAATGGCTTCAAACTTAAAACTGCTTTAAAAAACTGCTTCAAACTTCAGGCTTTTATAACTTAAACCTGCTTTCAAAACTTTTGAAACTTAAAACTCATTCAAACTTAAATCTACTTCAAATATTAAGCTTTTAAAACAGCTTTAAACTTTAATCTGTTTTTAAAAAGGCTTCAAACTTAAAACTGATTCTAAACTGATTGACAGCTTTTTAAGCTGTCGAACCACTTTTTGCTTCAGTTTTCTCTTGCAGAAGTTTGAGGATACATCAGATGCTCTGTGTTCATAAAAAACACAAACCGCTTCAGATTTTACTATTTATTTATTGTGAAATCACTGTTGTTTGTTTCTGATCTGTTATTTCGAAATTGCTGAGCTCCATGACAATGTTATTTTCAAAAGTCAGTAAGAACTACATTTTCATTTCCTCTTTCAGGGAGTATCGGCCGAAGGAGGAAGTGAAATTTCTGGACAACGGAACTAGAGTGGCGGCTGTCAATCCAAAAACGTACGTGTTTGAGCCCAACATGTCACGCGGATCTGAGGACGACATCGTCCGAACGGTCAACATCCCCGCTGTGGTGAGATTGTGCTCTCTGACCTACTAAAACCACAGAGAAATGAAAGCGTTTCACGTGTTTAATGGGCGAATCTTGTGAAAGCATGTTACATTTCATTTTAAAATCGAAATCAAATAAAAGAAAGTATGCTTTGCATAAAAAAAAATGAAGTGCAAATAGAGACAATTTACTGTTTGCATGTGTTTATGTATGTTCAGACCGTGATGGAAAAATTCAAAGATACCTTCTTGGTCAGTCGCATCATTTCCGACTTGATGAAAGCAAAGGGCATTGGCTTGTTCGGGACATTCAGAGTCGGCGACCTGCTGTGGGGTTATGAAGATCCGCTGCTCAAAGAACTCAAAACATTTGTTCCGGACGACCACTTTGGACTTTTCTACAAGGTTAGCAACAGTGGCATTTGCAGCCAATCATCACTACCACTTAATGTGACTCAAGCACTAACACTAAATGCTAAACCTCAGTCATTTTGCAGCGTTTGTGCTTAAGACATGAATCATTCCTCAAATCATGTGTCTTGTTTGTAAATTTTGATTACGAGGTTCTGCTTCAGAAAGAAAAATAGTTTTTAGTTTTTTATCAAGGAGGCATTGAATTGATCAAAGGTGACAGTAAAGACATTTATAATGTAACAAAAGATTTCAATTTCAAATAAATGCTGTTCTTTTGAACTTTCGATTGATCTGTAAATATCGAAAAATTAAATATATTACAGTTTCCACTAAAACATAGGGCAGCACGACTGTTTTCAACATCGATAATCATCAGAAATGTTTCTTGAGCAGCAAATCAGCATATTAGAATGATTTCTGAACAATCATGTGACACTGAAGACTGGAGTAATGATGCTGAAAATTCAGTTTGATCACAGAAATAAATTGCAGTTAATATATATTCACATAGAAAACAGCTATTTTGAATTTTAATACTGTTTTATTGTTTTTTTTAAACCTTAAAACCGATTCAAACTTAAAACTGCTTTAAACGTAAAACTGCTGCAGCGTTTAGGCTTTTAAAACCTAAAGCCTAAAACCTCTTTTAAAACTGGTTTTAAAATTGCTTTAAAATTGGAGTTAAAACTGTTTTCAGAACTGCTTCAAACTTAAATCTGCTTTCAGAACTGCCTCAAATTTCAAGCTTTTATAACTTAAAACTGCTTTCAAAACTGTTGAAACTTAAAACTGATTTTAAAAACGGCTTTAAACTTCAAGCTTTGTAACTTAAACCAGCTTTCAAATCTGTTGAAACTTAAAGCTGCTTTTAAAACTACTTCCAACTTAAAACTATTTTAAATATAAAAGCTTTTAAATGGCTCCAAATTAAAAACAAAAATTGAAAAAAAAGCTTTGAACTTCAAGTTTTTTAAACTTAAAACTAATTCAAACCTAAAACCACTTCTAAAACTGCTCAAAACTGGTTTTAAAACTGCTTCAAACTTAAATCTGTTTTTAGAACTGCCTCAAACTTTAAGCTTTTTAAAAAATTGCTTCAAAAAACTGCTTTCAAAACTATTAAAACTTAAAACTGATTCAAACCTCAAGCTTAAAACATATATTAGAATTATCCTGCACAATTACTAGAAATTATTATTATAATATTAAATATTTATTATAATAATAATAATATTAATGATATTAATATTATTATATTATTATTTGCAAACATACAATTTTCTGGGAGAAAGACGTTTTTAAGACGTTTCCAATCAATTCTGTAGAATTATAATATCATAGTATTATTATTTAAATACATCATTTTATTCTCGCCTAATATTATGAAACCTTGATATACACCATATTTATTTACCATCATTTATAAGCATTATAATGTAGCGTTATTTAAAAAAAAAATGTTTAGATTAAGGATTATATTATATATATATAAACATTGAAAAATGTATTATTATATGTAATATTATAGTATGCATTATATGTAAATCAAACATTATTATTATTATTTATTTTTGCTAAAACACAATTATAGGGCAGCACAACTGTTTTCAACATTGATAATAATCAGAAATGTTTCTTGAGCAGCAAATCAGCATATTAGAATAATTTCTTAAAGATCATGTGACACTGAAGACTGCAGTAATGTTGCTGAAAATGTACTAAAATAACTTTGAATTGAAATACTGTTTCACTGTGGTTTTTTTAATTATTAAACAAATACATTTTTTGTGTTTCATTCCCATGTTGTTGACTACTTTTCAGAAAAATGGCACAGACGACGGTGATTATATTGTCTTCACGGGGAAGAAGAATTATCAGGACTTTGCTCGTATAGACGAGTGGAACGGACAGAGGTAAAATCAGCAGAAAGCTCAGAGTCTTGTTTAATCTCCAGAAGATTCGTGCATGGATTTGGAACAAGCTGCACGATCAGCATTTGCTCAGCGAAGATTGATTCATAGATTATTTGTTCTGTTTGTCAGTACATTGAACTGGTGGAGCACAGATGGGTGCAACATGATCAACGGCACCGACGGAGCATCTTTCCATCCAGTCATCAAAAAAACAGAGAAGCTCTATATATTCTCCTCTGATCTGTGCAGGTGAGGACATACACACTGATCTGTGCTGCAAACTGATCTTAATTTCACTTAAAAGTAGGCTTAAATGGGTTCAATTGATCAATAGGGCCAGTAAAGACATTTATAATGTTGCAAAAGATTTCTATTTTAAATAAATGCTGTTCTTTTGAACTTTCTCTTCATCTGTGAATCCTAAAAAAATGTAATGTATCACAGTTTCCACAAAATATTGTGCAGCACAACTGTTTTCAACTGATAGTAATCAGAAATTAAGTTTCTTGAGCAGCAAATCAGCATGTTAGAATGATTTCTGAAGCATCATGTGACACTGAAGACTGCAGTAATGATGCTGAAAATTCAGCTGCACATCATAGAAATAAATTACAGATTAACAGATATTTACTTGAATACAGCTGTTTTATATTACAATAATATTTTATAATTTTTCTGCATTTTTTAATAAATAAATTCAGCCTTGGAGAGCAGAAGAGACTCATTAAAAAACATTCCCAAATCTCATCAGCTCATACGTTTTATGGGGCGTTTTCTAAGTCAATTAAAGAAAATTATCGGCCAAATCAGAAGCCTGTGGTACAGTACATACACTGACATTCAAAGGTTTTGGGTATTTTTTCGTAAGAAATTAACACTTTTATTAATCAAGGATGCATTAAATTGATAGAAACATTTCTGATTATTATCAATGTTGAAACAGTTGTGCTGTCCAATATTATTGTGGAAACCATGACAAAACATCACTCAAACTTTGAGATCAGAAAAATACTTTTGTTCAAGGATGCATTAAATTAATCAAAAGTGACATTAAAGACATTTATAATGTCACAAAAATAAATGCTGTTCTTTTAAACTTTCTTTTCATCTGCAAATCCTGAAAAATAAAATGCATCACTGATTCCACATAAAAAAAAAACATTGGGCAGAACAACTGTTTTCAAATGATAATAATCAAAAATGTTTCTTGAGCAGCAAATCAGCATGTTAGAATGATTTCTGAAGGATCATGTGACACTGAAGACTGCAGTACTGATGATGAAAATTCAGCTTTGATCACAGAAATAAATTACAGCTTAACAGATATTCACATAGAAAACAGCTTTTTTTTAATTAGAATAATATTTCACAATTTTACTGTATTTTTGATCAAATAAATTTAGCCTTGATGAGCAGAAGATACTTTTTTCAGAAACATTTTAAAAAATCTTGCCAGACACAAATTTTAAACGGTACAATGTGATGATAATTTAATGAATAATAATACATGATGTATGTTTTAGTATTTATGATAAATAATAACTTTTTAAAAACATTTTCTAAAAGTAAAAATTAAAAATTATTCACTGATTAAAGGTTCGGTTTATAAATGCTTTTATTGCTTCAGTATTGACCATGTTGGGTCTGAACATGTGACCTGTTGCATTGCTTTATCAGTAGCAGAAAACGCTTATGTGTGACCAACAGTGTTGGGGGTAATGCATTACAAGTAACTGGTAAAGTAACGCATTACTTTTTAATTGACAAGAAAATATCTGAGTATCTTACTTCACTAAAATATCTTACTTTTTCAAATCAGTAACGCCAGTTACTTTCCCTCATTTATTGATTAAAAGCTCTCCTGTCCCCATGTGGAGAGAAATAATGAGTAAGATGTTACTTTAGTTCTAGAATAAATGTGAACATGCATTAATTCATCTCACTCACTAAAAAACTGATACAGTATTCCTCAAAAATGAATAAAAACCTGCAATAATTAAATATGTTAAATAATACAAATATCCTTTACACATTTAGTCCTATTTTATAAACCGATGTCTTTGCTTCCAACCTTCAATGATCCAATTCATCCAGACTAATAAACAAAAATTACTCAAGATAATCTAACATTAGTTTTCCGGGGTTTTTTTAATTGCTGAAGAGTTGACTTTTTTTTTTTTTACAGACGTCAATTTACTTTTCTTTAAAGAGGCTTTTGGTGTGAACATGCTTTTACATTTGCCAAAAATATAACTTTTTTTATATTAAAAACAAACAAGCAAGCCCTGCCCAGATTTAAAAAGTAACGCAAAAGTAATGTAATGCATTACTTTCCATTAAAAGTGACTTAGTAATGTAATTACTACTTACTTTTTTAGGGTGTAGCTCAATATTGTAATGCATTACTTTTAAAAGCAACTTCCCCCAACACTGGTGGCCAAGCATTTGTCCTAAAAGAGTGATTTTTGCTTCAGATCACATACTGTATGTGTGTCAAGTGTGTGTGATTCGTCATGCTGCTCTCCGTGGTTGTTTAATTAGGTTTAAATCAGGCCTCTAAACAAGCAAAACTATTCAGGAGATCACAGAAAAACATGTTGTAAAAGAAACTATTCTTCAGCCAGAAATATTTTATAGGGTGGCACAAACAAAGCTTCATTTCTGAGATGTGGGTCAAACTGAAAGACAAATCTGCTTTTCAGAATCAGAGTCATTGCTTGTTTACTTAAATAAGAAACAATCACAGTCCTAATCAGTGTTGGGCAAAGTTACTTTTAAAGGAGCAATTCACTTTCTGAACAAAAATTTATGGATAATGAACTCACCCCCTTGTCATCCAAGATGTTCAATTCTTTCTTCCTTCAGTCGTTAGGAAATTATGTTTTTTGAGGAAAACATTTCAGGATTTCTCTCCAAATAAAGGACTTCTAGGTGCCCCCGAGTTTGAACTTCCAAAATGCAGCTTTAAATGGCTCGAAACGATCCCAGCTGAGGAAAGAAGGGTCTTATCTAGCAAAATGATCGGTTATTTTCTAAAAAAATTACAATTTATATACTTTTTACTTCAAATGCTCGTCTTGTCTAGCTCTCTGTGTACTCTGTGTAGAGATTAAAAAGTATATAAATTGTAATTGTTTTTAGAAAATAACCGATCGTTTTGCTGAATAAGACCCTTCTTCCTCGGCTGGGATCGTTTAAAGTCCTTTGAAGCTGCATTTAAGCTGCATTTTGGAAGTTCAAACTCGGGGCACCATAGAAGTCCACTATATGGAGAGAAATCCTGAAATGTTTTCCTCAAAAAACATCATTTATTTACGACTGAAGAAAGAAAGAGATGAACATCTTGGAAGACAAGGGGGTGAGTACATTATCTGTAATTTTTTGTTCTGAAAGTGAACTCCTTTAAAAGTAATGCATTACAATATTGAGTTACTCCCTGAAAAAGTAACTAATTACGTTACTTAGTTACTTTTCATGAAAAGTAATGCGTTGCGTTACTTTTGCGTACCTTTTTAAATCTGGGCAGATCGTTCGTTTGTTTTTAACATAAAAAGTTTTATTTTTTGAAAATGTAAAAGCCTTTTTGACACCAAAAGCCTCAGAAAATTCCAAAATTACCAAAATTCTAGAACTAAAGTAACATCTTACTCACAATTTCTCTTTTAATCAATAAATGGGGGAAAAAGTAACTGGCGTTACTTATTTGAAAAAGTAGCTTAGATATTTTCTTGTACAATTAAAAACTAATGCGTTACTTTACTAGTTACTTGGAAAAAGTAATATTATTACGTAACTTGCGTTACTTGTAATGCGTTACCCCAACACTGGTCCTAATTAAAGGCGTCTTTTAGTGGTATCAGTGTGTGTTTAATGCATGTTTGTGTTGACAGGTCTATATATGCCCAGTTCGAGTCTGAAGTGAGAGTACGAGGTGTTCCCGGTTTCCGTTTTGTCCCACCCAGTGAGGTTTTCGCCAATCTTACAATTAACCCGGATAATGCTGGCTTCTGCGTGCCGTCCGGAAACTGTCTTGGCTCCGGCCTCCTCAACGTCAGTGTCTGTAAAGAAGGTCAGTGAGAGTTTGAATGCTCTTTGTCAGCTTACAGATGCCGGGACGTCCTGCTAACGTCTGTGTCTTCTCTCAGGTGCGCCTATCATCATGTCCTCCCCTCATTTTTACCAGGCAGATGACAAATATGTACAGGATGTGTTCGGGATGAATCCCAACAAGGAGGAGCACGAGACGGTCATTGATGTCAACCCGGTACGTCTATATAAACGCTGAAAATCATCCTGACTGAAAAACAAAATTGTACACAAAGCTGCACAATCACAACCAGAGAATGCGTTTAATGTTTATGTCAGTTCAGCTGCACTTTTCCAAGTAAGGAATTTCCACTATACACTGCTTGGTGGAAAAAAGAGCAATATAACGGCTGTCATATGACACTTTGTTGACATTTTGTCATTTGACTCTTTGATTGACATCATATGAGCATGTTGCCACCTGTTTATTAAACATTTCCAGTGAAAAAAACAGTAAATGATCCTCTCGACTGATAAACATACACCTGCAGAAAATGCATTTGCTTTAGTATACATTATCTTCAAGCATAAAACCCCTGATTTAACTTAAAGTATAGTGTGCAAATAGCGAGTATAGTGTGTATATAATGAGTATAATGTGCATATAATTAGTATAGTGTGCATATAATGAGTATACATTTAAATAATGAGTATAGTGTATATAATCAGTATAGTGTGCATATGAATGTAGCACTTGTATACAGAGTAAAGTGTGCAAAAAAGAGTATAGTGCATGTGAGAATAGTGTGCATGAATATACATGTATAGAATAAGTACACTGTGCATGTAATGGCTGTATCACTTATGTAGAGTATAGTGTGCACTGTGCATATAATGAGTAGTGTATTTAATGTGTGCATTTGAGTGTAGCACTTATATAGAGAGTACAGTGTGCATATAATTGTGCAAAAAGTAGAGTGTTATAAGTATATACAAAATCGCTGAGTATAGTGTATAAGAATAGTATGTGTGTGTTTGAGTATAATGTGCATATAATTGAGTACAGTGTGTGCATGTGAGTGTAGCACATATATAGAGAATAGCATGTAATGAGTTTAATGTGCATAATGAGGATACATGTCAATAATGAGTAATTTATTTAATGAGTATAGTGTGCATATGAGTGTAGCACTTATATAGATAGTACAATGTGCATATAAGTGTGCAAAAATAGTAGTGTTATAAGTATATACAAAATCAATGAGTATAGTGTATAAGTATAGTGTGTGTGTGTGTGTGTGTGTGTGTGTGTGTGTGTGTGTTTGAGAATAATGCGCATATAATTAATATAGTGTGCATATAATGAGTATACATGCACACAGTAAGTATAGTGTGCATGAGTATAGCATAAGAATACATGTATAATGATTACAGTGTGTGCATGTGTGTTACGACCCATTTAGGGACCAACATAAGAGCCATTCTAAAACCAACAAAAACAACAGTGGCCAGGGCAAAAAGTTAAAAGTTTTATTGTAAAGGTAAAAGACTACGACCAAAACAGAAAACAAAAGGAAATGCACTTGAACTTACATCTTAAATAAGGATTGGTGAGCTAACTAATTTAAACTGCAACTTACTGAAGAGTTAAGAAAACTTCCCATCTACCGAAGAACAAATTAAACATAGCAAAAGTCTTCCGGGTTAGCTCACTTGCCTATGCTTTCTATACACTCTGAATTAACTAAACAAACACTCACTCACCATCCTTAAAAGAAAATAAGGAAAACAAAACCCAAAATCAAACACAAAACAGAGTTCCCAGGGCAAGCCACCATTGAAGTGCCACCAGCAGCTCTTAAATAGGCAGAGGCTTCAGGTGTGTGTGCTAGTCTCCGCCCCCATCCAATTAGTAGCTGCACTCAGGACAGAAACAAAGAGAGAAAGAGCAGGGGCTCGTAACAATGTGAGTGTAGCACATATATAGAGTATAGCATGCATATGTGGCCCTGGACCACAAAACCAGTCATAAGGTTTTAAATTGTAAAGCTCAATAAATAAGCTTTCTATTGATGTATGGTTTGTTAGAATAGGACAATATTTGGCCGAGATACATCTATTTGAAAATCTGGAATCTGAGGGTGCAAAAAATCAAAATACTGAGAAAATCACCTTTAAAGTTGTCCAAATTAAGTTCTTAGCAATGTATATTACTAATCAAAAATTGCATTTGGATAGGTTTACATTTGGAATTTTACAGAAAATCTTCAAATCTTTACTTAATTTCCTAATGATTTTTGACATAAAAAAAATCTATAATTTTGACCCATACATTGTATTTTTGGCTATTGCTACAAATATACCCGTGTGTGTGTGTTTGTGTGTGTGTGTGTGTGTGTGTGTGTGTGTGTGTGTGTGTGTGTGTGTGTGTGTGTGTGTGTGAATAATTAGTATAGTGTGCATGTAAAGAATATATATTCGGAAACAATGAGTATAGTGTGCATATGAGTATGTATATAATGAGTATATGAGTATACTGTAAAAAAGGAGTATACCATGCATATGAGTATACATGTAAAAACTGAGTGTAGTGTGTATATTACAAGTATAGTGTCCATATGAGTATAACATGTATATAATGTGTGTAGGTTGTAAATAATGTGTATAGTGTACATATAATGAGTATAGTTTGTATATAATACATATAGTGTGTGCATAGTGTGTATGCTCATATGTGTATATAATGAGCATTGAGTATATGAGCATGCATGTAATGAATATAGTGTACACATAATGAGTAAAGTGTGCATGTAGTATGCATATATGTAATATAGCATGCATATTATATAGTGTAGCACTTATTTAGAGAGTATAGTGTGCATATAATATATAGTGTATATGACGAATATAGTTAGAGTATATTTTGCATATAATCAGTATACATGCAAACAATGAGAATATTTTATATGACTATAGCATAAGCATACATGTATATAATGAGTATAATGTGTGCATATGAGTGTAGCACTTATACATATACTCATTATAGCATTCATATAATGAGTATATGTATATAATAAATATAGTGTGCATGTAAAGAGTATATACGTAAACTGTGAGTATGGTATGCATATGAGTATAACGTATATAATGTGTATAGGGTGTAAATAATATGTAAAGTGTACATATATTGATGTACCCTTGAATATGAGCATGCATGCAATGAATAAAGTGTACACATAATGAGTATAGTGTGCATATAGTATGCATATATTTAATATAGCATTTATATAATTAATAAATAATGTATAGAGTGTGTATTTATCTGCACTGCCATAAGAGGGCGTCATCACACCACACTCAGGCTTCAAGCCTACAATACTCTTGAGACACAGATCCAGTTTCATTATAAAACTCACGTTTCTGCAATGCAGAGTGAGTGAGTGAATGAATGAATAACAGCATCTATATTTCATTTTTTTACTGACAGAACAAACACATTTTACGCTTGTGTCTGAGTCACTCTCTGATAAAGCAGGTGATGTTAGGATGATGTTATCTGATTTCCCAGCTAGTCCAGACACGTCCTACTTCCTGGCAGACGGTTAGTAATTAAACCGATGGGTGTTTCGGTTATTTTGTGTGTTGTGGGAGTATGTTTAGTTTACAATCAAAGAGATCCTATCAACTAACTTTGTACAAAAGCCTCGAAACGTGTGATAAAATCAAACATGTTTGCATTTATTCAAGCACTAGATTAGTCCAGGAGCATGTTAAATAACTGCTGATGTGTGTTTGATAAGTGCTTTTGCTGCATGACTGGGATCTACATGGATCAGCAGGGTAAAGTTTACTGTGGGTGTGTTTTATGGTGTTTGTATGTTCACAGATTGGAACTGTGCTACAGTAACAGTATCAGAGGGTAATACCACCACGTACCATAGTACTGAATGATTGTTATATATATTGTTATTGTATTTGATTTCCACTGAAGGATAAAGGTTAGTGTCAGGCTTTTTTTTTATGTGCACGTGAATCTCCTCCATTGCTGGGAAGGTGTGTGTTGCTTCATGAAATGTTTTCTCATCAGTTTCCATCATGCCTTTGGCACACAGCGCACCAGAAACTTCCCACTTATTTTGGGTAAATGTTTTTGTGTTTGAACGTTAAATGGGTCGCAGATGTATCGTAAGACACATACGCACACACACACATACGCACACACACACACACACACACACACACACACACACACACACACACACACACACACACACACACACACACACACACACACACACACACACACACACACACCTACCTACCTCTGGATTCATTCGTAGATAAGCAGATACGTTTGAGTGTTAACATACTTTTCACATCCTGAATCAGCCGGTGATCAAAATCCAACAAGGAAATATCTATTCTGTGAAAGCCAGTCTAGCCAGAGTTTTTTAAGTTTCATTTAACCTAAAGGGATAGTGCACCCAAAAATGAAAATTCTGTCATTAATTACTCACCCTCATGTCATTCATATGAATTCGATTTACTTTCTTCATGCATGCTCCTGGTCTTGTGAGCAATGCATTAGTTCATAATAACCGAAAGAAAAAATATGTCCTCTGAGATTTTACATTACTGTTTCGATCATTTAACAACACGTTCAAATTTTGCCGTTTTTTAATGTTGGTTAATAGCCATGTGACACTTGTGAAATTAATTTGAAAAAAAGTCTTTTTTTGACGGTTTTTATTTTAAAATATTTATTTTAATTTTACACTTTTATTATTTCATCAATTTTTAGTTCATGTTTTGTTTTAAGATAATTTGTTATTATTTTATACTGTTTACTTGTTTGTAACACTAAGAAAAAACAATTGGCCACATAGTCCAATAAAAAACCCGGATTTAACTTGCAGTATAGTGTGCAAATGAGTATAGTGTGCATCTGACAAGTATAATGTAAATATAAGGAGTATAGTGTGAATATAGTGTGCATATGATGAGTATAGTGTCCATTTAATCAGTGTAGTGTACATATAGTATGCAGTATATGTAGTATAGTGTGTAACGAGTATAATGGGCATATAAGGAGTATAGTGTGTGTGTGTGTGTGTGTGTGTGTGTGTGTGTGTGTGTGTGTGTGTAGTGTGCACATAACAAGTGTAGTGTGCACATGAGTATAGTGTGCAACTGTGCATATAATGACTGTATTGTGCATATAAGGAGTATAGTATGCATATAATGAGTACAATGTGGAAATAATGAGTATAGTGTGCATATAATGGGAAGAGTGGGGATAAAAGGAGTATAGTGTGTGTGTGTGTGTGTGTGTGTGTGTGTGTGTGTGTGTGTGTAAGGAGTATAATGTGTACTTAATGTGTATTTGATGTGTATAGTGAGCATATAAAAAGTATAGTATGTGTATATAATGAGTATAGTGTGTATATAGTGTGCACTGCATATAATAAGTATAATGTGGATATAACGAGTTTAGTGTGTGTATATAAGGGGTAGAGTGGAGATATATAAGGAGTATAGTGTGTATATAGTGTGCACTGCATATAATGAGTATAGTATGCATATAATAAGTATAATGTGGATATAACGAGTTTAGTGTGTGTATATAAGGGATAGAGTGGAGATATAACAGGGTTTCCACGGGGCATTAAAAAGCATTAAAAGTCATTAAATTGATTTTGCGAAAATTAAGGCCTTAAATGGCATTAAAAAGCATTAAATTGTTTTATATGGGCATTAAAACTTAAGATAGTGTTGAAGAAACAAATATTAGCAATTTATCTTGAATGTAGCCTGTATAATTAATAACTTTGATTCACTGTCGCAAAGTATGATAAACACAGAACGAGTTTGGTAATTGCTTCTGGCCGCTCCAAAATTGTGTGACAGACGTTTTAAGAGCGACCGACTGTAATGTGGAGGGGGAAAAATAAAGCAGAAAAATGGGAAAGTGCAAATTCCAGAAAACATGGCTGGATGATGAACAATTTAGGACATGGTTGCTTCCTGTTGAAGGTCAAAATGGAGAAGGATTTTGTAACATTTGTAAAAGTGTGTTTAAGTTGGGTTATAATATACATGCATTCATACACAGGCGTGTTAGTTCCCTTTCGGGAACTCCACACTGCGTCATCAACGCTTTGGGGAATGCCATTGGCGAGTCCGCCTCTGAATCAGTCTGTAGCCAATAGGATGACGGGAGTGACGTCACCAGGGGCGGTGACGTAGGCGACCAGGAAGTATATAAGCATGTGCGTTTCAAACCGGCTTCAGCTTTTGTCATTCAGCGAAGCGCTCTGTGTCTGTTTGTCTGTTTCATTCCACTGCTTTTCTGTGCCAGTTTGCACAACTTTTATTTGAGTGGATATGTTACCAACTTAGAAAGGGGGAAAAGTATTTCTAGCGGTTTAGCAGCCTCACAGACAGTGTGTCCCTCCCTGCCGGCAGAGAAAGCTTTCTGCTGGTGGGGATACACGCAGTCTGTGTGTGGCTGTGTGGGTGCGGAGCATGCTCAGTCAGCCCTTGAGGGGGCTGGCTGTTTGCGGTGTGAAAGCGCGCTTTCCACTGCACATACTCCGTTCTCAGAAGACTCTCTTTGAGGAGGGAGTTTTCACCAGCGTTCTTCACGGGTCTGGCCCCGCTTCCGCAAAAAAGGCGGAGCGGCAGCTGCACTCGTGTGGTTCGCAGCTCGATCTGTTAGAGGGATGGAGACGGGTAATCCCCTATCTCCTCCCCCGCATAGCAGATCGGACGATCTCCTACTGGATGAGGAAGCCCGCGCTGCGGTTCTTCCTACCAGAAAGAGGTCTCAACGTTTCTCTTGTCTTCCTCCGAGGAGGTTGATGTGGAGAACGTTGTCAAAAGTATTCAACCGCCCCCCGATTGCCTCAATGTTAGGAGCTTTGGAAGTACTGAATAAAGCGATGGCCAATCCAAATAATAAAGTAATTATTTTTTACCACTGCTTTAGAGATGAGCCGTAGGAAAGCAAACTATTTGTTTTCTTCGGACTAAGATCTGCACTTCCAAAAAGGAGCCTTTTTGTTTTTTCCCAATCTACACAGTTAAAAAGAAAATCACTGTTTAGATCGGAAAAATCCAGTTTAGCCCGCTCTTCACCCCCTTTTTTTGAATAGTTTACTATTAATAATGGGGGCTGAATGAGCACGGGTATAAGATGGTGCCGGGGGTTGAACAGACGCTTACGAGCTATCTGTCACCCAGTCTGGCATCATCACTGGAAGCTCCGTCTTTGCTTTCCAGGCCACATGTATATAATACAAGTCTGATGTGCAAAAGTACACGTGCCGGATGCTGTACGGGAGCAGTAACCGGCCGTGTATCAGCTCCTTACATAAAAGGCTCTTAATGGAGCGTTGCAGTCCGTTTTTCCTCCGGTAATACCTAGAGGACGGGGTTAGCAACATTCCTGACCGGGGGCTTCAAAAACTAAAGCCCGATCTGAGGGTCGTGCTCCAGTCTGAGAGGTCCTCGGCTAAAACAGGGAGATCTGTCAGCCAACCCTGCTTGTGTTACAGGGCGCGGCAATCTCCCGCGAACATTATTCTCTAGTTTTTCCGCCCGGAAACGTAGCGGAGCTAGAGAGTTCGCCACCCCCACGGGGGTCTTTAGAGGGATTAATTCAGATGCTTCCTGCCAGCGAGCTGTTACAGGGCACTGAATTAAAAACCCTAGGTAGTACCAGAAACCAGTCTGTGAGGCTGGTTCCCCTAGTAGAATTTCGAGCAGCGTGAATACTACTGCTGAATATATCTACATGGGACCTGCATATGGGGCGTTTTTATTACTACTACCCAGAGCAGGGTCTGGTTATCGATGGAGGGACAACTGGCAGCCAATTGCTGGTTTTGGAAGCCCGCTAGGCGGTACTTCCTCCAGCAAATGGCCCTCAGTGCTCCGTTTATCCTCCTCTGAGGAAGTGGATACGGAGAGCGTCACCGACGTTCCGTTCCCTCAATCGCCCGCACTTGCAGCTGCAGGTCAGGTGTCTCCTGCCGGTTCACCGTTACAGGGCACCGAGCTGTAAGCTCAGGGCAAAATAGAGGCCAGTCTCGAGAGGCTGGTACCCTCAGTAGAACTTCTGGCAGCGTTATTACGACTGCCGACAGTATCTACGTGGGTCCTGCGTTCTGTGAAGAAGGGTTACTATATCTAAAGAACCCTCCTTCAACGCGGGGCTTCCACCGAGGTGGGCTCCGAGCAGGCTCTAGACAGGGACCATCGAGGTGGTCCCTCTTCATGAAGGATGGGGGGCTACGGCCCTTCCTAGATCTCAGACAGTTGAATCTTTCAGTCAGAGTAACTGAAGTTCAGACTGGCGGTTACGTCACAAATCAGGTCCGAGGACGAATTTGTCACGATAGATCTAAGAATGTCTCCATCCTTCCTCAACAACAGCAGGGAGCTCTTCTTTCAGCCTAGCACTCTCCCCCCCGAACTTTCGCAGAGGGTGTGGATGCGGCTCTGGCTCCTCCATGATTCCAGAGCATCCATATACTCGACCACTGTAAGCCAGGCAGCATCGAGGTGCTGCTCTCGCTCACATGAAAGAATTGGGGTTGAGACCCAACGCCAAGAAAAGTGTGCTGTCTCCATTACAGAGAACCACTTATCTATGTGTCGTATGGGATTCGACCACGATGCAGGCACGGTTGTCTCCTGCTCGGATCGAGTCGATCCTTACTGCAGCAAATGCGGTCAAGCTAGGCCTGTCACTCACTGTCAAACAGTTTCAAGTACTGTTAGATCTTATGGCAGCAGCAGCCAACGTGATACCTTTTGGCCTGCTGCACATGAGGCCGCTACAGTGGTGGCTCAAGACCAAGGGATTTTCCCCGAGGGGGAAATTCATTCCGCAAGTTCAAGGTCACGCGGCAATGCCTACGTGCCCTGGACATGTGGAGGAAATCTTGGTGTTTTATGAGAGCAGACGTCCTGTCGAGGCAGGGGCCAAGGCCCGGGGATGTATGCTTCACCCAGAATGAGTGAAGCAGAGTTAGAGAGTGTCTGGCCAGATTCAGGGGACTCATTTGCGACTCATGAGACTTCGCAATGACCCCTCTGGTGCTCTCTACTGCTTCCAGCTCCTGCGGGACTGGATGCTATGGCACAGACATGGCCGAGGCCTTGTCTGTACGCCCTTCCCCCTGATCGTTCTACTCCCTGGAGTTTTTGAGGGTGACCCCTGAGGGGGCACATCTCATGGAGACCGGTCTCTCAACCGAGGTTGCTGAGACCATCCTTTTTACTCCAGAGCTCCCTCTATGAGGAAGTCCTATGGCCTTAAGGGAAAGTGGTTTACTGCGTGGTGTAACCAGCACCAAATATGACTCAGCTTACTGCCCAATTGGTACAGTACTGAAGTCGCTGCAGTCTCGCTTTCCGCAGGGTTGACCCACTCCACCCAAAAGGTGTACGTGGCGGAATTACTGGCCTTCCACGCCCCTTTTCGGTGCTTGTCAGTGGTTAGAATCCCCTGGGTCATACGCTTTCCTCCAACAGTGCACTCAAGAGCAGATGCCCGGCTGAGGCTCGGAGAATGGAATGCTTCACCCCGAGGGGTGAAGCAGATATGGAGAGTGTTCGACCAGGCTCAGGTGGACCTTTTGCGACTCAACAGACATCGCATGGTCCCCTCTGGTTCTCTCTAGTGCCTCCAGCTCCTTTGGGACTGGACGCCATGGTACAGACGTGGCCGAGGCTCCAACGAGTCAGTCTACTGTCAGTCTACTGTTAGTAGCCCCAAACTGGCCGACCCGAGTATGGTTCTCGGACATCATAGCCCTCCTAGACGGCTCTCCCTGGGAGATTCCGATCAGGAGGGATCCCCTTTCTCAGGCTGGGGGCGCAATCTGCCACCCCCACCTAGAGAAGTGGAAACTATGGGTGTGGCCCCTGAGGGGGCGCATCTCATAAAGTGAGGTCTCTCAACCGAGGTTGCTGAGACCATCCTTCACTCTAGAGCTCCCTCTACAAGGAAACTTTATGGCCTAAAGTGGAAACTTTTCACTTCATGGTGTAGAGAGCGACACGCTGACCCAGTTCACTGCCCGGTTGGTACAGTGCTGGAGTTCCTGCAGTCTCGCTTCTCCACCGGGATAGCCCACTCCACCTTGAAGGTTTACGTGGCGGCTTTATCGGCCTTCCACGCCCCTCTTGGTGGCGTGTCAGTGGGTAAGAACCCCCTGGTCATACGGTTCCTTCGCGGTGCACTCAGGTTGAGGCCTCGGGTGAACCCTAGAATCCCCACGTGGGATCTCGCTGTGGTACTTGAAGCCCTCTGTAGGCCTCCATTCGAGCCCTTAGAGGAGATTTCAGATCGCTTCCTTACTATTAAGACGGCGCTGCTGTTGGCTCTTACTTCTCTGAGGAGAGTAGGAGACCTTCAGGCCCTTTCAGTGGCCCCTTCATACATTGACTTTGCGCCCGGTTTGGCCAAAGCATTCCTCTACCCTAGACCCGGGTACGTACCGAAGGTACCGACAGCAGTACCACAGCCAGTCACCCTGCAGGCCTTTTACCCTCCTCCTTTCGTGGAGAGCGACCATCGGAAGTATAATTGTATGTGTCCAGTGCGAGCATTGGACACATACGTCCACAGAGCTGCCCTGTGGCGGAAATCAGAGCAACTGTTGGTCTGCTACGGTCCCCCTAAGAGGGGGCTCCCTGCAACCAAACCCACTATCAGTAGATGGATCGTAGATGCCATAACTACAGCTTATGAGTCCTCTGGCCTCCCATCACCGATGGGCGTCAAGGCTCACTCTACTCGAGGCTTGGCGGCCTCGAAAGCTCTGATGGCAGGTGTCCCCATCCAGGACATCTGCAGTGCGGCGGGTTGGTCTACACCTTTGACCTTCGTTAGGTTCTACGAGCTAGACCTACGAGCCACTCCAGGCTCCTCTGTCCTGAGCTGACAGGAGTTATACCTCGTGAGCCTGAGGGCCGAGGTAGAAGTTCCCTCTTCGCTGGGTACCCCCCAGGCAGAGATGTAATTTCGCTCGCGTCCTGGCAGTTTCCCAGGCGGAGCCCATGCCAGTGCCCTGGCCACAAGTTTCCAGGCACTACTTGTGTCCCTCTTGTCCGGGTGCGCCCCGACAAAGGACTATTGTCTCCTCGTGTGCCCGAGGGCCGAGGACGACTCCTTCCTCTCGGTCTGGTTGGTCACCAGACAGAGGCCTCCACCTCGTGTGCCCGAGGGCCGAGGTGTTCTTGCATTCCCTCTTCGCTGGGCACGTCCCAGGCAGAGATGTAATTCTACTCGCGTCCTGGCAGTTTTCCAGGCGGAGCCATTCCAGTGCTCTGGCCAGAAGTTTCCAGGCACCACTTGGGTCCCTCTTGATCCGGGTAAGCCCCGACAAAGGACCATCCTTTCTCCTCGTGTGCTCGAGGGCCGAGGAGAACCCCCTCTCTGGCTGGTGACCAGACTGGGGTGTATGACCAAAATCTCGTGAGCCCGAGGGCCGAGGTTTATCCCTCTTCGCTGGGTACGTCCCAGGCAGAGATGTAATACCGCTTGCGTCCTGGCAGTTTCCCAGGCGAAGCAACCTGGTGTTCTGGTACCCCCAGACACCTCTTGTCCCTCTACGTCTGGCTGGTCCCCAGACAGAGGTGGACTCCTTTCCTCGTGTGCCCGAGGGCCGAGGCGGATCAGATCCCTCTTCGCTGGGAGTTTCCCAGGCAGAGATGTAATACCGCTTGCGTCCTGGCAGTTTTCCAGGCGGAGCCAATCCAGTCCCTCCTGTGCTGGCTGTTCCCCAGACGGAGTTTTGGACTATTTCCTCGGTGTGCCTGAGGGCCGAGGTTCTCATCATTCTTCCTCTTCGCTGGGTGCGTCCCAGGCAGAGATGTCATCACACTCACGTCCTGGCAGTTTTCCAGGCGGAGTTCTTCTGGTCCCTCTTTGCTGGTGTCCCCAGACTGAGCGACCACTTTCCTCGTGAGCCCGAGGGCCGAGGTATATACCATCTCCCCTCTTGCTCTGGCATTTATCCCGGACAGAGGTGTAATACTTCTCCTGTCCTGGCAGTTTCCCAGGCGGAGAACCATCAGTGCCCCTCAGGTAAGTATCTTCTGGCACTGCCCTCTCGTTCTGGGCTGGTCCCCCAGACAGAGGGATATTGTCTCTCTTGTCCTGGTAACCCCAGGCAGAGAGCTCTTCCTGGCCTGATCCACCAGAAGCAACGCTTTCCTTTTTCCTTTCCCAGACAAACACCACTGGGCAGGAACTTGGAATTATGGATAGTTGGTATATCGTTCCCCAAAGCATTGATGACGCAGTGTGGAGTTCCCGAAAGGGAACGTCCCAGGTTACGTATGTAACCCTGGTTCCCTGAGGGAACGAGACACTGCGTCTCTGACCATAATTCCCGCATTCCTGCCGCGCTTCGCTTCATTCCTGGAAGCTGAAGCCGGTTTGAAACGCACATGCTTATATACTTCCTGGTCGCCTACGTCACCGCCCCTGGTGACGTCACTCCCGTCATCCTATTGGCTACAGACTGATTCAGAGGCGGACTCGCCAATGGCATTCCCCAAAGCGTTGATGACGCAGTGTCTCGTTCCCTCAGGGAACCAGGGTTACATACGTAACCTGGGACGTTATTGGTTGCGTATGGCATTAAAAAAGGGCATTAAAAGGCATTAAATAAGATTTGAAAATCCTGCAGAAACCCTGTATCAGGAGTATAGTGTGTATATAACAAGTATAGTATGCATATAATAAGTATATTGTGGAAAATAACAAGTATAGTGTGTATATAAGGGGTAGAGTGAGGATATAAGGTGTATAGCGTGTATTTAAGGAGTATAATGAACATGTATAGTGTGTGTATATAACAACTGTAATGTGTATTTAATGTGAATAGTGTGCATATAAGAAGTATAGTGTGTATATATGAGTATAATGTGAATATGAGGAGTATATGTGCATACAATGAGTTTATTACTTTTTTATATTAAAAAAATATATTTTAATTTTAATTTTAGCTTCTCATCATCTCACAAATTGCCAGGGATTTGTGAAACTCCGTGTTGGATAATGTTAACCAGTAGTCAGATGGTTATTTTTGCATCGTTTCTGATGTTTTGTGTGTGTGTGTTTGTTCTCAGCTCACTGACTGTTGCTTCGGGGTGCAAAGCGTGTTCAGGTGAACGTCTACCTGCAACAGATCCCAGCGTTCAGGTGAGGAGTTAGTTTAGCATGAACTGCTAACATTTTCCTCCAGAAAATAGAAAGATCTAGAAGTAAAGTGGCTACACACACCCCTGTTAAAAGCACAGATCCAATATCG
>NC_133379.1:41147601-41178255 GCF_049309525.1 Garra rufa
ACTGGTGGAATGTGCAGTCAGTGAAGATTGGCCACCAGGCTGCAAAAATATAGCCATGAAACCTCCAACATTATATTGGCCAGTGTTTCAGTTTCATTGTCCAACCCCACAGAGTGGTCTTATGAACAAGAAAAGTGAAGTTGGACATCTCCCATGGCATGCATAGTCACCAGATCTGAATATTATTGTGCCACTTTGGGGTGTTTTGGAGGAGCGAGTCAGATAACATTTTCCTACACCAGAATCATATAGTGACCTGACCCCTGATCTGCAAGAGGAGAATGGCTCAAAATGCCTTTGGCAACTGTGCAGGACTTGTATATGACAATTCCAAAGACGAAATGCTCTATTGGCCAAAAAAAGGAGGCCCAACACCATACTAACTGTGGTCTAAAACCAGGTGTTTCAGTTTTTTTGTCCAACCCCTGTATATAACTTACTTTATTGCACTTTATCTATTTCAGTATGTAAATTTCAATTCTAGTCCATATCTTTAAAGGGGTTTATCTCCACTTTAGCAGCACTTATACACACCAAACTTAACAGTTTTATTCCTCTCTATAATGTGAAGATTTTTACTGAAGGGTTTGTTCATATATCATTCACACTAATTTATAACATTTTATTTAAAAAAAAACAAGGTAAAAATGCATAGATTTAAGGTTTGTGATTTTTTTCTTAACTTCATCAGCACTTACACCAAATTTGGCAGTTTTATTCCTATCTGTATTCTAAAGGTTTTCACTGAAGGGTTTGTTCATATATCATTCACACTGATTTATACAACATTTTATATCTAAAAAAAACATGGTACAAATGCATAGATTTAAGGGTTGTGAGTTTTTTCTTAACTTCAGCAGCACTTACATACACCAAATTTGGCAGTTTTGTTCCTATCTGTATTCTAAAGGTTTTCACTGAAGGGTTTGTTCATATATCATTCACACTGATTTATACAACATTTTATATCTAAAAAAACATGGTAAAAATACATAGATTTAAAGAACAAGAGTTTGTTTCTCCACTTCAGCAGCACTTGCATACACCAAACTTAACAGTTTTATTCCTCTCTGTATTCTGAAGGTTTCTACTGAAGGGTTTGTTCATATATCATTCACACTAATTTATATAAAATTTTATATCTAAAAAACATGGTAAAAATGCATAGATTTAAGGTTTTTGAGTTTTTTTCTTAACTTCAGCAGCACTTACATACACCAAACTTGGCAGTTTTATTCCTATCTGTATTATAAAGGTTTTCACTGAAGGGTTTGTTCATATATCATTTACACTAATTTATACAACATTTTATATCTAAAGACATGGTAAAAATACATAGATTTAAAGGACAAGAGTTTGTTTCTCCACTTCAGCAGCACTTGCATACACCAAACTTAACAGTTTTATTCCTCTCTGTATTCTGAAGGTTTCTACTGAAGGGTTTGTTCATATATCATTCACACTAATTTATATAAAATTTTATATCTAAAAAACATGGTAAAAATGCATAGATTTAAGGTTTTTGAGTTTTTTTCTTAACTTCAGCAGCACTTACATACACCAAACTTGGCAGTTTTATTCCTATCTGTATTATAAAGGTTTTCACTGAAGGGTTTGTTCATATATCATTTACACTAATTTATACAACATTTTATATCTAAAAACATGGTAAAAATACATAGATTTAAAGGACAAGAGTTTGTTTCTCCACTTCAGCAGCACTTGCATACACCAAACTTAACAGTTTTATTTCTCTCTATAATATGAAGATTTTTACTGAAGGGTTTTTTCATATATCATTCACACTAATTTATACAACATTTTATATCTAAAAACATGGTGAAAATGCATAGATTTAAAAGACTAGAGCTTGTTTTTTAACTTCAGCAGCACTTGCATACACCAAACTTAACAGTTTTATTCCTCTCTATATTGGGAAGGTTTTCACTGTAGGATTTGATTATATATCATTCACATTGATTTATATATCATTTTATTCCTAAAAACGTTGATTTGAATATTGTAAAATTTAATTTATTCCTGTGACAAAGCTGAATTTTCAGCAGCATTACTCTAGTCTCTAGTGTCACATGATCCTTTAAAAAGCATTCTAATATGCTGATTTTCTGCTCAAGAAAAAAAAATATTATCAATGTTGAAAATAGCCAAAATGTCTGTGGAAACCGAGTTACATTTTATTTTCACAGATGAATAGAAATTTAAAACAAGCATTTATTTAAAATAGAAATCATTTGTAACATTACAAATGTCTTTACTGTGACTTTTGAACAATTTAATGCATCCTTGTTTTTTTTCTTTTTTTCTTTTCTGAACAGTAATGTGATTTCATATTCAAAAACTCAATAATAAATACTAGTATTTGCATGGTTTTATTGATTTATATAATTTTACTCCTATAGCTGTTGCTTGGCAGTGGCGTTGGCACAGTAAAACTTTATGACACAGATGCCAAGAAGAACCTATACGAGATGTCAATAGATGACATCCATCCACGGTGAGTCCTCACAGATTGCCCATAATGCATCAGGATTTTTCTTGCATACAGTTTCTATTTTTTTAAAAGTACATGGCAGTAGATTCCTATTCCATTCTGAGCTTTCTGTGTGTGTTCAGGATCCTGTCGCTGGCCTGCAGTCCGAGCGGAACATCATTCGTTTGCTCCGCCGCGGCTCAAGCTGCTCACTCCGGTGCCGTGACGGAGGGCGACGCACGCGTTTCGACTCCTGTATCTGGACAGCTGCTTCTGTGGGACACCAAAACCGTCAAACAGCAGGTACTTGAGACACAAACGTCAGCTATACAGAAAATCAACGACTGAAAACTCACTTTAATGATGTTTTTCTTGCGTTCAGCTGCAGTTTGCGCTGGAGCCGGGCCCCGTCGCCATTAACTGCACGGCGTTTAACCACAACGGAAACCTACTGGTGACTGGAGCCGCAGACGGGATGATACGACTGTTTGGTCAGAAGATTTACTCGCATTTATTAAGTTGGCTTGAGAAAGCCAGCTTACTGAAATGCTATTTAAACTTATTATTATTATTATTATTTTGCGACTAAAATTTCTGACTGCTCCTCCTGGAGTTGTTTTCTAACTGATCGGACTTACGGTTTTCCTAAGAATGACGTTTAAATTGTGCTTGTAATGTGCTAATCATGCTAGAAACATGCTAGTAACTTGCTAATCATGCTACAAACATGCTAACAACTTGCTAATCATGTTAACAAAATGCTAATAGCTTGCTAATCATGTTAACATGTTAGCGACATTCTAGTCATGCTAGCAACATGCTAGTGACATGATAGAAGCATGTGAGTAACTTGCTAATCATGCTAGTATCATGTTTGCAACATGCTAATCATTTTAACATCATGCTAGTGTCATGCTAGAAACATGTTAATTATGCTAGCAACATGCTAGTCATGCTAGAAACATGCTAGTAACTAGTTAATCATGTTATCAACTTGCTAACAACATGCTAGCAACTGGTTAATCATGTTAGCAAAATGCTAATAACTCGCTAATCATGTTAACATGTTACTGACATTCTAGTCATGCTAACAACATGCTAGTGACATGCCAGATGCATGTTAGTAACTTGCTAGTCATGCTAGTTAACAACATGCTAGTGTCATGCTAGAAACATGTTAGTAACATGTTAATCATGCTAGTGACATGCTATTCATGTTAAAAAAGCATGCTAGTAACTTGTTAATCATGTTAACAACATGCTAGTGACATGCTAGTAACTTGCTAATCGTGCTAAAACAACTGAAAACATCTTAGCAACTTGCTAATCATGTTAAAAACATGTTAGAAACTTGCTAATCATGCTAAAAACATGTTAGAAAAATGCTAGCAACTTGCTAATCTTGTTGGGAACATGCTAGCAACTTACTAATCATGATAGAAACATGTTAGAAATGTGTTAGCAACTTGCTTATAATGCTAGCAACTTGCTAATCACGTTAAAAACATGCTAATGACATGCTAGCATCTTGATAGTCATGTTAGAAACATCCTAATAACATGCTAATAACTTGCTAAACATGCTAGCAACTTGCTAATCATGTTAGAAACTTGCTAATGACATGCTAGCAACATGCAAATCATCTAATCTATCTAAATACAGTTCAAAAATTTAAGCTTTTACAGCTGCTTTAAACTTTCATGCTAGGCTTTCTCAAGTCAACCTGAAGTTTGTCTTGACAAACTTTTTTTTCTAGTTTGCATGTTGAAAATGTTTGTTTCTTCTGCGTTTCTCTGCAGACATGCAGCGCTATGAGAGCGCGTTGAGCTGGAAGGCTCATGATGGTGAGGTGTACAGCGTGGAGTTCAGCTACGATGAGAACACCGTCTTCAGCATCGGAGAAGACGGGAAGGTGACTGGAGTTTTGGGGATTTTTGTAGGAATTTCTAGAGTTAAAGGAGAAGTTCACTTTCAGAACAAAAATGTACAGATAATGTACTCACCCCCTTGTCATGCAAGATGTTCATGTCTTTCTTTCTTCAGTCGTAAAGAAATTATGTGTTTTGAGAACAACATTTCAGGATTTCTCTCCATATAATGGACTTCTATGGTGCCTCTGAGTTTGAACTTCTAAAATGCAGTTTAAATGCAACTTCAAAGAGCTCTATCTAGCGAAAGGATTGGTTATTTTTATAAAAAGATATTACAATTTATATACTTTTTAACCTCAAATGCTCATCTTGTCTATCTCTGCGTGAGCTCTGTGTATTCCTGTTCATGATAAGACAAGCATTTAAGGTTAATAAATATATAAATTGTAAAAAAAAATTTGGAAAATAACCGATTGTTTTACTAGATACGGCTCTTCTTCCATTGAAGCTGCATTTAAACTGCATTTTGGAAGTTCAAACTCACAGGCACCATAGAAGTCCACTATATGGAGAGAAATCCTGAAATGCTGTCCTCAAAACATAATTTCTTTACGAGTGAAGAACGAAAGACATGAACATCTTGGATGACAAGAGGGTGAGTAAATTATCTGTACATTTTTGTTCTGAAAGTGAACTACTTCTTTAACATTCATGCAAAAATCTGAAAAAAAAAAAACTCTTATAGTAAAAGAGAAAATACAATTGAATCTAATTCTAAATATTACCAAAAGTTATAATAGTATTTCAATTATATGAAAAGTAACATTGATTCAAATTGAAGTCAATTACTTTAAATTGTAATAATATTTCAAAATATTACTGTTTTTACTGTAAATGCAGCCTTGGTGAGCAGAAGAGACGGCTTACAAAAACATTAAAAATCTCATCAACCCCAAACGTTTTGGTAGTTTGAAAGAAGTTTTAGTTTATTTAATAATAATGCATTTTAGAGGTTCAAACTCTTGGGACCATAGAATATATATTAATATATATATATATTATACATATCTCTCTGCTATATGGAGAGAAATCCTGAAATGTTGTCCTCAAAAAAACAGTTTCTTTATGACTGAAGAAAGAAAAACATGAATGTAAATTTTTGTTCTGGAAGTGAACTTAAGAGTGGATTAATGGCTAAACATCTTGTTGTTTGTTGTCAGTTTGTTCAGTGGAATATCCACCGCTGTGGCGTGAAACAGTCGGAGTACTCGCTGTCCCAGGATGCCGTGGGGCCGTTTGTGCTGTCGGGTTACAGCGGCTATAAACAGGTTCAGGTTCCACGCGGTCGACTCTTCGCTTTTGACTCTGAGGGCCAACATGTTCTCACCTGCTCCAGCAGCGGAGGAGTCATCTACCGAGTAAAAACACTATTATCAACCACTTACACCTGATAGATGAGTTTTGTCACCAGTGTTTTGTTTCTGTCTTTTTAGTATCATTGATATACTTTTATAGAATAGTGAATTAGTGTTTTTTCGTGCTGATTTTATTTTAATATTAAAGTTTTAGTAAATTTGTTGGCTTTTTTTCTTTTATGTCTATTTAGCTTCCTTACAATTATTTTTTTCCACCAGTTCAGTTGTAGTTATTTTAGTACTTAGTAAAGTATTTTTTTAACCAGCTAAAATAAAAATGTATTGCATGCTAACAACATTCTAATCATGTTAACGGCATGCTAGTAACTTGGTAATCATGCTATAATCATGCTAGCAACATGCTAATCATGCTAGAAACATGCTGGCAACATGTTAATCATGTTAACAGGATGCTAGCAACTTGGTAATCATGCCAGAATCATGTTAACAACATGTTAATAATGCTAGAAACATGCTAGCATGCTAATCATGTTAACGGCATGCTAGCAACTTGGTAATCATTCTAGAAACATGCTAGCAACATGTTAATCATGTTAACGGGATGCTAGTAACTTGGTAATCATGCTATAATCATGTTAGCAAACATGCTAATCATGCTAGAAACAGGTTAACAACATGCTAATCATGCTAGAATTATGCTAACAACATTCTAATCATGCTAGAAACTTGCTAATCATGTTAACGGCATGCTAGTAACTTGGTAATCATGCTATAATCATGCTAGCAAACATTCTAATCATGCTAGAAACATGCTAGCAACATGCTAATCATGTTAACGGCATGTTAGCAACTTGGTAATCATGCTAGAAACATGCTAGCAACATGCTAATCATGTTAACGGGATGCTAGCAATTTGGTAATCATGTTATAATCATGCTAGCAACATGCTAATCATGTTAGAAACATGCTAGCAACATGCTAATCATGTTAACGGCATGTTAGCTACTAGGTAATCGTGCTAGAAACATGCTAGCAACATGCTAATCATGTTAACGGGATGCTAGCAACTTGGTAATCATGCCAGAATCATGTTAACAACATGCTAATCATGCTAGAAACATGCTAGCAACATGCTAATCATGTTAACGGCATGCTAGTAACTTGGTAATCATGTTGTAATCATGCTAGAAACATGCTAATCATTCTAGAAACAATGCTAGCAACATGCTAATCATGTTAACGGGATGCTAGCAAATTGGTAATCATGCCAGAATCATGTTAGCAACATGCTAATCTTGCTAGAAACATGCTAGCAACATGCTAATCATGTTAACGGCATGCTAGTAACTTGGTAATCATGCTAGCAACATGCTAATCATGCTAGCAACATGCTAATCATGTTAACGGCATGTTAGCAAATTGGTAATCATGTTAGAAACATGCTAGCAACATGCTAATCATGTTTTAACGGGATGCTAGCAACTTTGGTAATCATGCCAGAATCATGTTAGCAACATGCTAATCATGCTAGAAACATGCTAGCATGCTAATCATGTTAACGGCATGCTAGCAACTTGGTAATCATGCTAGCAACATGCTAGAAACATGCTAATAATGCTAGAAACATGCTAGCAACTTGTTAATCATGTAAGAATCATGCTAGCAACTTAATAAGCATGCTAGAATCATGTTAACAACATGTTGGTAACATGTTAACAACATGCTGGTAACATGCTAATCATGCTAGAAACATGCTAACAACATGCTGGTAACATGCTAGCAACTTGTTAATCATGTTATCAACTTGCTAATCATGCTAGAAACATGCTAGCAACATGCTAATCATGTTAACATGTTAGTAACATGCTATTCATGCTAGAAACATGCTATCTGTCTATATTTATCAAACATTGAGCTTTTAAAACAACTTTAAACTTCAAACTACTTCAGACTGAAAACCCTCAAACATAAAACTTGGAATTTTTTTTATCTTTCTAAACTTCTTAAACTCTTTAAAACTTGTAACAATTTTAAAAACTTTTTTAAAACTTTCTGATCCAGTTTTTTCAAGCCGACAAACTTTTTTTTTATCTAGTTTGAGTTAATGTTTATTTTAGCTGAAGACAAAACGTTTGTTCATGGTTTTATTATTAATGTTATATAACCTCATATCTGCTCTCCTCTCGTCTAGTTGAACAAGGCGGACGCCGGTCTGGAAAGCGTCTTGTCTCTCGGCGGTCATAAAGCGCCCGTCGTGACGGTTGATTGGTGCTCAGCGATGGACTGCGGCACCTGCCTCACCGCGTCTATGGACGGCAAGATCAAACTCAGCACACTACTCGCTCAGAAACCCTGAGCTCACAAATCAAGTACAGCGAATCTAAAATGAGCCAGTGAGGAAGATAACTGAAGCAGAATCTCTGCTTATGTTTAAATCACATGATGTCTTATGAACCAATCATCCCTGACAGGGGAACACTGGAATATCAAAACTATGTTACTGATTCAAAGACAACAACTGAATGATAAACCAGGCCACATAGATCCAGTGATAATGTTTTATTTTTTTTCACAAATCAGTTATGTTTCTGTATGAGTTAGTGATGTCTGAGCATGGAGAACTGTTACTTGAGAAAGAACAAACAAACAATGAACAAATGTTCAGTTAGGTCAGTGAGGAAGGGCATTAGCTTCACAGAACTGTTTTTTGTCCTATTAAGATGGTGTTTATTTCTTACTTCTGGAACCATAAAATGCAACTTAGCCAAGTTAAAAAGTATTTGAATCATGTTCATAAAAATGTTTTTGCATCCTGATGTACATTAAAAAAAAAATATGATCAACCAAGTCCTGTATGTCATTTAAAGTGTGGTTTCAGTTCAATTACAAAAACATTATACATTGTATAAATGAATTTGAAATATGTTCTCAGTAATACGATTACAACTGTAATGTCTGTAAAAACAAAAATAGCCACTTAAATGAATTATTCAGTTAAATGTGTGTTATTTGGAGTTATTACGGGCAACTTTCTTGTGAGTGTGGATAGTTACGTCACAATTTTTCCTGGTATCCTTGAGTAGATGTTAAACCAGGTTTATTTATTTTTTTATCTAGTCATTATTGGAGATTGGTTTGGATTGGTAAGTAATTATATCATCATTCTTTTGTTAATTGGTTAACATTTTCCATTGTAAGTGCATTCATGATTCAGGTTACCATCTGAGCGATAGGTTTGATTATCTGTGGTAATTGAAAGGAATAGTTCATACACACACACACACACACACACACACACTCAGTAATTTTCCCTTGCTGTTGTTCTTAAGTTGTATGACCTTTCGTCTTCTGAACGCTTTTAAATAGTATACATACAGTCAAGCAAGAAATTATTCATACCCCTGGCAAATTCTGACTTCAAGAAGACCCTCCAACCTGAAAGAGTTGGAGCTCATCGCTAAAGAAACATGGGAAAAAATACCAGTGGAGACATGCAAAAAGCTGGTCAGCAATTATAGGAAGCGTTTGATTAGTGTAATAGACAATAAAGGCTTTTCTATTGGTTATTGAGAAAGGTATGAATAATTTTGGACATGAAACTTTTTGTTCAAATGTAAATAAAAAAATGAGTAATAATTTTTTCCACAATAATGTACATCATCTGATTATCTTCTGTGAGACGTCTGTGTCATTTCTAATAAATAAATAAAAAACTTGCTGGTTAAATAAAAATTTTAAAATAGAATTTGCCAGGGGTATGAATAATTTTGGGCTTGACTGTAGTAGGTAAAAAAAAAAACCAAAATGTAATTTATTATTCAGCGAAAATCTTGACCTCGACCGTTGCACTTCTGTGCAAGTTCATGAAAGCAGCAGTTTGCGCCGGTGCGCCCAGGGTAATTTGCGTCCATTTTTAGAAATCAGTTCTCACGTTTTACAGTATTAAATAGGAAAATAGTGTCAATAATGCAAAAGGACAGCAGTAAACACTTTTCAAATTTCAGTTTTCAGTTAAAGGCAGTTCATCACTGAACTCAGTGAGGTCATCATCCAGCTCAGTTCAGTTCAAATAGTATACCATATCACTGGAATTTAGGTGTCCCCAACTAAGCAAGGCAGTGGCGACAGTGGCGAGGAACCAAAAACCTTGGGAGAAACCAGGCTCAGTCAGGAGGCCAGTTCTCCTCTGGCCAGACGAACCAGCCATTTGTTCCATGTTGCAGCAAAGTCAGATTGTGCAGAGGACTCATCAGGTTCCTGTGGTCTTGTGCCGATGGCCGTCTAGGTAACGAGGTCTTCACTATGGTATGTGATAAGAGCTCGCTCAAGTACTAAGGTTCCAAACCATTGAGGGCTTTATATGTCATTAGCAAGATATTAAAATCTATACAATGTTTAACTGGGAGCCAGTGCAGTATTCAGGATCTAATATGGTCATACTTCCTGGTTCTAGTAAGAACTCTAGCTGCTGCATTTTGGACCAGCTTGAGTTTGTTTATTAAGTGCACAGAGCAACCACCAAATAAAGCATTATAATAATCTAACCTTGAGATCATCAATGCATGAATTAGCATTTCTGCATTTGCCATTGAGAGCATCGGTCGTAATTTAGATATATTTTTTAAAAGATAGTAAAGTGCTGTTTAACAAATGCTAGAAATGTGGCTTTTGAAGGAAAGATTGCTATCAAATAGCACACATAGGTTCCTAACTGATGACAAAGAATTGACTGAGCAGCCATCCAGTGATACACAGTGTTCTAGGTTATTACATGCAGAGGTTTTATTTAACACCTACGTTTTCATCCAGTATTTTTATATCGACTCTGTTAGGATTCTGTTAGGGTTAGGGTTCGTTTTTTTTAGATTGGTATGTTTCACTGGGTCGCAAAGACATGTAGAGCTGAGTATCTTCAACATAACAGTGAAAGCTAACACCATGTTTCCGGATGATATCCCCCAAGGGTAACATGTAAAGCGTAAAAAGAAACGGCCCTAGTACTGAGCCTTGAGGTACTCCATACTGCACTTGTGAAAGATATGATACCTCTTCATTCACTGCTACAAATTGATGGCGGCCAGATAAATACGATTTGAACCATCCCAGTGCACTTATCCACTAATGCCAACAAAGTTTTTTAGTCTACTCAGAAGAATGTTGTGGTCGATAGTGTCGAATGCAGCGCCAAGTAGCACTAATAAAGAGAGACAACCACGATCAGATGATAAGAGCAGGTCATTTGTAACTCTAATAATAATCCTGACTGGAAATCCTCACAGATACAATTTTTTGGAACATAATTGTGAGGAAACTACCTAGTATCTTTGACTAAAAAGGGAGATTAGAGGAAGAGGCTCTACTCCAGAATGCTCTCCAGAGCCTAACCAGGAACCCGTTCACATCTCATGTTTTGATGCTAAAATTAAAGTGCCTGAAGTGAAATAGTCAATGAATGAGATGATTTCAATCAGGTCAAAAAAGAAGCACATTAATCAACAGACAAACACTAATGTCATTTCAAGCTAAACTACTATTTGTAATAGATGTTAGGATATAATTATGCCCTCAGAAATATGACAGGTAAGCAGACTTACAGCTTTACATTTAACATAGAGAATTGAGTTCATGGATTTGAAATGCATGAACTGATAAGACACTTTGGATTGCCATGTAATAAGTGAATTGATGCACAGTTGGCTTGATCACATTAGGCTTTATTTTGTTCATCTGAGCTCATAACAGTATGCAGACCAATTATTATGATCCATCTGATCTTCTTGCTGTTCTTGTTGTTCTTGTCATCCTCTAACTCCTAAAAGAAAAGCCAAATTCAGATAAGCCAGCACTAACATCACTGAGATCTTACAAACAGTGTTTGATAGCGATTGCATCACCTTAATCGCAGCAGTACATGCGCACATCATCGAGAGCGGTGTCGTCTAATGCTTCTTGCGGCTTTTCTATGTTTGTCTTGATACCACAAATCCCTTTTCCTTCACACGTTTGACTCCAGTCACCCCAATCACCCCAGCCTCTGCCATCACCCTCTAAAAACCCTTGACTACATTTAAACCTGGAAGAAATTTGGATGTGCAACATTATGATAAAATATGTTGTTTCAATCAATACTAACAAAACAAGGCTAAACAAACTCCTGGAACTTGCGATTTGACCAGAAATTGTGCCTGTAGAACTGCATGTTTCAATGGCTACTCAGTTGAGTTTTTTCACTCCACTGTGAACTGAGGTGCTTAAGCAAAGATCAATGAGGCCTGTAATCAATCAGTTCAAAAAGATTATTTTCCAAGACTGGTTAAAGACTGGTCATTTTTGACCAAGAGCACCAAATTAGGTTAAAGGATTTATAGCACAGCACAAAAGCGCATATTTACTTAATGTTGGTTGCGGCCGTGTCGTCACCAGCTCCTTGATATTTTTCAACTCTCAGCTGAAACGCTGTCAAGAATCCAGAATGACACCATTTGATTTCTGTCCACCGACCCCAGCTGAAGAAAAAAGAATCATTATTTATAGAAAATTCATCGTCTAGCTCAGGGGTGTCCAAACTCAGTCCTGGAGGGCCAGTGTCCTTGAGAGTTTAGCTCCAACTTGCCTCTACCTGCTTGGAACTTTCTAGCATGCCTAAAATAAGACCTGGATTAGCTGGTTCAGGTGTTGTTGTATTAGGGTTGGAGCTAAACTCTGCAGGTCAGTATCCCTCCAGGACCGAGTTTGGACACCCCTGGTCTAGCTTATGAAGAAACTGACTCTTAATGTAACAATTCCTAATAACCTCAAACCTGCTACATTAATCCTCTTTAGACTGAGCCCATTACCTTCCAACCTCTGACCGAACTGAGGCGTAGTTATGATATAAGTTCAATGATCTATCAAGCACATTAATGCAGTGAAGGCGAATCCCGTTGACTGCAGTGAGATCACCAGGGAGACCATCCACCGTGTCCACCTTAAAAACAAAACAAAATGCAACGCTAAATTTGAAAGAGAAAAATATTATTTCTTAACTCTAGTGTTTTTGGAGGTACACCAGCATCAAACATTTTGGATGTCTCCCTTATCTAACCTGTCCATTTCAGGTCTAAGAGTCTTTAAAGAACTGATGAGTTGACTCAAGCGTGTTCAGAAATGTTTATTGTTGGTGTGCTTTCCCTGGTCTAACCCAATCCATAGTTATTCCACTTCATGCTTCTTTAGTATTAAGCCATCACACAACTTGAGCAGGCGCAGACATTTTCTTAGAGATATCTGGAATTGAATTACTAGCAACTCAAGAGTTTATTTTTTTCTAAGGTTTGAACCTTCAACCCTTAGTCACCAGCTTACACTTCTCACCATTAAACTGTAAATAAGTTAGCTTACCTTTAGACTGAACCCTGCGGCATACATTCCAAGTGGACACATATCCCTGTCACCCCACGTCCCCCATCCAATTCCATTCGGCACCGTCAGCTCTGATCTGTAATGTCTGTTGGTGCTTCGCTCAGGACGTTTTTCTCCAGCCTGAACACTCACCTGCAGCCCAATAATGACTAGCAGTGAAAACATCAAGGAAATGAAGTAATGCATTGCTGCAGCGCTGGCCTGATGAATTAAAATTCTGATGAACTTAATTGATCAAGCAGACACAGAGAGCTAGTGCACTACCATAACATTCTCAACTTTATTAAGGAAGATGGGTCATATTTATACAACACAGGTTCATGCAACAGCATACAGGATGCCCTCGACATCCAATCAAAGTAGTCAGAGGTCAAAAATGACCCTAAATGGATATTAAGAAATATAAAAATGATTAAGATGTGTGTACGTTTACATGCGTGCATTTGGTTGCCATTATCGTATGGGTGCACTGGTGTGTCCGAGATCTAGTTCTCGTTTTGTCTAGTTGTGATAATGATGTGCACATAATGACAGGAAGTTACACAAGGGCAGTCAAATGCGAAGCTTAAGAATTAAGAAAAACTATATAAGAAATGTATAATTAGAATAAGAAATAAGAAAATCAACAGTGGTCATATGGTACTTTGCATGAAGAAATATTCACAGAGCAAAGATCAGTTAACTAAAGAATCAGTGTTTATTATATTTTTAGTACATTTTTGGACCAGCCAGTGATCAAGACAATGCAAAACTAACTGACCTGCAAGTAAACGACAAACACTGACTCATCAGATCAAATGCTGCTCATTGAAACAGCATTCCTAGGTGAAAAAAATGCAGTAAAATACACTTTATTTACTTGCACTTATATAGTACACTTTCATAATGTACTTAAAGTGTACTAAATACACCTAATACATAATTATTATTTAGTACTTCTTAAGATCATCAGTAATCTTAAGAACATCTGAGTGTACTTAACTGTGCTCTTTTGGGACTCCATGAATATAAACTATTTTCTCTGTATTTAGAAAAACTGTATTTAGTAACTACTTATAGTGCAATTGAACCCATCCTCCATGCACTTTTAAATATACTTATCATACATAGTGCATAAAATGCACGTATTAATTATTCAAAATGTAAGATCAATATATACTACTACCAGTCAAAAGTTTGGACACACATCCCCATTCTCTTTAATGGGGAAGTGTGTCTAAACATTTGACTGGTAGTGTATGTATTTAAAATTCAATTGGTTGGTTTTATGTTGTTAAAGTTACATTTATGAAAAGAAATATGACTGTTTGCAAAAAGAAATTATTAAATTAGTTTTTAAATTATTATAAGATTCAGTCCGATTAGATGGTCATTTTACATCTAGATGGGACTCGACTCGGGTCAACTTACCCCTAAACTGGTGCAAACTGGACCATGGGAACACTTTTTTATAAGAAGCTATTAAGAACCCTTTGTCATAGATACATTCTGATCGTTTAAAATTATAGGGATACTTTTATTATGATAGGAAAGGATAGATACTTTCATTGTACTTCCTCATTCCCTTATATTGTACCCATTTTCAGGTACAACAATTTAATTAGACATTCTAGTTGTAATCAGTAGTGGTGCTGTTCTTAACTTGTATAATCTTTCATTTTCTGAAATAATATTTGGTAAAACAAACCGAAGTGTAAAGTATTATTTAGCGAAAATCTTGACCTCGACCGCTGCACTTCCGGGCGCGTTCATGACAGCGACAGTTCGCGCCCATTTTTAAAAAATAAATTCTCGCGGTCGCGATCACAACCGACAACCGTAACGGACGTATTTTACCTCAGAGAACAAACCCATCGTATGCCTCACGGAACGAGTCACAAACGAGTGTTTTATGAAATGTTTGCAGCCTTTAAAGGTTTAAAAGTCCACTGTCATTATAGGACAACATCAGCACCAAGTAGGACATCTTTAAGTGGACGGTAAAAAAGAAAGAAGGTCATACAGCTTTAGAATAACTCCAAGGTGAGCAAAAAATGTCTGAATGTATTTATTTTCAAGTTAAATTATACTGAAGAAATTACTAAGAGCTGACCCATAAAGAGGCACTGGATGAATACCTAATCATTCATCTTTTAGTAACTTTGTCAAATCACATAAATTAACGTCTCAGAAATGTACTTCACATTGACAGCTAGTAACAAAAGTTGTCTTGGAGAAAAACATTAAATTCATCATTCATTATGTTCAAGATCTTTTAACATTGGTTGTTGTTTTTGTTCTTGTTGTCATCTATTAAATATGAATGGAAATAAAAATTATTTATAATCTCTCTTTTAGATCTGCCCAAGTCATTCTGTCCGAAAACTAGTTAAGCACCAAGAACATCAGGGTGAGTAAAAAATGTCTGAATTTAGTTTTTGTCAAGTTAAATTATACTGAAGAAATTAGTAAGAACTGACCAAGAGACACTCGATAAATACATATTCATTCGTCTTTTTAACAAAATTCAATCACATCAAGAAAAGTCCCACAAAAAAAAAAAAAAACACTAGTAAATTACTCATTATGTTCAAGATCGTTTAATATTGGTTGTTGTTTTTGTTCTTGTTGTCATCTATTAAATATCAATGGAAAGAAAACTAATTTTATTAAAAAATCTATTTTTTAGATTTGCCCAATTTATTCTGTCCAAAGCAGTTACCATCATTGTTTGACACCAACAACAACAGGGTGAGTAAAAATGATTGACTTTTATTTTTTGAGTTCGCTATCTTTAGTTAATTACACTTAAATCAGGTAAGAACTGACCCATGAAGACACACTTAAAATACTTCATTCACCTTTTTAATGAAATCCATTCACAAAATCACATATAGTAACTTAGTAGTCATGAAACTTGTCTGGGGGAAAGTAAACTCTTTAGCGTTTTATCATTTTGTCTCATTTCGAGATGTAATTGCTGTTTTTGTTGTCTTCCGTTAAATATGATTGGAAAAAAATCTCCTAATTCAGCCCAATTTGCCCAATTCATTCTACCCAAAACTAGTGAGGCATTATTTGAAGGTAGGTTTACTGGTGATAATGAAATTCCACCAATCGGTTTAGTCACAGCAGTACATGCGTACATCATTGAGAGCCGTGTCGTCTCCGACTCCCTGCGGCTGCTCCACCATCGTCTCAATGCCACATATTCCCTTTCCTCCACACGTCTCGCTCCAGTCGCCCCATTCGCCCCACGACATCCCGGATCCCTTTACCATTCCTGTGTTTCCACTGCAGTTAAACCTGGAAATTCAGAGCATACAATGATCACAACCAGAGACAACAGCGTTAAATAACTCTAGACACTTGACCAGGTCACTTTATATCCATGTCAGATGAGCCTCATGCAGTGATGTGTTTATACAGCTTGTTATGGGATGTTGTGAGAATGACATTCTTACTCCAGAATCCTGCTGCTTTAGGAAAACTGGTTGTCAGAAGTTAAATAAGTTCACCTGATGTCGTTTGCGGCCGTGTCGTCCCAGGTCCCTTGGTATGGTTCCACTCTCAGCTGAAAAGATGTTAGAAATCCACTCGAGCACCATTTGATATCTGACCATTTACCCCAGCTGAGGAAAGAATAGAAAAAGGAACATTAGTAGTATCTATTATTAATCGATTAGTTTAATAAACTTGGATTTAGTAGCAAAAAACTGGCTCTGTTCTGAAACCTAGTATACTGTCTTGTAGTCTACCTGTGTACATAGGCTGCATCTTAACTGAAATGATTTAAAGCGCTCTACATAGACAGCAACTCTGTCATAAGATGCTGTCTATATAGGCAGCTCACTAGGTTTTGAAATGTCTAGTTCAAGCTCTTCACCTTCCCACGTCGGACTGAATTGTGGCGTAGTCTTCATAAGGGCCCGATGAGCCTTTAGACGGGTTGATGCAGTGAAGACGAATCCCATTGAGCGCTGTGTTATCACCAACCAGCAGAGATTCCCATCTACCTGCCACCTTCAGAAAAACAACAGCATGTGCAATACTAATAATTTAATGATTTTAAATTATTTAAAAAATATTAATATATTAATTCAGTTAATTAATCATTAACTGAAATAAAAAACAACAGCAAAATGCTATACTTGCAGTATATATTTTAAATTTCTGTTTATTTTAAGTTATTAAAATGACAAAATTTTGAAAGAACTAAACTAAAATTAAATTGCTAGAACATAATACAAAAAATATATATAAATAAATAACAAAACACTGTATGAGACACTGCGTGATATGATATTTTACATATGGTGTTTTATACACGTAAATGATCAGCTCATTGATTTTTGGATATATGTGACCATGGCGTCCACATACGTGGACATGACAGTTTGTGGACAAAACATAGTTTGGGAAGAATTTGTTTGAAAACATCAGTAATAATATAATAGTTTACAACAATGTAAATTGACATTGCTTGTGTGATAAATAACTTAACATTGATTTTTATTCATTGAGAATGTAAACATGTTTGCAAAAAAGTAGTTTGGGGAGAATTTGTTAGAAAACATCAATGTACAATAGTTGACAACAGTATAAACTGACTTTGCATGATAAATAACTTTACATTGATTTTTATTTGTCAAACATGTTAGCAAAAAATGTAATTGTGAAAACGTAGTTTGGGAAGAGTTTGTTAGAAAACAAATTTCCAATAGTTTACAACAGTATAAATTAACATTGCATGTGTGATGCACTTTACACTAATTTTTATTGGTTGAAAATGTGAAAATGTTCACAAAAAATTAACTGTGAAAATGTAGTTTGCGAAGATTTTGTTGAAACAATTAATTATGCAACTAACAATAAAAAATATTCAGGCACATTTCTCAGGCTGTAAATGAAAGAGATTTGCACTTTGTTACACAAAGGTGTCTTGATTGTTTTCTGTGGATACAGATCGAGTGTCCACATATGTTTTTTTCAAAAAGACCTTAATGTTCAAAGATAATATGTGACCCTGGACCACAAAACCAGTCTTAAGTCGCTGGAGTATATTTGTAGCAATAGCCAAAAATACATTGCATGGGTCAAAATTTTTGATTTTTCTTTTATGCCAAAAATCATTAGGAAATTAAGTAAAGATCATGTTCCATGAAGATTTTTTGTAAAATTCCTACTGTAAATATAACAAAATGTAATTTTTGATTTGTAAAATGCATTGTTAAGAACCTATTTGGACAACTTTAAAGGTGATTTTCTCAGTATTTTGATTTTTTTGCACCCTCAGATTCCTGATTTTCAAATAGATGTATCTCGGTCAAATATTGTTCTATCCTAACAAACTATGCATCAATAGAAAGCTTATTTATTGAGCTTTCATATGATGTATAAATCTCAGTTTTGTAAAATTTTACCTTATGACTGGTTTTGTGGTCCATGGTCACATATGTGGTTATTATTATATTAATTGGTTCCTCTTAACCCCAAAAAACTAGAAGAAATCTGAAATGTTCCATTAAGATATTTTGTAAATTTTCTACTGTAAATATATCAAACCTTAATTTTTGATTAGTAATATGCATTGCTAAGAACTTAATTTGGACGACTTTAAAGGTGATTTTCACAATATTTCGATTTTTTTGCACCCTCAGATTCCTCAGATAGAGTTGTATCTTGGCCAAATATCGTCCTATCCTAACAAACCACATCAATGGAAAGCTATTTATTCAGCTTTCAGATGATGCATACGTCTCAATTAAAAAAAAAGACCCTTATGACTGGTTTTGTGCTTCAGAGTCACATATTGTTCATGTGACTATGTATGTGGGCAAAATTGGATGTCAGTTGGATTGTCAATTGAAGTTACTGAGATACTGAGAATCATAAAATATTTTTTTTGTTTTGATTTATGACATTTTTTTTATTTATTTTTTTTAAAGCTACCATGGCTATTTTCAAAATATAAAAAGAGAATATCTAAATTTATCTTCGATTAAAAGACCTAAAATTTCTGGTCTGCAAATATCTGGCCTAACATTTTTTTGTCGTGACAATCCTAATTATTATTTGATGTTGTGTATCAGTGCTATGATTAAAAACTCACATTTTGGGGTTGTAATTTTGATTTTTCACACACGTGCCATAATACATAATATATTATAATAATGTGCAACTGTAGAATTTACTAATAACTGTTCACATGTACTAGACTTAAGCTGTATCAGCTTAAAAACAAATAACGTCATAATAATCACTTATAACCAGACCAATCATTCAAAATAAGATCAGGAACGTGAATTAAGAAAGTAGTTAGTTTTGATTTCAAGTAAAGTTGGTTACCAACCACTGAACTACTGTATACTGGTGATATTTACTCACCTTAAGACTAAAGCCTGTGGCGTACATTCCAGTCGGACACATTTCTTTCTGACCCCATGATCCCCATCTCATTCCGTTATGGACCATCAGCACAGATCTGAAAGGTCTGCTGATGGTTCGCTCGAAGCGTCCTCCTGCGATTACATACTGATCGAAAACAGGCAGTAGTAAAATCAACGTCAGAGGAAGAAACTTGTACATGGTTAGAGATTCCGTCTTTATATCTCCTGCTGGAGATCAGTGTGTACTGGTTCCTCACGGAGCTCAATGTAGGACGTTGACCTTTCTCTAACAGCTGGATCCAAGTCCAACCAGCACAGCAAACAGAACCTCCCTCCAAAAGTAAATAGAGTCGAGAAGTGTTGATCAGTGGCCAAAGATGTCAGATTTGATCAGTATTATGAAATGTCAAATGCCACTCAAAAAAGAATGTTCAGTATATTTAAAATGCTTCGCTTGGCACTTTGGACATTTTTTATTTATTTTTTATTTTGAAATTGTAGTAGTTCACAGAAATAATTTAAATATTTCTTGTAAAGGCTCTTCTTATGCGTAAGACTTGTTCTAGAGTAATAAAAGTTACTGAAAGTGGATCTGTTTTACACAAAGCGTTTATTGATTTTTTGATTGGTCAGACAATTCCAAATATATTTAGAGAAATGAACAACAAATGAGCAAGTAACAAAGCTATATTTAAATGGTAACGACTTTTGTCAGGTTAGTAAGGAAGGGCATGATGTAAAAGTGTTGTCAAAAGTACCCGCGTTGGTACTTAAAGCATAACTATTGGCTAAATTCAACCTGGGCTGTTTTTTTTTTTTTTTTATTGTAAATGGGATCAACTTGTATCTAAAAGCATAATTACGACGAACGAGCCGTTTTTGACATGAACCGTGATTTCGTTTTCTGGTCAAATGGCCGATGAATGGGAGTGCTTGATATTTTTACAACACTAAGAAGGCTCGACACACACCATGAAACTTTGCTGGAAGTATGGCCTGGGTCTCTACACATGAATTCCAGCATTGAGAACATTGTTTCATTCATTCAAGATTCAACTCTTAGTTGAAAAGCAGTTAAGAAACAGCAAGGACACCATTTGATTTCTGTCCACTCCCCCCAGCTGTGGACAAACACAGTTTTATTGATCAAGTCAAATTTTATTTACAAAAAAAAAAAAAATTTAAATAAGAAAGCATACATTTTCTTTAAGTTTATAAAAATTATGTATTATAGTATTGGGTGGGATGCCAGATTTTCTATAGGTCTAAAGGGGGGCGTGACTAAAAAAGTTTGAGAACCACTGCATTAAGACAATGATCCATTGGGAACAGAGTGCAAGGTGGACTCAAGATGAACTAAACATAAACATACAGTAGTTCAATCATTACTGCACTGTATTTTTGGTCTTGTTGTCTAGGACAAATATGTAAACATTATTAAATCAAGATACATTGACTTGAGAAGAAAAATGACAAAACATGTCTTGTATTATCAAAAATATATCAGGCACTCATAGATTATTTCAGTTAGATACATCTTAGTGATAGATTTGTTTGTTTTTTAGCTTTTGTCTTCTCAATATGTTAATTGATGGACTGGAGTGGTGTGGATTATTGTGTTGTTTGGACACCATGAAAAAATTCAAATGGCTTTGCTTGGAATTTTGTGTTTTTAATTTAACGTGTTTATATTTTGATATTGAGTGGGGTTCACAGAAACCATTTGATTATTTACTGTAAATAATCTCCTCATGCTTTGATGCTTGACTTAAAGTGCAAAACTTTAACATCAACAAAATATTTCCATTGCAAAATATTTTCCAAATGGCAACAAAGAATCTTTAGTTTGAAGAGTGTAGGATTTAAAATGATTTAAAATGCACTCAGCAAGATAACAAAGTTTCTTTTTAACAGGGTTGACAGTATTACACTTTAATTTAATGAAGTGTTCCTCTAGAGTTCACGGTTCATTTGCAGGAAATGCATGAACAGATAAGACAATTGCTTTGAATGCAGAAGTTGCCTAATGTAATCAAACTTCTGAGGTAAACCGTTGTGATAAAGGATGAAAGACTACAAGGTGTTTCTAAGAAAGAGACTTTGATGCTGATATTTGGCACAAAAATAAAACAACAGGTGGGATATTCCAGTCAACCTCAGTTTTTTTGAGGTTTTGATCGTCCTGTTTGGTGTTATATTCACTTACATGTTACTTCATGTTAATTTACCATAGTATGATGATTCATTTGATCATTATCAGCATCCTCTTACACCAAACAGAGTTGCTCTGCGTTATGTGTCAGTGTTTGATTGCGATTGCATCACCTTAATCTCAACAAAACATGTGCACATCATTGAGAGCGGTGTCGTCTCCAATTCCCTGTGGCTCTTCTATCCGTGTCGTGATGCCACAAATCCCTTTTCCAGGACACACTTGGCTCCAGTCGCCCCACTCGCCCCAATATGTGCCTTTACCTTTCAACAAAGTACCTCCCCTGCAGTTGAATCTAGAAATAATAATAATAATTTAATCTTTTTATTTAAAAATATGAAAGTATGTTCATACAACTTGATTGCTGCATAAGTCTTCTTAGGTCATATGATGCTTTGCATGAATAAACAAATATCCAGAGAAGAAACTTTAGGTAAAGATTCGGTGTTTAGTCATGTTATTGTTTCAGCCAGTGATCAAGACAAAAACGCAAAACTAAATAACTAAATGAACTCGGATATTAAAATCAATGACCTAACACACTTAAGACCAACACTGACTGATCAGATCAAATGCTGCTCACTGAAACAGCTTTATTATTGACAGCAATTATAAGAAAGCATAAAAGATCTTCTTTGTTAAACAGCTGGAGGAAGCATTATTATGGATTTGGATTTTAGTTAAAAACATCCTAATAATGGATTTGTTTCTTTTGTTTTCTCAAGATATTAATCGATGAACTGGAGTGATGTGGATTGCTTGTGGATTATGTAGATGTTTTTTTATCAACTTTTTACGACATTTGATCATCAAATGGCATTCTACAGACATTTTGGAAAATTTTAATTTAATGCATTTTTTATTTTGATATTTAATGGGTTCACAGAAATCATTTTCATGATACTTTATTTATTATATATAAGTTGAGTACCATTACTCCTATGTGTTCATACTGAATTAACATTATTAGATTGGTTTGGCTTTACATTTAAATTTCATATATCATATAATATCAGAGTGTTATACTTTTTAAACCCTTTTTACTATAGCAAAAAAGCTACATACATCGTTATTTGTCAATTTTTCAGACCATGTCTCTGTTTGTGGTATTTAACAATCAATTTGAAAATTTCTGTATTGATTTCTCATTACTTTCATGTGATTGAGTGAGAGAATCATGCTAAAACTGTAAGCGTAGATAAAAGAAGGAACATTACGGATTATTACGGCAACCTTTTGGGTAACACTTTATTTCGATGGTCCATCTGTTGACACTCTACTAGTTATCAGTATTCATTTAGTTGCATGTCAACAATGCATCAGTTGACATTCAACAACATTGTTTCAACAGACAGAGTCTGTTTTTTGAGTGATTTCGCAGCGGTGAATATTAAATTTGCAAGTAGTGATAGTAGGTTAATGATGAAAAATTAGTTAATTTGATCTTTTTTGAGAATGGACGTAGTTAGGCGCGTACGCGGTGGTTTGTTTTACCGACGTCATAGACACATGCGAAGTAGCGATCTCTGAATATAATACGAATGCGCTGGTTTAAAGTGATGATATTCTAACCTGTGGACTAGTAGTGATGAATATTAATCAGTAATAATTGATTAATAATAATTTACACAAATGTGATGCTTAAGTTGTGATGTGATGCTTCCTACACACATGCACAATTTTAAATCGCATAACTTTAGAGCTTTTTAATTTACATTTAATGGATTAAAAGCATAATATCTTTTTCAAGTGTTATTTTCAGTGAGTGTATATACAACATATTTATTGTTGAGTGAAAGCAAAAATAATTATTTGTGTCATTTAAAAAATATGTCTCTGTGTCATTTTAATACTAAAGTTACAATACAATAAGGTATGTAAAGTACTTGAAATACACTTTCGAGGGAAATGGAAAAATAACAGCACAAAAAAAATCTTGTCAAATGTCAAAAAAAGAGTATGCTTAATGATATTTTGATTGGTAAGAGTTCCTTCTTTAATGGCTACTCATTTTTCTACAGTGATCTATACATTGATCAGCAAATTGAAGCAGAACCCAGTGTCAGCAGAGCATGTAGGCCTACATATCTGGGGAAAAAAATAACATTAAACATTAGATTCAATATACAAACTGATCATAGCTGTCAGACCAAGCCTTTTTCTCTCTTGTGGCTGTTTATATTGAAATATCAGCAAAACAAACCACCGCGCATCCGTTTACAACGTCCGGTGCGTATTGGACCTGATCCAGCTATATCATCTCGCTACAGGCTGCAGCGAGGACTGACTCATAAAAACCGCGCTCAAATGCATTTTACAATTTCAAATACAGACGCACTAGGAAACTACAGGTTTTACGGCAGGAAAACCGAACGCTCATTGGCTCTCGCCAGCATTCGCTACAGATTACGACATGCCGTGTTTCTGGTGAGACGAGTTTGAACGATGCGCGGGCGCCTAGACGGAGAGGATCAGGATAATAATCTGGATAATATTGTGTGCGATACTGCAAATTTTGGCATCGATCCGATTCCAAGTAAATACAGGGCCAATATCGCCGATATTGATACCGATACCGATACTTTTTCCTGTCAAAAACATAGACTTAAATGACCAATTACACATTGTGTATCAATAATAACTGTTGATATGACAAAAATACTATTTTATATTGTATTATTTGACCATCTAGCACCCTCTATTCTAATTATATTCTTTATCAAACAAATCTTTTAGACTTTATTAATTTACTTACTGCTTGTTTTCTTAACAAAAAAAATCTATCTAATTTATAAACCCTTGCTATGTGTACTGCGTTAGACTAAATGAGATTTGTCATAATAACATTTGCATGTTACTGCGGTTTTGTTGATTATGATTGCCTTTCAGGTCCTCTTTTGTAAGTTGATTTTAGATAAAAGCGTCTGCTAAATGTCTTAACGTAAATGTAATTTTATTCACCTTAAAACTGTGGATATTCTTTGCCTTTCTAAAAGGAGTTTGCAAGCAGAGGACTCTAGAATATGAAAGCAATGCATATAGTTTTATGTTATGCATTTACCTCCCATAGAGTTATAAACAAAAACTTAACGTGGCTTAATGCATTAAAAAGATTAATATTAAAAGGCCAAAACCAGTATACTGATGATGCTAATGATGTGCAGGCAAGCAGCCCAGGATATGAACACAAAGTGCATGCATGTTAAGTGTTTTCCTCTGATAGAAAACCATTTATTCAGAAAATGCTTGACGTGGCTTAATGGTTAAAGACAGTGATACTGAATAAAAAGGCCAAATTGTGAATGTAATGGGTCTGGCTTCCAGTCTCATCTACTTCCAGCAAATTTAGCAGTGCTGATAGATATTGAAAACAGGTGTTTCTTACCATATTATTTTAATGTATTGTCTTATTTATAAACACACAGGGTGGATAGCACAAACATTTATAAAATGTAAAAAAATGATGTGGATAAGTTGGTGGTATTGCCACGTACAGATGCAAATTTGTACTATTCCATATCTCGCTTTAACCAAAAGTATACGCTTACGCTTGGAGTCACGTGATGGCATGACAACAAAACAGCAGGGGAGCAGCAGCAATGTTTGCATACGAGATGTGAAAACAGCGGCATATACACACGTCTACTCTTTGTTAAACGTATTGAGCAATGCATTAAGTGTAGAGGAGAAAAAATAACTGAAAGTATCGATCTCAGCAGGCTAGTATCGATCCGATTCCAATACCAAGGTTAGTATCGATACTATCGATATTAGGATCGATCCGCCAACCCCTAATTTTCAGCCATCAACAACTTAAATCCTGCTCTTGCAGAATTTTCCTCAAAGAAACCTACTGTATTCCGTCAGAGACGACTGCGGAGGCAAACGCAAAGTCATTTGGATTACTTTTTGGTGCAGCTATTGACATTTTTGTTTCTGAATAAATTATTGCGATTGCACGTTTCCGTCTTTCATGTTTTTTTATTACTGTACAGAGAGGGATGGTTAACGTTAGGTTTCGAGTTAGGAGTGTGACTAGCGACTACAAAAATATTTTTATGTTTTATTATCAAAATGAGAATTTTCCTGCATATTTTGGTCAGTTACGTTTTATATCCTTTTATATTCGCTATTAAATGGGTAAGTTATATAAAACAAACAAACAGCACCATGTCACCTCAGGAGTAAAGTAACTTCTGTTTGTTTGTTTTATATATGTTTATCAGTCATTCTTGAGAGGTGGGACAAAACAGGGTGCAAAATTGAAAAAAAATAAAACTTTGTACTCAGACAAAGGAAACTACATTTAAGTATCTTATATGTACTAAGCTACTGAGCTATGCTTTGATACAACCTCCCAACTTTTCTCTTTTTTAAAAAAAAATGTGTTTTTTAACTTGGAATGTGTAATATAATTTCAACTTTATCTTTAACAGCTTTCTAGATGTTTTTAACATTTCAAAACACATTCTCATGTTAGTAGACAGATTACACTTTCACATGTGACCAACAATTCCACAACAAATATAAAATATCATAATGAAATATCATCAAAATATTCATCTGGCGGAGGTGACAGAACTGACGGAGTTGACACATCTGACGGTGTTGACCAAAACCTGAATTTGTAGTCATTTTAACTATCAAATACATTGAATCAATTAATTACTGTATTAAAACAACCACAACAAACAGTGAGTATGTTATTGTTTATAAAGCTTCTATTCAAGAGTCACATTTAAGTATTTTGATATATTATTGGAACACAAAATCTTACGGTGGTGACATCTGACGGTGTTGACATTTGCCATTTCTTTCACAAAACAAATGGAGTTCATGTAGACATTTTGTTTTGTTTTTCTGTTGATGCTAGAGGCTAATGGAACCTGCTTCAGGAGAATAAAATGGTTTAAAGATTTCAAATAATTTTCTCAGAAATTGGATGTTTGGTGTTGACATATCATAGTTGTGACACACAAAATATTAACATTAGAATTAAAATATTCTAAAACTATAAAACTTAGCAGAGCCTGTGTGACATTGATGTACTCTGCAGAAGAGGACTGTGGCAAGGGGGTCCTTTTAGAGTGATAGCCCCTGATATTCCCTGATTTTATTACATTTTAAGTAATGTCTGACGGTGTTGACAAAAAGTGAGGACACACCTTCGAAACCTTATTAAACACACATGTCTGACTGAAAAACAACCTTGCTTTAATATGAGATATTATTAAGTGTTGCCTTGGATAAAACAAGGTCTTTTTCATCATTAATTTTTTTTAATCCATTTTATAGCATATGAATGAATAAACCCTTCTCTGTGGACACACAGTTTTAGATGTAGTGAGAAGACAATAAGTGTCATAGATTTCACATAATAATGAGCAAATGATATTGAAGGGGATAATTGTGTTAAATACATTCTATTATTAATCCCCATAGCATTTACAATTGAAAATATGTTTTATTTTTTAAAACTAATAGCAGTTATAATTGGTGGACATGTTTTGTCCCATATCTCAAGAATGACTGTTATATATAAATATTAGTTAATTGATGTCAAACTTGCCGCACATAATCAGACTGTTCAGATCTGATACACTAGCAAACAGTGGGTTTGTGTAAATATATTGTTAATAAAACAACTTTCTCCAATATCCTGCCTGTAGTGTTTGTTCTATTGTATTTGAATCGTCTGGTATTGACTATTGCAAATATATTGAATATGATTAATGCATGCTTGTATGTGTTCTGTTGATAGCTTATAGACTTTCTACTGTTATCAACTGTTTTTCACTTTAAGTGGATAGTCCTAAAATATATCTACAAATGCTTAGATGAGAATGCCTACTGCTAATAGTCTGCTGAATGTAAACTTTAGATTAGTTGACACACAACAGATGCACAACTAATGTTTAGTTAACTACTGTATCAACAGATAACAAACTAGTGATTTTGGTAAAAATGAGATGGTTAAGTAATTATTCATTTGATGTATTTGAGGCTCTTAAGTAAGGATGATATAATATGCTGTTGATCATATGTTGACATGACTGTAGACTATCATCTGACAGATTAATTTTAATAAATTGGTAGACAATTTAGAAGATGGTAACACAATCTACAGAAAGTTAGCTGACTAGTAGTAAATAACATGTTGCAAAAGACATACTGACAGTCAATATGCACTTTTTGTAAAATCTATAAATTAGAAACTAACATTCACTTTATAGTCTACAGGCAGTTAGTTGAATGTATGTTGCTTGTCTGTTGAAATAATGTTGTTGAATTTCAACTGATGCACTGTTGACATGCAACTAAATGAATACTGATAACTAGTAGGGTGTCAACAGATGGACCATCGAAATAAAGTGTTACCACATTTTACCCTACATGCACAACAATTCATTTAGACATTTTCCACAATTAGTTTTTTTACACATACAAATTGAGCAATCTCTTTTGCAGTTTTTTAAACTGTTGTTTTCTCTTGCAAATGTTCACACTGTTCACAGACTTGCAGTTCTTTTGAGCAATTTTTAATGGAAACAAAGTGGCAAAAGTGCAAGCGTGGAAAAATGAAAGTCAGAAGAATGCAGATGATTTTATTTGACATTAGCATGTTATGCAAATCTTTATGGGATTTTAACAACTCCATTAATTATGCCTTCAGAAAAAAGCAGGATCATTAAGAGCATTATGATCCATCTGATCTTCTTGCTGTTCTTGTTGTCATCCTCTAACACCTGAAAGAAAAGCCAAACTCAGATGAGCCAGCACTAACATACTGAGATCTTACAAACAGCTCTGCGATCTGAGTGTTTGGTTGCGATCACATCACCTTAATTGCAGCAGTACATTTGTGCGTCATTGAGAGCGGTGTCGTCTCCTTCTCCTTGTGGCGCCTGTATCCACGTCTTGATACCACAAATCCCTTTTCCGTGACATGTTTGACTCCAGTTGCCCCAGTCACCCCAGGATATGCCTTCACCCAGCAGGTAAAACCCTCCACTGCATTTGAAGCTAGAAGAAATTTGGGCAAAACAAACTCTTGGAACTATTAGCACAAAATTGTTTAAGAACTGTTTTTTGTTTTAGAAAATTTGACCACAAATAAAGTTTTGTATTCATTCTAAAACAATGAGGCCTACAATCAAAAAGAAATACAAAATCTGAAGGAAAACAAGTTGACAAAAAGATTTAATCTGAGATTTGGTGATAATTAGTGATTTGCAAGCAGTTTGTAAAAGACTGGTATTTTTCTTTTACCAAGTACACCAAATCAGTTTATTGTATTCAGTATATATACTCACCGGACGTTGTTTGCAGCTGTCTCATCACTACTTTCCCAAAATTTGCTGACTCTCAGCTGAAAAGCAATCAAGTATCCAGAAGGACACCATTGGATATCTGACCACCGACCCCAGCTGAAGAAAAAAGTTTTATTGAACAAACCACTCATTATTTTCAAGTTCATTTGAATAGCTTGCCTAGCTTGCAAACTGACTTTGCATAACCGCAAACCTGCTAAATTATTACTATTTAGACTGAGCCCATTACCTGCTTTCAGCTGACTGAACTGAGGTGTAAATGTGATGTGACTGTGTCTGGCTACTGGAGTAATCAACGCAGTGAAGGCGAATCCCATTAAGTGAAGTATCATCCCCACTGGCAAGACGATCTTGCACCTTAAAAACAACAACACTTAGAAAAATTAGATGAAGAAAAGGAGTAATTTTAACGTGAACCTCAAGTGTTCCTGGAGGTCCACCAGCATCACACATTTCAGATTTCTCCCTTCTCTGACCTGTCCATTTCAGGACTTGGAGTCTCTACTGAAGAGCTGATGAGATGAATCAAAAACGTTTACTGTTGGTGTGACTTCAGGAGCAGCTGGGAATCCCTGGACTAACCCAAACCAGAGGAACATTCGACTTCATGTTTCTTCAGTATTAAGCAGTCACAAAACTTGAGCAGGTGCAGTTTGAATTACTAACAGCAACTCTAGAGTTTACTTTCATTAAGGGCTTGTACTTGGTCACCAGCTTACACTTTCAAGCATTAAACCACCCACATACTACTATAATTAAGGCAGTTTTTAGCTTACCTTAAGACTGAAACCTGCGGCGTACATTCCCATTGGACACATTTCCCTGGAACCCCACGTCCCCCAATACCCTCCGTTCCAAACCTTCAGCTCCGATATGAAACGTCTGTCAATGCCTCGCTCAGGACGTCTTTTTCCGGCCTGAACGCTCACCTGCAGCCCAATAATGACTAACAGAGAAAACATCATGGAAACAGTGCGATTCATTGCTGCAGCACTGGCCTGATGGATTAAAATACGGATGAGATTAATTAATTGATCAAGCAGACACAAAGAGCTATTGCACTACCATAACATTCTCAGCTTTATTAAGGAAGATGGGTCATATTTATACAACACAAGTTCATACAACAGCATACAGGATGCTTCGACATCCAATCAAAGCAGTCAGAGGTCAAACAATACCCTATATGGATATTAGGAAATATAACAACATTTAAGATGTTGGTACAAACAGATATGTGTGTGTGTGTGTGTGTGTGTGTGTGTGTGTGTGTGTGTGTGTGTGTGTGTGTGTGTGTGTGTGTGTGTCTGTGTGTGTGTGTGTGTGTGTGTGTGTGTGTGTGTGTGTGTGTGTGTGTGTGTGTGTGTGTGTGTGTGTGTGTGTGTTCGGTTACCGTTATCATTATCATACGGATGCATCAGTGTGTCCGAGATCGGTTTCACGTTTTGTCTAATTGTGACCACGATGTGCACATAATGAAAAGAAGTTACACAAGGGCGGTCAAAAGTGAAGGGTAAGAAAAACTTTATAAGAAACGATAAAATTATAATAAGAAATTTGACAGTGTTCAAATGATGCTTTGCATGAAGAATTAAATATTTGCA
>NC_133379.1:41178755-41216689 GCF_049309525.1 Garra rufa
AGGATTGTACGCTTTCTTGGAGTTATTGGCTGTCGATGGAACTCAACGTTCACATCATTGCTCCAACTGTAAACTAAGAGACATACCAATAGAAACGGATTTTAAAACTTCAGTAATAATTTGTGATCATTTTGCACAATAAAAAGTCTTCTCTTAAAGTTTTCTGACACTTAAGTCAAAGTTTAAGACTACGCTTAAGAGCATTTCTGAGACGTTTTATACATACATAAGTCCAGCAGATGCCTTAAGTTTTTAAATTAAATCAGCTTAAAACTACAAGTCATTTTAACTTATGACAATAAAAATGAGTTGATATTATTTGTGGGTTTAAATGACTTAAGTAGCTTTAACTTAAAATCTTAAGGCAGCTGCTAAACTTAGGTTTTTAAGTAGAAACTGGTGAAAACTTTTTACAGTGTAAATTTAGCCACTAACAGCACCTAGAGTTTTTAGATTCAGCCCTCAGTCACCAGATTTGACCATACTACTGTAATTCAAGTCAGTTCTTAGCTTACCTTTAGACTGAACCCTGCGGCGTACGTTCCAATTGGACACATTTCTCTTTGACCCCACGACCCCCATCTCCCTCCATTCGGCACCATCAGCTCCGATCTGTAATGTCTGTCGATGCTCCGCTTAAAACGTATTCCTGTGGACTCAACGCTCACCTGCAGTCCAGTAAAGACTAGCAGAGAAAACATCATGGAAATGAAGCGATGCATTGCTGCAGCACTGGCCTGATGAATTAAAGTACTGATGAAATTAATTCAAGTTTGGTTTGAAGATTGAAGATCTGGAGAGTCTGTGGTCTGTCAGCAGGATCGGTCTGATTTTTTAGGGCTGCTTTAGAATGCATTTATACGCTTTATCAGTATAGTGATATCTATTCCTAGCCAATCAGAAGCCAGGAACGCTGAGCAAACATCAACAACCTGTATATAAAAACACAAACACTGATCCAGCAACATGTAAATAACATACTGTATCTTATCTCTCTTTTTCTACACGTCTACGTCTGTAAATAGTTCACCATTTAATTTAAATTAGTTTTTTTTTCTTAGTTCCCTTTCAGTCGGTTCCTTCGACGTCTCGTCGATAGACCGACGAATTGGGATCTCGCCTAGAGAGACCAATCCACTTCATGTGTGTACAAACGAGCCAATGAATATTGGCATGCATGATTGCAGCCAGCTGCGGCTGATCACAGCGTGAGCATATAATGCGCAGCAGGTGCATGCATCATCAAGCTTTCGCTTTGGAGCTGGACCAGTCTATGCAGACGAGTCATCAAAGCAGTCCTCTTCAGCAAGTCTCTTCTTTTGTGTTGGTGGCACGGCGCTTCAGCGGCGGTGGTCTTCCGTGTCGAGTGGAGCACACAGCTGGTTTGCACCACCCACCTTCTGTGTTGCTGCGGCCATCTCCCCTGTGCGCTTCAGCACTAAAAGAGTGAATTTCTCTAAAAGAGCAAATTTCAAGCGGGTGAACGTCTTTATAAAGACGAGGCGATTACATCATGCCTTTTTCCCCGTGTGTTTCTGGATGCGGCCGTTACCTGGCGCCGGGCGATGGCCACGATCACTGCCTCACGTGTCTGGGCACTCAACACGCTGAGGCAGCGTTCGTGGATGAGTCATGCCCGCACTGCGGGAGAATGACTATCGCGGAGCTGCGAACCAGACTCCGCTTCCTGCAAAGGGGCGGGGTTCCAGTCCCGCTGCCCAGATCGAACGTTCCTCCCGGCAAACGCCGGGCGGGCGTGACGTCTGGAAGCAGGGGGCTGGCCGGTCTGTCGGTGACGGTGAGGAATTCCCCGCCGGGGGTTCCCCCTTCCGCCGACGCTCCGCTGCCAGTGGAGCTTCCGAGAGAGCGGGCGGGCTCTCCCCTGGGGGCACCGCCCGTTACTTTCGGGGCTCCCCCCGACGAACAGATGTCGGTCGCGGCATCGGAGGGAGAGCCGGATTTCTCCGGGGAGGAGGAAAGCACGCTGTCGTCCGCTGGGCGGTCAGCAGTGCCGGATACCGACCCAGAAATGATGGCTATGCTTGCCCGGGCCGCCGAGAGGGTAGGGCTTGAATGGAATCCTCCATCACGTCCCGAGCCCTCCCGGCTGGATGATTGGTATCTCGGGGTGGCTCGCGCTGGTTCTCAGCGTCCCACCCCAGTGCCTTTCTTCCCGGAAGTGCATGAGGAACTCACTTCGACGTGGAGGGCACCTTTCACTGCCCGAAACCGTTCGAGTGGGACCTCCTCCCTCACCACCCTTGATGGCGGAGCAGCGCGGGGATATACGGGCGTCCCGCCGGTGGAGCGTGCGGTCGCGATGCAACTGTGTCCGGGCGCCGCTTCCACTTGGCGGGGCGATAACCCGTCACTCCCGTCCCGGGCCTGTAGGCACTCGTCGGCACTGATCGGTAGTGCCTATACGGCCTGTGGCTCCGCTGCCTCCGCCTTGCACGCTATGGCGTTGCTACAGGTGCATCAGGCTCAGGCACTGAAGGACCTGTACGAGGGTGGTCACGACCCGGAAGTTCTCCGTGAACTCCGTATCGCCACGGACCTCGCGCTACGTGCGACGAAGGTGACCGCGCGGTCTCTGGGTCGTGCCATGTCCACCATGGTGGTCCAGGAACGCCATCTCTGGCTGTGTCTGGCAGACATGAGGGACTCTGAGAAGACCAGGTTCCTCGACGCCCCGGTGTCCCAGACCGGCCTCTTCGGCGACGCAGTGGAGAGCTTTGCCCAGCAGTTCTCCGCTGCCAAGAAGCAGACTGAGGCCATCAGTCACATCTTGCCCCGGCGTGCAGCTGCTGCCTCCACCCGGCCGCCGGCGGCACCTCAGTCTGCTCGTCGCCGAGGGCGGCCCTCGGCTTCCGCCTCCGCTCCACAGCAGCCACCGCAGCAGCCTTCACAACGGCGCCGTGGAGCCGGTCGTCGAGCCGCCGCCCAGCCCGTCCAGGCTCCCAAAAAGACCACTGGGAAGCGCAAGAACAAGAGACCCTGAGACGGGCGACCCAGAGATGGAGGATGCTGCTCTTCGGGAGATGGTGATCGCACCACTCCCTCCCCCGGAGGAGGGCCGGGCGGAGAATCTTTTGTTTGTTTTTTTCCCGCCGCCGACCGTCAGGTCGGTGGTACCCAAATTCTCGACAAAAGAGCAGATTTCTCTATCTCTGGGTCCCTTCGGGGGCCCACGGGGAGTGCGCGGGTCACCCCAGCGCCTCACCCGTCCCCCCCCCTCGCCAGTGAGCAACGATGGGCGGTTCGAGAGCACGGCAAGACGGACTACTCACGCACCATCGGCTCCTGCGCAGGTAAGCGTCTCGCACACACTACATACAGACGCTGTGATCCCGCTTCGGACCGGCTACGAGACGCCCGGGCGGGGTCCCTGCGCCCCCTATCGCTGCTCCCCCGCGGGTACGTCGGTGGTCCCCCTGGTGCCACTTGCTCATTATCTGGGAGCCTGGAAAGAGCTTCCCAGCCCATCTTGCTGGCTCCTTCGGACCGTCAGACTCGGCTATGCGATTCAGTTCGCCCGGCGCCCTCCCAAATTCAGAGGTGTCCATTTCACCTCAGTCAGGGCCGCAGATGCTTCCATCTTGCGTGCAGAAATTGCAACCTTGCTGGCGAAGGAAGCAATTCAGCCGGTCCCTCCAGCCGATATGAGGTCGGGCTTCTACAGCCCGTACTTCATAGTACCCAAGAAAAGCGGCGGGCTTCGGCCGATCTTGGATCTGCGCGTCTTGAACCGGGCCCTTCACAGGCTACCGTTCAAGATGCTCACACAGAAGCACATCTTCAGATGTGTCCGTCCCCAAGATTGGTTTGCAGCGATCGACCTGAAGGACGCGTACTTTCATGTGTCTATCCTTCCACGCCACAGACCTTTTCTGCGGTTCGCGTTCGAAGGCAGAGCATATCAGTACACAGTCCTGCCCTTCGGGCTGTCCCTCTCCCCCCGTGTCTTCACGAAAGTCGCGGAGGCGGCCCTCGTTCCCCTCAGAGAACAGGGCGTTCGCATTCTCAATTACCTCGACGACTGGCTCATTCTAGCACAGTCTCGGGACCAATTGTGCGAACACAGGGACTTGGTGCTCACACACCTCAGCCGGTTGGGTCTTCGGGTCAACTGGGAAAAGAGCAAACTCACTCCAACTCAGAGGATCTCTTTTCTCGGTATGGAACTGGACTCGGTCACTCAGACAGCACGCCTCACGCAGGAACGTGCTCAGTCTGTGTTGAACTGCCTGAATATGTTCAAGAGCAGGACAGCGGTCCCACTGAAACAATTTCAGAGGCTCCTGGGGCATATGGCGGCAGCAGCAGCGGTTACTCCGCTAGGGCTGCTCCATATGAGACCGCTTCAACACTGGCTTCATGGCCGAGTCCCGAGGAGAGCGTGGCTACGCGGCTCTTACCGGGTTCAAGTGACACCGGCCTGCCGCCACACCTTCAGCCCGTGGTCAGACCCCTCGTTCCTACGGGCAGGAGTACCCTTGGAACAGGTCTCCAGGCATGCTGTGGTATACACAGATGCCTCCACCACCGGTTGGGGAGCCACGTACGACGGACAGGCAGTTTCAGGGGTTTGGACGGGCCCCCAGCTAACTTGGCACATCAACTGCCTCGAGTTGCTTGCAGTACGTCTCGCCCTGCTCCGACTCAAGGGGCACCTACGGGGCAAGCACGTGTTGGTCCGCACGGACAACATTGCGACCGTTGCGTACATCAACCGACAAGGTGGTCTACGCTCCCGTCGCATGTCGCAACTCGCCCGTCATCTCCTCTTGTGGAGTCAGAAGCATCTGAGGTCGCTTCGTGCCATTCACATTCCCGGGTCGCTCAACCGTGCGGCCGACGAGCTCTCACGAGCTGCGCTTCCCGGAGAGTGGAGACTCCACCCCCAGTCGGTCCAGCTGATTTGGAGACGTTTCGGCGAGGCTCAGGTAGACCTGTTCGCCTCCCAGCAGACGTCCCACTGCCGGCTATTCTTCTCCCTGACCGAAGGAACACTCGGCACGGATGCGCTGGCTTGCAGCTGGCCGCGGGGCCTTCGCAAATATGCGTTTCCCCCAGTGAGCCTTCTTGCACAGACACTGTGCAAGATCAGGGAGGACGAGGAGCAGGTCCTTCTGGTAGCCCCCTATTGGCCCACCCGGACCTGGTTCCCCGAACTTGTGCTCCTCGCGACAGCCCCTCCCTGGCAAATTCCTCTGAGGAAGGATCTACTGACTCAGAGACGGGGCACCCTATGGCACCCGCGTCCAGACCTCTGGAAACTACATGTCTGGTCCCTGGACGGGACGCGGAGGTTCTAAGTGACCTACCCCAAGGGGTAGTTGACACTATTACTTCGGCACGAGCGCAGTCTACTAGACATGCCTACGCCCTAAAATGGAACCTGTTCGTTGATTGGTGTTCCTCCCATGGAGAGGACCCCCGAAGTTGCCCGATCAGAGCCGTGCTTTCCTTCCTGCAGCAAGGGTTGGAGCGTAGGCTGTCCCCCTCAACCCTTAAAGTCTATGTGGCTGCTATTTCCGCTAACCATGACCTCGTAGAGGGAAGGTCGGTAGGGAAGCACGACCTGGTCACCAGGTTTCTTAGGGGCGCCAGAAGGTTAAATCCTACTAGGCCCCCCTCTGTACCCTCTTGGGACCTGTCTCTAGTCCTTACAGCGCTACAGCAGGCTCCCTTTGAGCCCTTGCATTCAGTCGAGCTGAAGTTTCTCTCAATGAAAACTCTGCTCCTGCTTGCATTGGCTTCCATCAAGAGGGTAGGAGACCTGCACGCATTTTCGGTCAACGATTCGTGCCTAGACTTCGGCCCGGCGGATTCCCAGGTAACACTGAGGCCCCGGCCGGGTTATGTGCCCAAGGTTCCCACTACTCCCTTCAGGGACCAAGTGGTGAGCCTGCAAGCGCTGCCCTCGGAGGAGGCAGACCCAGCCCTGGCTTTGCTTTGTCCCGTCCGAGCACTAAGATGCTACGTTGACCGGACACAAAGCTTCAGGACCTCAGACCAGCTCTTCGTGTGTCATGGAGGCAGGCAGAAGGGGAATGCCGTCTCCAAGCAGAGGATGGCCCACTGGATAGTTGATGCCATTACCCTGGCCTATCAGGTTCAGGGTGTGCCCTGCCCCCTCAGGCTGAGAGCACACTCAACGAGGAGTGTTGCATCCTCCTGGGCGGTGGCTCGTGGCGCCTCGCTGAATGACATTTGTAGAGCGGCGGGCTGGGCGACCCCTAACACGTTCACAAGGTTCTATAGCCTTCGTGTAGACACAGTCCCCTCCTGCGTTCTCACCTCAAACGGGTAGAGACATAGAGAGGCCTTGGGTCGGCTTGTTATATTGCTCCAGAGTAACCCAAGAGTAGCTCTGTTGAGTTCCTCCGCTGAGCGGACACCCGACGTAGCGGAACGTCAGGCGTCAGGCCCTTATTCGATGAATCCTGCAGAACCGGTAAAGGGCTAGGCTCTACGTAGAGACTTAATTGCATCTCTTACGTTCTCCACATTGCGCCCTAGAGGCTGTGTGTTTCCCCGGTAGGTCCTCTACCACTATACGAGGGTTCAATCACCTCCAATCTTCCATATACCCTGAGTTGAGTCATATGTGTATTGCTCCGAACCTCCGATCGGAAGGACGTGAGCTCCGCATATCCCCAGTGTTCCAGCTTCACTGAGATGGTGGTGCTATGTTATATGGTGACTGGTTCTTCTTGATGCAAGCCCCTGGCCAAAGCCAGTAATAGGACCCAGGAGGCCCGCTCAGGACACTGGAAGGGGCAGCAGCCACGGCGCTTTGTTAGGGATCCCAATTCGTCGGTCTATCGACGAGACGTCGAAGGAACCGACTGAAAGGGAACGTCTCGGTTACGTATTGTAACCCTCGTTCCCTGAAGGAGGGAACGGAGACGTCTCGTCCCGTCGCCGTGGCTCCTGTACCGCCGCTGTGGGCCGGGCCTGTCCCAGCTCCTCAGCGAAATCTTGATGATGCATGCACCTGCTGCGCATTATATGCTCACGCTGTGATCAGCCGCAGCTGGCTGCAATCATGCATGCCAATATTCATTGGCTCGTTTGTACACACATGAAGTGGATTGGTCTCTCTAGGCGAGATCCCAATTCGTCGGTCTATCGACGAGACGTCTCCGTTCCCTCCTTCAGGGAACGAGGGTTACAATACGTAACCGAGACGATTTCTTCTGTGCAATTCATATGCACACTGCCACTCAAAAGTTTGGGATCAGTAAGATTTGTGATGTTTTTTTTAAAGTCTCTTTTATTTGATCAAAAATAGAGAAAAAAGTAATATTATGAAATATATTTTTGCAATTCAAAACAAGAGTTTTTATGTTAATATACTTTAAAATATAATTTATTTTTGTAATGCAAAGCTGAATTTTCAGCATCATTACTCCAGTCTTCAGTGTCACATGATCCTTCAGAAATCATTCTAATATTCTAATTCATTACTTTTATTATTAATGTTAGAAACAGTTGTGCTGCTTAATTTTTTTTTTGAACCTGTGATATTTTTTCAGGATTCTTTGATGAACAAAAAGTTTAAAAGAACAGCATATAAAGAACAATAATACAAGTCTTTAATATCACTTTTTATATATTTAACACATCCTTGCTGTATAAAAGTAGTAATTTCCTTCAAAGAGAGAAAGAAACTTTGAACGAGGTGTTACAGGTTTTCTATATTAAATAAATGCTGTTCTTTTTGACATTTTATTAATCAAAGAATCCTGAAAAAAGTATCACAGGTTCCAAAACAAATTAAGCAGCACAACTGTTTCCAGCATTGATAATAAATCAGCATATTAGACCGATTTCTGAAGGATAATGTGACACTGAAGACTGCAGTAATGATGCTGAAAACTCAGCTTTGCATCACAAAAATATATATATTTTAAAGTATATTAAAATAGAAAACCACTATTTTAAATTGCATTAACATTTCCTATATTACAGTTTTTTCCCCTGTATTTTTAATCAAATAAACATAATCTTGATGAGCAGAAAAAGTCTCATTTAAAAAGCATTAAAAATCTTACTGACCCCAAACATTTGAGCCTTGTGTTTGCATTATGTCTGTACTTTTTTCTGCGCTGGAAGCTCTTGTCCTCAAGTCAAAATCCTTGTGCGTGACACGTACTTGGTAATAAAGCTCTTTCTTCGTTTATTAACCGTTTATGTCCTTAAAAAATGTTTTGCTTGCTAAAATGCCTATATAAGTTAGGTTGCTTGTTTAATTTAGTATTTTAAGGCGAGACACTGCAGGTAGATAGGGTAAAAAAATTAACTAATATTTATCACGTTATTTACGCAGTGGATTGATTCATTTAATAATTGCAAACATTTTTTGTATTACACGTTTTCTAAAATGTTAAATGAATATAAATATGTAGAAGTGAGGCATTATTTAATAAAATATGTGCTAATTTGCATACATTTCTAGTACAAAAATCTAAACACTGGATGAAGCCAATTTCAAAATTCTTGTTTAATTTTTTTGACACATTAGTCAAAAGTTTTTACAGAGGGGATTTTGGGTATCTCATTTCGTCACGACATAATTCAGAAAAAAAGAACAGACAGAAAACACTATATTTTTTTTTTTTACAATTTTTGGGGAAATAAAATGTATAAAATCAAGCAAGTTATATATGAACAAATCCCTCTGTAAAAACCTTCAGGATAAAGACGAGAATAAAAATGTAAAGTGTGGTGTGTGTAAGTGCTGCTGAAGTGGAGATTTATGGCTCAGTGTAGGCCTTTAAAAATATGTATTGTAATTGAAATCTATTGGCACTGATAGATAAAGTGCTATAAAAGAAACACTTACGTGTTTTTTTGTATACTTTCTTTCCACTAGTCTGAAAAAACACTTTATGAAAAACCAAAAAGCCCAAAATCTCAAATTTGACAGGTGCATAAAAAACAGTTTTTGCCTGCAGTGTCTCCCCTTTAATGAGTGAAATGTTGCAACCAAGAATAAAAGAGAAACTTTAAAATAAATGGCAGGAGTTTACTTAAACAAGTATAAAAATGATTTGCCAAAAATGATCAATCATTCATTTTAATCTCCCTCATGTGGGTCCAAACCCGTATGGGTTTTTTCTTTTGAGGAAAAAAATGCGGGCTTGTTTTAACCAACTTTAGGACAAGTATGGACTAAACCAGCTGTTGGGTTAAATTTTTACATTACATTTTTAACCCCAAAAGTTGGGTTGAAACAAGCAAGCATTTTTTTTAAGAGTGTACTACTTCTAAATAATTTGCATGGAGTAAAATAAAAACACATCGTTCCAGTCAGTGATCAGGTCAACGATGCAAAACTAACTGACCTGCATGTAAACACACTGAATGATTAGATCAAATGCTGGTAAAAGCATGTGCTCTTTGAAACAGCTTTAATCAATAGTTTATTTACGTTTTTTTTTAATCTTTTCTGAGGTCTTAAAGATCACAGATACTGTAAAGCAGAAATCAGCATTTTAAGCTAATTTGATCATTGAAACATTTTGTGATTTGTTTCACAAGTGTTTATTGATTTTGGCCCAGTCTGTCTGTACATTGTGTCCCATCATGCTCTGTTCTCGCCTTCCTCAGGTTAAAGTCGTCCACAAGTGTTTTCAGTCTGTCCAGGTGATGAAGAGTTCTGAGAAAACAGATACAACAACACTGAACACCAGCTTGAGTTCATGATATGCTATCAACGCTGCTTCACTGAAGTCACAAGACCATCCTGACCTCTCTAATGACTCCCCATTTACAAGGTCAGTTTCTTCGGTTTCTTCCAGAGGAACCTTAAAAACAAAAAATGCAATCATAAAACAAAATAAAATTGTGAGGAACAAGTAACACAAGTTACGTAATAATATATATATTTTTCCAAGTAACTAGTAAAGTAATGCATTACTTTTTAATTGACAAGAAAATATCCAAGCTACTTTTTCAAATCAGTAACGCCAGTTACTTTTCCCTCCATTTATTGATTAAAAGCTCTCCTGTCCCCATGTTGAGAGAAATTGTTACCCTGCACCACAAAACCAGTCATAAGGTTAAATTTTACAAAACTGAGCTCAATAAATAAGCTTTCTATTGATGTATGGTTTGTTAGGACAGGACAATATTTGGCCGAGATACATCTATTTGAAAATCAGGAATCTGAGGATGCAAAAAAATCTAAATACTGAGAAAATCACCTTTAAAGTTGTCCAAATTAAGTTCTTAACAATGCATATTACTAATCAGAAATTACATTTTGATAGGTTTACAGTAGGAATTTTACAAAAAATCTTAATGTAACATGATCTTTACTTAATTTCCTAATGATTTTTGACATAAAAGAAAAATCTATAATTTTGACCCATGCAATGTATTTTTGGCTATTGCTACAAATATACCCCAGCGACTTAAGACTGGTTTTGTGGTCCAGGGTCACAATTGTGAGTAAGATGTTACTTTAGTTCTAGAATAAATGTGAACATGCATTAATTCATCTCACTCACTAAAAAATAGATACAGTGTTCCTCAAAATGAATAAAAACCTGCAATAATTAAATATGTTAAATAATACAAATATCCTTTATGTATTTAATCCCATTTTATTAACCGATGTCTTTGCTGCCGAGCTTCGATGATCCAATTCATCCATACTAATAAACAAAAATGACTCAAGATAATCTAACATTTCTTTTCCTTTTTTTATTGCTGAAGAGTTGACATTTGTTCTTCTGCGGTCTACTGTACTTTCTCTAAGCCTGAGGATTTTGCTGTGAAAAGGCTTTTACATTTGACAAAAATACAACTTTTTATATTAAAAACAAAACAAGCAAGCCCTGCCCAGAGTTAAAAAGTAACGCAAAAGTAACAGAACGCATTACTTTGCATAAAAGGTAAATAAGTAACGTAATTAGTTACTTTTAGGGAGTAACTCAATATTGTAATGCCTTGCTTTTAAAAGTAACTTTCCCCAACACTGGTGAGGAATAGTGCAGGAAAATCCTCAAGTTAAATTCAGAGAAATATATTGCAACTAGTATAGAAATACTTGTATTTAATGGTGTAGAAAAGAGTAGTGTGAACATTCTGCAAAACATCTCATTTTGTGTTTTGACTTCATGTAGATTTTCTGCTGTCCTCTGAGGAATCTGGTTTTTGCCACGTAATTAAAACTAAAATAAGGTGATTGTGACACTCTTTGCTGTGCAAATATAACTTTTTCTACTTGCAGTTCTGTGGGAAAAGTCAGAACTTTGAACTCTTTGAATTCTGAATTTTTTAACAAAAACTTGCAAAATGTAAACTCAGAATTTAAATGCATAACTGCAGAATTACGACTCTTGCAATTCCCGAATTTAAATTTCACGATTACTTTTTGTTCCCACCAGAAAATAAATAAAGATAATTGAATTTTGGAGAGTTTTTGGCCACTCAAACTCTCCTCCTTATCGCGCATTAGGATGATATAGACACACGTCCTCTTTAGTTGATTGGAACTTAATTATTATCCTGATGGTGTGAATGGGGATTTTCAATGCTTTAGCTCTTTTCTCACAGCCACTTTGTATTTTGTGAAGCTCAACAAACTTGTTCTGCACATCAGAACTACATTCTTTGGTTTTACTCCTTGTGATGGATGATTAAGGAAATTTGGCTTTTGTGTTCCTCATATTTATAATCCTGTGAAACAGAAAGTCATGCCTGGACAATTTTATACTCCAAGCCACCCTGGTGTGCTAAAAAAAGTAATATTAATAGGAATATACTTCAGAGATATTTTACATAGACAAATTTTTAGGGGTGCCAATAATTGTGGCCAACATCAACTAGAGAAAAACATTTATTCATAAATATTTCATGATGAGATTTCCCCCCCATTTTCCATCTTTTTACTGCAATGAAAGGTTAGAATTTTTTTCGAATTTTTCGAATGAAAGATCTAAAGGATAAACGATGCAGATTTATTTTCACAGTCACCTTTGCTCATATTTACTAAGGGTGCGCACTGTAAATAGTTTATCCCTTTAAATGAAATGGATTTTAATAGATATCAACAACAACAACAAAAAAAATTGGCAAAAAAACAGGTTTTCAATTGGAAAAATAGAGCAGATGACCATAATTCAAATGGGTATATCTTTAAAACCATTCAAGGTAACAATTTATAGCTTATAGTCACCTATTTCCATTGATACCAACATTTCAATTTTGAAATTTGGCTCACTTTGACTCATTTTGCTGGATCTAGCTGCTCCCCAACACTGAACTAGATGAGCATAATCAATGAAACTGACAGCTTTGTCAATTATAACGGGAGCAACGCAGGTTTTCCATTCACCTGCTCCGGTGTGTCTCTCTCCAGCTGTGCAGCCGAAGCTGCAGTGGTTCTGACGTCACTGGAAGCATTTGATTGGCTGATCTTTTGTTCGATAGACTGCAAGCGGAACAGCATGTGTTTGAGCGCCTCCACCGGACCGGGATGCTTCCTGCTGCTGTACCCCGATGAACAGGACGCTGCAGACTGGAGACAGACACAGATTTACACTGAAGAGCGTTGAGTATAAATCAACAGAAGACATCATAATGACTGTCACATACTGTACCTTGCTCCTCTGAAGTTCTTCAAGCGCTGGAGGCTCATCTGCGCCACCCACTGGCACTGGAGATTTACTAAAGATGGTAGGACACATTTTAGGTTTACATTTACAAGATGCTTTTATTTAAAGCAATTTACACTGCATTCATTCATGCATTCCCTGTGAATCAATCCCATGACCTTTGCATTGCTTTTAGAAGCAAGGACACATTTTTGCCAATAAATAATAGAAGTCATGAGATTCAGTGTGAAAATATCAGTGTTTTCCCATCGCTCACAATGTCACAGGTGGATTGTCCCAGGATCGGTCTGCGTCCAGAGCGTCCTCTGTATCTCCGGATCTGTTGTGCTCCTTCACCGGCTCACAGACACCAAAAGAAGGCGAGTTTAACATCTGCTCAGCTCTTGAGATCAGAGAACCAATCTTATCATCTGAACAGAGAGAATGAGGATTTTAAAAATAACTCATACAAACTTATAATACTATTACTGAAACTGATCTGAAATTACTAAAACTAAAATAAAAATAGTAAAACTATTAAAACTGATAAAAACCAGAAAGCTAAAACTTTAACTAACTTTGAAATGCATTGAAAATGGAAATATTCCAAATAAATTTAAATATCTAAATCATATTAAACAGAAAAAATATGTATATATTTACAAAATTACAAAAAGAAAACTAATATTTATTAAAACCAATACAGCCAAAAACAAAATGATTAAACAAAAAGAAAAATATAAAAATAAAATCTAACTCAAAATATTAATACAAAATAGGTTAAGTATATTAATTATAATATTAAATAGAAAATATTAATAAAGTACTAAAAGTAAAACATATAATATTTCAGTCTGTTGCCAATTTTTAATTTTCATTTCATTTTATAACTCAGTTTCAAAAACTTAATTTCACTGAAACTGAACAAAAAAATACTTACCCTAAACATTAATAAACAATTGTAACAACTATTAAAACCAATAAAAACCATTAATACACTACTGAAATTAAAATAAATTTAAAAAAGGAAATTAATATTTTATTAAAGCAAAATAAAATTATTGGACAAAAAGAAAAACATAAAAAAAAGTAATATTTTTTAATAAATTCATTATAATAATAAATAGTTCATAATAAAAATAATAATAAATATTAATAAAATACTCAAAGTAAAACATTAAAAACCTATTTCAGTCTGTTGCCGATTTATTTTATTTGGTTTAAGCTGAAGAAATAAATTACTAATACTAAAACAAAAACTGTCAAAAAAATAAAAAACTGAAGGAAAACTGTTAAAACTAATAAAAACGTTTAATTATTAAATAGAAAAATATTTATAAATTATACCAATTATACCATAATAGTATATTACTAAATACTAAAATAACACCACATGAATGTGAGTATATAATACATAATAGTTTAACATAATTTCTGTTTTTAGATTAAATACTCCTTTGAAAATGTAATGTTAGTGTTTAAACCAGCAAACCTTTAAAATGTTGTCCTTCCTGAATCTGTCCCGTCTTCGCTGTCTGGAGTTTCTGTTCAAACTGCAAACGCAGCTCTCTCAGACTGCACTGACTGATGAACAGGGATGTATCCGGATCTCCTGCGTGACCTTTGACATCTCGCTGACCTTTAGTGTCCGACTGCCGCTCTCCACTGGACTCTTCCAGTTCTCCAACCCATGAAGGAACTCTGGGAGGAAGAGGATGATCGCTCTGCTGACCGTTTGAAGATTCCTCACACTGTCTCAGCCACACCGGATACTTCAGCTCAGGAACGCTGGTCATCCCGGAAAAATCCATTTCGGATTTCTGGCTGGTCATCCAGCGCGGGAGAAAACCGGATCTGGGCGTGTCCGGTGGAAGAGTCCGATTGGCTGGCAGGATGTTGGGAGGAGGAGCCTGACGGTGTGATCGCAAACCGGCCATCAGTAAATTGTCCACAGGGAGGGATGTTAGGACGGGACGCCGCGTGGAGCGTTTCTGAGCCGCAACGGGCCGGGAGAGCGACCGGGAGCTAGAGCTGAAGCTCGGTCCCAACGGAAAGCTCCCAGAGCGGGAGAGGAGGGCCGAGGTGCGGGTCACAGGGAGAGAGCCGTCATTTGGGAGAGCCAGGAGGTCGTCGGTGGTCATACTGAGGCGATCCGAGTCTCTGTTCCGGACGGGAATGTTTAAGAAATTCAGCTCTCCATCCGTCAAACTCGTCTTCAGTACTGCACACATCAAAGCACATGAAAACACATGACGTTATGCATGAAATCAAGAGAACAGGCTCAGTATACTCAGTATTGCTCTTCAAACTAATATAAAAACATAATTAAAGTGCTTAAATTTTTTTTTTAAATTACCATTTATATATATATATATATATATATATATATATATATATATAATTTGTTATGTATCATCTAGTTTTTATTAACTTAAATACAATGTGAATTTTGAATAACTTCAACTTATGTAATTTTAGTCAGTTACTAAAAAATAAAAAAAACACACATTACAAAAACACAACACAATTATTAAAATGAATAAAATGAAAGTGGAAAATACATAAAATAAATAATTACAAATGTGACCCTGGACCACAAAACCAGTCATAAGGTTAAATTTTACAAAACTGAGATATATACATCATATGAAAGCTCAATAAATAAGCTTTCTATTGATGTATGGTTTGTTAGGATAGGACAATATTTGGCCGAGATACATCTATTTGAAAATCTGGAATCTAAGGGTGCAAAAAAAAATCAAAATACTGAGAAAATCACCTTTAAAGTTGTCCAAATTAAGTTCTTAACAATGCATATTACTAATCAAAAATTACATTTTGATAGGTTTACAGTAGGAATTTTACAAAAAATCTTAATGTAACATGATCTTTACTTAATTTCCTAATGATTTTTGACATAAAAGAAAAATCTATAATTTTGACCCATACTATGTACAGCGACTTAAGACTGGTTTTGTGGTCCAGGGTCACAAATATTAAACAATAACAATAATATAGTGTAAATAAATAATAAATTGTATATTAAATATGCTCAACACTGTGTTGCATAGGGCTATTATAGGAAAAACTAGAAAAAAAAATCATTACTTTAAAATAAAAGTTAACTGAAAAAATATAAATAAAAAAATTGTATATTGTAGTATTATTAAGTACTATTATATAAGTTAAAGTACTATGTTTACTAAAACTAAAAAAAAACTAAAAAGGACACAAATTACAAAAACAACAAAATGAGTAAAACTTTAAAATAAAATGAAAGTGGAAAATATAAATATTAAAAAATATTAATCTAAAATAATAATGATACAGTGTAAATAAATTATATATTGAATAATAATTATGTTAAACACTGTGTTGCTTAGGGTTATCAAATCTTAAACTTATGCAATTTTTGTTGGTTAAAAAAAGTCAGCGTTTCTAATTTTATTTTAAGGTCTATTATATAAGTTAAAGTACTATGATTGCAAAAAAACTAAAAAGACACAAATTACAAACACAACAAAATTACTTTAATAATAAAAAAACTACAATAATAATAATAACACTACAGTGTAAATAAATAATAAATTGTATATTAATTATGGTAAACACAGGGTTATTATAGCTAAAACTAAAAAATATATATTTTTCATTACTTGAAATAAAATAAAAGTTAACTGAGAATACATACAGTATATATTTCTTATTTTATTTCAGCTGTTTGCCAAAGTGAGATTTCTTATTTTCATTTAGTTTTTTACTTAGGTTTTTGTGCAAACAAAATAATATTTACATATTATTTATAAAACTTACTAAAAATCTAAAAATAATTGCAATATTATCTCAGAGATACCAAACTAGTGCTGATTTAAACTAATATTCCAGAGTTCATGTTGGATGTAACCTTGAATATTTCCTAAAACACAAATTTACTTGCATTTAAATCTCTCTGATTTACCGTCTCTGTTTCTGGGATGAGGTTTTGAAAGTTCTTTGGGCAGCTCAAGTTTCCCTGTTGTTGTGTCAGAGTCTCGCAGACTCCTCTGGAAGTCAGAGATGTAGGCGTCCAGCGCCTCTGATGCAGAGATGTAGGGTTTGTCCCTGTATTTGATGGTGGAGACGGGCTCTGGATGTAAGGAGCTCTGCAGGTGTCCTGATGTGGCCAACAGCGACGTGATGCTGGACTCAGGGGACATCAGACTGTTTTCAGATGCCATCATGACATGCTGGACTCATAGCGCTCTAAAAAACACAGATATGCTTACATTAATATGTCATAAACACACATTATTAAATTATGCATACTGTAATTCAGGGTTCTCACACCTTTTGACCAATGAAAGCATGTATAAAAGTTGCATGACATTATATTCACGATTAAAAAAAAGTATTAAATTATGAAAATCATAATAATTAAAAATAATTGTCAACTAATGAAAGCATGTATAAGCTGCATGACAATTTCAACTATGTAAAAACACTAGTACTAATAAAAATAATTAAATAATAAAAATAGTAGAAATTAAAAATAATTGTCACCCAATGAATGCATGTATAAAAGTTACATGACATTTAACTATTAAAAAAATAATAAAATTAAATAAAACATAATAATAATTAAAATTGTCGTCAATAAAAGCAATAAATAGCACATTTTTAAATAATAATTATATTAAATAATACAAATTGTAATAAATAAAGTAATTAATAAATAAACCAATGAAAGCAAACAATGCATGACATTTCTAGCTTTTAGAAAATATTCATAAAAAATAATGAAACAATACAATAGTAATAATTAAATATAATTGTCAACCAATAAAAGCTTGTATAAAAGTTGCATGACATTTAACTATTAAAATAAATTAATAATAAAAGGTAATAAAACAGTAATAATACACATTAAATAATTTTAAAAAATGTAAAGCATGTATAAAACAATACATGACATTTCTAGCTATTAAAATATATCCAGAATAAAAAATAATTAAACAGGAAAAATAGTAATAATTAAAAATAACTGTCAACCAATGAAAGCATGTATAAAAGTTGCATGACATTTCTGGCTATTAAAAATAGAATATACAATAATAAATATTAAATGATGAAAACAGTAATAAATTACTTTGATTATTAAAAATAAAAAATTGTCTCTAGCTATTTAAAAATACTGATAATAAAAAAGTAATTAAATAATAATAACTAGTAATAATTAAAAATAACTGTCAACCAATGAAAGCATGTATAAAAGTTGCATGACATGTTTAACTATGAAAAATAGTAATAATAAAAAAAGTGATAATTAAATATAATTGTCAACCAAGTGAAAGCTTGTATAAAAGTTGCATGACATTTAACTATTAAAAAAATACTAATAATAAAATTAAATAAAACAGAGTAATAATTAAAAATAATTGTCAAGCAATGAAAGCAATAAATTGCACAACTTTTTAACTATGTAAAAATAGTAATAATTATTAAATAATAAAAAATTGTATAAAACAATGCATGACATTTCTAGCTATTAAAATATATTCATAATAAAAAATAATTAAACAATAAAAAATAGTAATAATTAAAAGTAATTGTCAACCAATGAAAGCATGTATAAAAGTTGCATGACATTTTTAATAAAAAAATAATAATTAAATAACAAAAATAGTAATAATTAATAATATTGTCAACCAATGAAAGCAATAAGTTGCATGACATTTTGTAAAAATAGTAATAAAAAACTATTAAATTTTAAAAAATAGTAATAATTAAATATAACTGTCTATCAGCGAAAGCAAAATAGTAATAATAAAAAATAAAAAAAAAATAAAAATGGTAATTATTAAAAATAATTGTCAACCAATGAAAGGATGTGTAAGTTGCATGACATTTTTGACTGAATTTGATTGAATAATTAAATAAAAATAACAAAAATATTTTTTTAACCACTAATCTAAATAAATAATAAAAATAATACAATATTTTCGTATTTTGGAGTCTCTGGCATCTGAACTAATGATAACCTAGATTTAATAGTTTAGTAAGACTAGTAGACTAGTAAAACGTAGTTTTGACGTTTTTGAGTTCTTTAACACCTTTAAATTCTTGTGTTTGAAAGGAATTTCAGGTTTTATGGTTTCTGCCTCATAATTTCTGCTGGAAATAGAACTTACAAACATTTATTAACGTACAATAATAAGTTTAATGTTATTAACGTTACTGATCAGGACTGAGTTTTAACTTTCGCTTTCCTACATCACCGCTGAATTTACTGAAACAGAAACATACCAGATGAATCCACTGCAGATCACGAACAGAAAGCGAAAGTAATGGTAAACTAAAGTAAAAGTGATCAGAAGAAAATCCGTACAGAGACACGTCTGATAAACATCCAACAGAAAACTCAAATCACTCAGACAACCGCCAGCGGCTCTGCGCACGCGCACGGAGTCACATGACCTTTTCCTAGATGTTCTATGCTCGCTAGCTGCTCCACTCAGACAAGCTATTGCGAGCTGCGCATGCGTAGTGGGTCACATGACTTCTCAAAATGTTCTACGCTCATTAGCTGTTCCACTCAAAATATATCAGCGAAATGGTCTGGAAACAAACGAAATGTGGGTTTATCTCCTACAGACTATCAAATATATCTAAATATGTATATATAATGAACAGAAAGGTCGAAACTAACGAGTGAGGATTTCTCATGAACATCCACGGGAAAAATATAGGGAATAATGTAAAAGTTCCTGACTCATTAAGTGGGCGGCGGTTGTTTCATTTTCCACTAGAAATAAGTAAGATAGAAAGGTAAACAACGCGAAATGGGCCTCAATATGGGCGTGTCGCTAATTAATCAGATTCATTCGACCAGTAATAATTTATAATAATAGTTTATTTATTAGCTTTAAAAATACTTTAGTTATCATTGTATATCTTCAATTTAAATTTAAATTAAAATGTATTTTTCGACCGTAATTAGATATGGCGCTGTCACGTGGTGCCTGATACTTTTCTCATCGCGGTCGGTTGGTCATCTATGCTGGCAGCATTGATATACATCTTTTTGTACATAATGAAGTAGTGTATTTTTTGGCACGTCGTGTAAAACTCTTTTGAATTCATATGTTTTAATTGGTTATACTTTCCAGACTCCTCGTGTCTTCTAAAAGCACAAACCCCGTGGTTAGTTTTGAATGGGTTTCTATGGAGGATTGCCTCAGTGAGCCGTCGAGCGCCCCCTGCAGGAAAATACGCTTTGCGTCTCCTTACAAATAGTTGTTTTTATCTCAATGTTTAATGTCTTTCTGAGTCCGGCTGGGTTCCTGACACATGTAAACACTCCCAGTCTGGTTTAGCTGTTCTGTGTCTCTGTTCGTCCTTGTCCTTGTCCGACCCGAACCGAACCGAACCGATCCGGATCATGCGACTCCGGTCCTGCTGTGTTTACGGTGCGGGAGTGCTCTGCATTCTGCTGTTGATCGCCGGGATTGTGATGGCTTTGACGCAGGTCTTTGAGAAGCTCCTAAACAACAGAATAAAGGAGGTCAGTGTGGGTTCATGTGTTCATTTGTGTTTTCATATCATTTTAATGTTGTATTATTCATAGGCTATATATGTTGTGACTGTCTATATGTATGTGTTATGCTGTCATTTGAATTTGATATTTATTATATGGGCCATTCTACAGAATTGGTGCAGACTGTCCCACAACCAAAAAACATACACTATCTAAAAAGCATTTAAAGTCGTTTTTAAAAAGCAAGTATTCAAATGTTTACTAAGATCCTTCTATCATCCATTCAAACCCACAAAAACATTTAAAATATCTTTAAGCTTAATATATTTTAAATCATCATTTATTTGGTAGTTTCAATTGGGAGGTGGCTGTCCCATATCCTAACCTTTAGCCTTAAATTTAATCTTATGAAAATTATATTGAAATTTCCATTGTTGTTGTTTTTTTTTAAGTATCTTATTGATTATTTTAAATTGTGAAGTTTCATTTTTTTCTTATATATTTTCTATATGAATTAGGTAACACTTTTTTTTTGTATTTTCATGTCAGTGCGAAACAGTGTATATGTAAACAGTGTATATAACTACACCCCTACATTTATGATCAGGAAATATTTATTTTTTATTAATAATTAATTATTTACCCAGGAGAATCCCATTGAGACTTCACAGTCTCTTTTTCCAGGGAGACCTGGTTGCACCAAAACAACAAAACCAGCTACAAAAAAAAAAACACAAAACAATTGAGAAAAGTAAGATCAAGCAAAACATGTACAAGACTCCTTTAAAACTGATTCAAAAGATGTTTAAAAGTACCCAGGGATGGCTCTAATTTAACTAGTTTGCAGATCATTCCAAGCTCCATAAAAAACAAATTTTCCAAATTTTGAGCACACTTAATATTCCTGTGTTCCTTTCTCTCATAGCTGCAGGGTGTGAGTAGATACTGTAGGCTCTATCATGTGTTGGAAAGTGTGAAAAATCTGTGTAACTTTAAGGAATTAAGCCTTAATTAAGCACACTTTATTTTGGGAGTTTTTCCATTGCATTTAGTTTTTATATTAATACCACTGTTTAGAACTGTGCTATAGCTGACTATGTGATGATTAGCAACTATAAACTAGGTTCAGAACTATCTAAAATTGTCAATACTGAAACATTTGCTGGAAATTAAATTGTAGTGAAACAGTCACATCCAAAACATGTCGTCATTGTTTCCGTAGAGACAAAAGGGAATAACTTTTTGCCTTTTACAAAGAAAAATTGGATTCAAAATACAACAAATCTCATAAATCACACTTGAAATTTAAAAAAAAATGTAATTGTTATTGATTTACCTCTGATTTTTTTTTTTTATAAAATAGCAAAAATATATATTTACAATGTAGATAACGTTCTGAAATTATATTATGAGAATTAACTGCACAATTACTAGAAATGGGTACCTTAGATATTTTGCAATTTGCATACATACAATTTTTTTGGAAAAAGACAAATTTTTTAAGACGTTTCCAACCAATTCTGTACAATTATTATGTCGTTATTGTTATAATTTTCTCCACCATAATATTATGAAACCTTGATATACACCATATTCATTTATACAGTGGCATTTCAGTTCTATTTTTTTTGTTTTGTTTTTTTGTTTAGGGATTAATTAAATAATTAAGGATTATATTATAATGATTAAGGATTATATTATATAATGTTTTATAAAAATGTAAAAATGTATTTTATGTAATATTATAGTATGTATTATATATGTAAATCAAACATTATTATTATTTTTTACATTATTATTATTTCATATTTTTTTTCAATCATGATACCATGATTGTAAAGTTATGAAACATTAATATAAATCATATTTATTTACCATGGTGCATGTTCAAAATATGGCATTTTTTATGATTTTTTTTTTATGTTAGCATTATAAAATTTCACTTTATACAGTTTGGACTAAACATTTTAAGAGTTTTAAATAATATTGAAATAATAAAATTGCTTTAAATATACTAAAAGGATGGATTTTAGTAGTTATACCATGGTGTTGAATTAATATCATATTCTAACTCCATATGCTTCTTCAAGGAGAAAAATTGCATAAAAATACCACGCCCAGAAAATGCACACAGGCTTTTATAAATAAGCACTTGGAGTTGGATATGAAATATAAATCTATAATATTTTGAAGTAGTCTGTTGACAAAGCAGCTTTTTATGTGTTTCTCTTCCTAAATTGTTTTGGAAACGATGAGTTTGTTAAAATTAATTTGGTTATTTCCATCCACAACTCACTTTCCCTTACAGCAAGTGGTTCTGGAAAATGGAACGGAGGCGTTTTCGGTTTGGCAAGACCCGCCGCCGCCGGTTTACATGCAGTTTTACTTCTTTAATCTGACCAATCCTGTAGAGGTTCTGGATGGAGACAAACCCTTCGTCCAGCAGATCGGCCCGTACACATACAGGTCAGTGATGACACCCCAAACATGTGCTCGTCATGTTTTCCTCTTGATTTGTGACAGACAGGAAGAGGATTCACATGACTTTGTTTTTGCTGTAGCTTTCTCTTGCACACGTTTGCACAAGTTTCCCTTGATGACTCAGTTCTGATGCTCAGTTCTTGAAAACCATGTAACACTTCAGGGCCTCTATTTGTTTATCTGAAGCCACTAAGAAAACCCTAGAAACCACATAGCAATCTGAGAGACTTTGATCCTTTAAACTTTGTGCTTTTAAAACTACTATAAACTTTACATTTTTTAATTGATTCAGGCATAAAACTGCTTCAGACTGTAAGCTTTTAAAACGTATAACTGCTTTTAAAACTACTTCAAACTTAAAACTATTTTAAACTTAAAAGCTTTTAAATTGTTCCAGAATAAAAACCACTTCAAACTGCAAGCTTTTAAAACTTAAAAGTGCTTTTAAAAACTGATTCAAACTTAAAACTGCTTTAAATGTAAAACTGCCTCAAACCTTAAGCTTTCAATACTTAAAGCTGCTTCTAAAACTGCTTTAAACAAAAAACTGCTTTCATAACTTCTTCAAACTTAAAACAGCCTAAAACTTTAAGCTTTTAAATCTTAAAACTGCTTTTAAAACCGATTTAAGCTTAAAACTGCTTTTAAAAACTGGTTCAAACTTCAAGCTTTTATAACTTAAACCTGCTTTCAAAACTGCTTCAGACTTAAAACAGATTCAAACCTCAAGCTTTTAAAACTTAAAACTGCTTTCAAAACGGTTGAAATTTAAACCTGCTTTTAAAACCGCTTCAAATTTAAAAGTGCTTTCAGAACTGCTTCAAATTTAAAATTGCTTTTAAAAACTGCTTTAAACTTCAAGCTTTTATAACTTAAACCTGCTTTCAAAACTGTTAAAACTTAAACCTGCTTAAAACTGGTTTTAAAATGGCTTCAAACTTAAATCTGTTTTCAGAACTACTTTAGACTTAAAACTGCTTTCAGAACTGTTTCAAACTTCAACCTTATAAAACTTAAAACAGCTTTTTAAAAACTTCAGCCTTTTATAACTCAAACCTTGTTTCAAAACTGTTAAAACTTAAACCTGCTTTTAAAACTGCTTCAGACTTAAAACAGATTCAAACCTCAAGCTTATAAAACTTAAAACTGCTTTCAAAACTGTTGAAATTTAAACCTGCTTTTAAAACCGCTTCAAATTTAAAACTGCTTTCAGAACTGCTTCAAACTTTAAGCTTTTAAAACTTAAAATTGATTTTAAAAACTGCTTTAAACTTCAAGCGTTTATAACTTAAACCTGCTTTCAAAACTGTTAAAACTTAAAACTGCTTTCAGAACTGTTAAAACTTAAAACTGCTTTCAGAACTGCTTCAAACTTTAAGCTTTTAAAACTTAAAACTGCTTTTAAAATGGCTTTAAACTTAAAACTGCGTTAAAAAACTGCTTCAAACTTCAGGCTTTTATAACTTAAACCTGCTTTCAAAACTTTTGAAACTTAAAACTCATTCAAACTTAAATCTACTTTAAATATTAAGCTTTTAAAACAGCTTTAATCTGTTTTTAAAAAGGATTCAAACTTAAAACTGATTCAAAACTAATTGACAGCTTTTTAAACTGTCAAACCACTTTTTGCTTCAGTTTTCTCTTGCAGAAGTTTAACGATACATCAGATGTTCTGTGTTCATAAAAAACACAAACCGCTTCAGATTTTACTATTTATTTATTGTGAAATCACTGTTGTTTGTTTCTGATCTGTTATTTCGAAATTGCTGAGCTCCATGACAATGTTATTTTCAAAAGTCAGTAAGAACTACATTTTCATTTCCTCTTTCAGGGAGTATCGGCCGAAGGAGGAAGTGAAATTTCTGGACAACGGAACTAGAGTGGCGGCTGTCAATCCAAAAACGTACGTGTTTGAGCCCAACATGTCACGCGGATCTGAGGACGACATCGTCCGAACGGTCAACATCCCCGCTGTGGTGAGATTGTGCTCTCTGACCTACTAGAACCACAGAGAAATGAAAGCGTTTCACGTGTTTAATGGGCGAATCTTGTGAAAGCATGTTACATTTCATTTTAAAACCGAAATCAAATAAAAGAAAGTATGCTTTGCATTAAAAAAATGAAGTGCAAATAGAGACAATTTACTGTTTGTATGTGTTTATGTATGTTCAGACCGTGATGGAAAAATTCAAAGATACCTTCTTGGTCAGTCGCATCATTTCCGACTTGATGAAAGCAAAGGGCATTGGCTTGTTCGGGACATTCAGAGTCGGCGACCTGCTGTGGGGTTATGAAGATCCGCTGCTCAAAGAACTCAAAACATTTGTGCCGGACGACCACTTTGGACTTTTCTACAAGGTTAGCAACAGTGGCATTTGCAGCCAATCATCACTACCACTTAATGTGACTCAAGCACTAACACTAAATGCTAAACCTCAGTCATTTTGCAGCGTTTGTGCTTAAGACATGAATCATTCCTCAAATCATGTGTCTTGTTTGTAAATTTTGATTACGAGGTTCTGCTTCAGAAAGAAAAATAGTTTTTAGTTTTTTATCAAGGAGGCATTGAATTGATCAAAGGTGACAGTAAAGGCATTTATAATGTAACAAAAGATTTCAATTTCAAATAAATGCTGTTCTTTTGAACTTTCGATTGATCTGTAAATATCGAAAAATTAAATATATTACAGTTTCCACTAAAACATAGGGCAGCACGACTGTTTTCAACATCGATAATCATCAGAAATGTTTCTTGAGCAGCAAATCAGCATATTAGAATGATTTCTGAACAATCATGTGACACTGAAGACTGGAGTAATGATGCTGAAAATTCAGTTTGATCACAGAAATAAATTGCAGTTAATATATATTCACATAGAAAACAGCTATTTTGAATTTTAATACTGTTTTATTGTTTTTTTAAACCTTAAAACCGATTCAAACTTAAAACTGCTTTAAACGTAAAGCTGCTGCAGCGTTTAGGCTTTTAAAACCTAAAGCCTAAAACCTCTTTTAAAACTGGTTTTAAAATTGCTTTAAAATTGGAGTTAAAACTGTTTTCAGAACTGCTTCAAACTTAAATCTGCTTTCAGAACTGCCTCAAATTTCAAGCTTTTAAACGTAAAACCGCTTTTAAAAAAAATTGCTTTAAAATTGGAGTTAAAACTGTTTTCAGAACTGCTTCAAACTTAAAACTGCTTTCAAAACTGTTGAAACTTAAAACTGATTTTAAAAACGGCTTTAAACTTCAAGCTTTGTAACTTAAACCAGCTTTCAAATCTGTTGAAACTTAAAGCTGCTTTTAAAACTACTTCCAACTTAAAACTATTTTAAATATAAAAGCTTTTAAATGGCTCCAAATTAAAAACAAAAATTGAAAAAAAAGAGCTTTGAACTTCAAGTTTTTTAAACTTAAAACTAATTCAAACCTAAAACCACTTCTAAAACTGCTCAAAACTGGTTTTAAAACTGCTTCAAACTTAAATCTGTTTTTAGAACTGCCTCAAACTTTAAGCTTTTTAAAACCTAAAACTGCTTTTTTAAAAATTGCTTCAAAAAACTGCTTTCAAAACTATTAAAACTTAAAACTGCTTTTAAAACTACTTCAAACTTAAAACTGATTCAAACCTCAAGCTTAAAACATATATTAGAATTATCCTGCACAATTAATAGAAATTATTATTATTATAATATTAAATATTTATAATAATAATATTAATGATATTATTATTTGCAAACATACAATTTTCTGGGAGAAAGACACATTTTTTAAGACGTTTCCAATCAATTCTGTAGAATTATAATATCATAGTATTATTATTTAAATACATCATTTTATTCTCGCCTAATATTATGAAACCTTGATATACACCATATTTATTTACCATCATTTATAAGCATTATAATGTAGCGTTATTTAAAAAAAAGTTTAGATTAAGGATTATATTATATATATAAACATTGAAAAATGTATTATTATATGTAATATTATAGTATGCATTATATGTAAATCAAACATTATTATTATTATTTATTTTTGCTAAAACACAAAATTATAGGGCAGCACAACTGTTTTCAACATTGATAATAATCAGAAATGTTTCTTGAGCAGCAAATCAGCATATTAGAATAATTTCTTAAAGATCATGTGACACTGAAGACTGCAGTAATGTTGCTGAAAATGTACTAAAATAACTTTGAATTGAAATACTGTTTCACTGTGGGTTTTTTAATTATTAAACAAATACATTTTTTGTGTTTCATTCCCATGTTGTTGACTACTTTTCAGAAAAATGGCACAGACGACGGTGATTATATTGTCTTCACGGGGAAGAAGAATTATCAGGACTTTGCTCGTATAGACGAGTGGAACGGACAGAGGTAAAATCAGCAGAAAGCTCAGAGTCTTGTTTAATCTCCAGAAGATTCGTGCATGGGTTTGGAACAAGCTGCACGATCAGCATTTGCTCAGCGAAGATTGATTCATAGATTATTTGTTCTGTTTGTCAGTACATTGAACTGGTGGAGCACAGATGGGTGCAACATGATCAACGGCACCGACGGAGCATCTTTCCATCCAGTCATCAAAAAAACAGAGAAGCTCTATATATTCTCCTCTGATCTGTGCAGGTGAGGACATACACACTGATCTGTGCTGCAAACTGATCTTAATTTCACTTAAAAGTAGGCTTAAATGGATTCAATTGATCAGTAGTGCCAGTAAAGACATTTATAATGTTGCAAAAGATTTCTATTTTAAATAAATGCTGTTCTTTTGAACTTTCTCTTCATCTGTGAATCCTAAAAAAATGTAATGTATCACAGTTTCCACAAAATATTGTGCAGCACAACTGTTTTCAACTGATAGTAATCAGAAATTAAGTTTCTTGAGCAGCAAATCAGCATATTAGAATGATTTCTGAAGCATCATGTGACACTGAAGACTGCAGTAATGATGTTGAAAATTCAGCTGCACATCATAGAAATAAATTACAGATTAACAGATATTTACTTGAATACAGCTGTTTTATATTACAATAATATTTTATAATTTTTCTGCATTTTTTAATAAATAAATTCAGCCTTGGAGAGCAGAAGAGACTCATTAAAAAACATTCCCAAATCTCATCAGCTCATACGTTTTATGGGGCGTTTTCTAAGTCAATTAAAGAAAATTATCGGCCAAATCAGAAGCCTGTGGTACAGTACACACACTGACATTCAAAGGTTTTGGGTATTTTTTCGTAAGAAATTAACACTTTTATTAATCAAGGATGCATTAAATTGATAGAAACATTTCTGATTATTATCAATGTTGAAACAGTTGTGCTGTCCAATATTATTGTGGAAACCATGACAAAACATCACTCAAACTTTGAGATCAGAAAAATACTTTTGTTCAAGGATGCATTAAATTAATCAAAAGTGACATTAAAGACATTTATAATGTCACAAAAATAAATGCTGTTCTTTTAAACTTTCTTTTCATCTGCAAATCCTGAAAAATAAAATGCATCACTGATTCCACATAAAAAAAAAACATTGGGCAGAACAACTGTTTTCAAATGATAATAATCAAAAATGTTTCTTGAGCAGCAAATCAGCATGTTAGAATGATTTCTGAAGGATCATGTGACACTGAAGACTGCAGTACTGATGATGAAAATTCAGCTTTGATCACAGAAATAAATTACAGCTTAACAGATATTCACATAGAAAACAGCTTTTTTTTAATTAGAATAATATTTCACAATTTTACTGTATTTTTGATCAAATAAATTTAGCCTTGATGAGCAGAAGATACTTTTTTCAGAAACATTTTAAAAAATCTTGCCAGACACAAATTTTAAACGGTACAATGTGATGATAATTTAATGAATAATAATACATGATGTATGTTTTAGTATTTATGATAAATAATAACTTTTTAAAAACATTTTCTAAAAGTAAAAATTAAAAATTATTCACTGATTAAAGGTTCGGTTTATAAATGCTTTTATTGCTTCAGTATTGACCATGTTGGGTCTGAACATGTGACCTGTTGCATTGCTTTATCAGTAGCAGAAAACGCTTATGTGTGACCAACAGTGTTGGGGGTAATGCATTACAAGTAACTGGTAAAGTAACGCATTACTTTTTAATTGACAAGAAAATATCTGAGTATCTTACTTCACTAAAATATCTTACTTTTTCAAATCAGTAACGCCAGTTACTTTCCCTCATTTATTGATTAAAAGCTCTCCTGTCCCCATGTGGAGAGAAATAATGAGTAAGATGTTACTTTAGTTCTAGAATAAATGTGAACATGCATTAATTCATCTCACTCACTAAAAAACTGATACAGTATTCCTCAAAAATGAATAAAAACCTGCAATAATTAAATATGTTAAATAATACAAATATCCTTTACACATTTAGTCCTATTTTATAAACCGATGTCTTTGCTTCCAACCTTCAATGATCCAATTCATCCAGACTAATAAACAAAAATTACTCAAGATAATCTAACATTAGTTTTCCGGGGTTTTTTTAATTGCTGAAGAGTTGACTTTTTTTTTTTTTACAGACGTCAATTTACTTTTCTTTAAAGAGGCTTTTGGTGTGAAAATGCTTTTACATTTGCCAAAAATATAACTTTTTTTATATTAAAAACAAACAAGCAAGCCCTGCCCAGATTTAAAAAGTAACGCAAAAGTAATGTAATGCATTACTTTCAATTAAAAGTGACTTTGTAATGTAATTACTACTTACTTTTTAGGGTGTAGCTCAATATTGTAATGCATTACTTTTAAAAGCAACTTCCCCCAACACTGGTGGCCAAGCATTTGTCCTAAAAGAGTGATTTTTGCTTCAGATCACATACTGTATGTGTGTCAAGTGTGTGTGATTCGTCATGCTGCTCTCCGTGGTTGTTTAATTAGGTTTAAATCAGGCCTCTAAACAAGCAAAACTATTCAGGAGATCACAGAAAAACATGTTTTAAAAGAAACTATTCTTCAGCCAGAAATAGTTTATAGGGTGGCACAAACAAAGCTTTATTTCTGAGATGTGGGTCAAACTGAAAGACAAATCTGCTTTTCAGAATCAGAGTCATTGCTTGTTTACTTAAATAAGAAACAATCACAGTCCTAATCCGTGTTGGGCAAAGTTACTTTTAAAGGAGCAATTCACTTTCCGAACAAAAATTTATGGATAACGTACTCACCCCCTTGTCATCCAAGATGTTCAATTCTTTCTTTCTTCAGTCGTTAGGAAATTATGTTTTTTGAGGAAAACATTTCAGGATTTCCCTCCAAATAAAGGACTTCTAGGTGCCCCCGAGTTTGAACTTCCAAAATGCAGCTTTAAATGGCTCGAAACGATCCCAGCCGAGGAAAGAAGGGTCTTATCTAGCAAAATGATCGGTTATTTTCTAAAATAATTACAATTGATATACTTTTTACTTCAAATGCTCATCTTGTCTAGCTCTCTGTGTAGAGATTAAAACGTATATAAATTGTAATTGTTTTTAGAAAATAACCGATCGTTTTGCTGAATAAGACCCTTCTTCCTCGGCTGGGATCCTTTAGAGCCCTTTGAAGCTGCATTTAAACTGCATTTTGGAAGTTCAAACTCGGGGGCACCATAGAAGTCCACTATATGGAGAGAAATCCTGAAATGTTTTCCTCAAAAAACATAATTTATTTACAACTGAAGAAAGAAAGAGATGAACATCTTGGAAGACAAGGGGGTGAGTACATTATCTGTAATTTTTTGTTCTGAAAGTGAACTACTCCTTTAAAAGTAATGCATTACAATATTGAGTTACTCCCTGAAAAAGTAACTAATTACGTTACTTAGTTACTTTTCATGGAAAGTAATGCGTTGCGTTACTTTTGCGTACCTTTTTAAATCTGGGCAGATCGTTTGTTTGTTTTTAACATAAAAAGTTTTATTTTTTGAAAATGTAAAAGCCTTTTCACACCAAAAGCCTCAGAAAATTCCAAAATTACCAAAATTCTAGAACTAAAGTAACATCTTACTCACAATTTCTCTTTTAATCAATAAATGGGGGAAAAAGTAACTGGCGTTACTTATTTGAAAAAGTAGCTTAGATTTTTTCTTGTACAATAAAAAACTAATGCGTTACTTTACTAGTTACTTGGAAAAAGTAATATTATTACGTAACTTGCGTTACTTGCCAACACTGGTCCTAATTAAAGGCGTCTTTTAGTGGTATCAGTGTGTGTTTAATGTTTGTGTTGACAGGTCTATATATGCCCAGTTCGAGTCTGAAGTGAGAGTACGAGGTGTTCCCGGTTTCCGTTTTGTCCCACCCAGTGAGGTTTTCGCCAATCTTACAATTAACCCGGATAATGCAGGCTTCTGCGTGCCGTCCGGAAACTGTCTTGGCTCCGGCCTCCTCAACGTCAGTGTCTGTAAAGAAGGTCAGTGAGAGTTTGAATGCTCTTTGTCAGCTTACAGATGCCGGGACGTCCTGCTAACGTCTGTGTCTTCTCTCAGGTGCGCCTATCATCATGTCCTCCCCTCATTTTTACCAGGCAGATGACAAATATGTACAGGATGTGTTCGGGATGAATCCCAACAAGGAGGAGCACGAGACGGTCATTGATGTCAACCCGGTACGTCTATATAAACGCTGAAAATCATCCTGACTGAAAAACTAAATTGTACACAAAGCTGCACAATCACAACCAGAGAATGCGTTTAATGTTTATGTCAGTTCAGCTGCACTTTTCCAAGTAAGGAATTTCCACTATACACTGCTTGGTGGAAAAAAGAGCAATATAACGGCTGTCATATGACACTTTGTTGACATTTTGTCATTTGACTCTTTGATTGACATCATATGAGCATGTTGCCACCTGTTTATTAAACATTTCCTGTGAAAAAACAGTAAATGATCCTCTCGACTGATAAACATACACCTGCAGAAAATGCATTTGCTTTAGTATACATTATCTTCAAGCATAAAACCCCTGATTTAACTTAAAGTATAGTGTGCAAATAGCGAGTATAGTGTGTGTGTATAATGAGTATAATGTGCATATAATTAGTATAGTGTGCATATGAGTATACGTGTAAACAATGAGTATAGTGTGCATGAGTATAGCATGAGTATAGCATTTAAATAATGAGTATAGTGTATATAATCAGTATAGTGTGCATATGAATGTAGCACTTGTATGCAGAGTAAAGTGCAAAAAAGAGTATAGTGCATGTGAGAATAGTGTGCATGAATATACATGTAAATAATGAGTATAGAATAAGTACATTGTGCATGTAATGGGTGTATCACTTATGTAGAGTATAGTGTGCACTGTGCATATAATGAGTAGTGTATTTAATGAGTATAGTGTGCATTTGAGTGTAGCACTTATATAGAGAGTACAGTGTGCATATAATTGTGCAAAAAGTAGAGTGTTATAAGTATATACAAAATCAATGAGTATAGTGTATAAGTATAGTATGTGTGTGTTTGATTATAATGTGCATATAATTGAGTACAGTGTGTGCATGTGAGTGTAGCACCTATATAGAGTATAGCATGTAATGAGTATAATGTGCATAATGAGGATACATGTCAATAATGAGTAGTTTATTTAATGAGTATAGTGTGCATATGAGTGTAGCACTTATATAGATAGTACAATGTGCATATAAGTGTGCAAAAAGTAGAGTGTTATAAGTATATACAAAATCAATGAGTATAGTGTATAAGAATAGTATGTGTGTGTTTGATTATAATGTGCATATAATTGAGTACAGTGTGTGCATGTGAGTGTAGCACATATATAGAGTATAGCATGTAATGAGTATAATGTGCATAATGAGGATACATGTCAATAATGAGTAGTTTATTTAATGAGTATAGTGTGCATATGAGTGTAGCACTTATATAGATAGTACAATGTGCATATAAGTGTGCAAAAAGTAGAGTGTTATAAGTATATACAAAATCAATGAGTATAGTGTATAAGAATAGTATGTGTGTGTTTGATTATAATGTGCATATAATTGAGTACAGTGTGTGCATGTGAGTGTAGCACATATATAGAGTATAGCATGTAATGAGTATAATGTGCATAATGAGGATACATGTCAATAATGAGTAGTTTATTTAATGAGTATAGTGTGCATATGAGTGTAGCACTTATATAGATAGTACAATGTGCATATAAGTGTGCAAAAAGAGTAGAGTGTTATAAGTATATACAAAACCAATGAGTATAGTGTATAAGTATAGTGTGTGTGTGTGTGTGTGTGTGTGTGTGTGTGTGTGTTTGAGTATAATGCGCATATAATTAATATAGTGTGCATATAATGAGTATATTGTGCATATAATGAGTATACATGCACACAGTAAGTATATTGTGCATGAGTATAGCATAAGAATACATGTATAATGATTACAGTGTGTGCATGTGAGTGTAGTACATATATAGAGTATAGCATGCGTATGTGGCCCTGGACCACAAAACCAGTCATAAGTTTTAATTGTAAGTTTAAATTGTAAAGCTCAATAAATAAGCTTTCTATTGATATATGGTTTGTTAGGATAGGACAATATTTGGCCGAGATACATCTATTTGAAAATCTGGAATCTGAGGGTGCAAAAAATCAAAATACTGAGAAAATCACCTTTAAAGTTGTCCAAATTAAGTTCTTAGCAATGTATATTACTAATCAAAAATTACATTTGGATAGGTTTACATTTGGAATTTTACAGAAAATCTTCAAATCTTTACTTAATTTCCTAATGATTTTTGACATAAAAAAAATCTATAATTTTGACCCATACATTGTATTTTTGGCTATTGCTACAAATATACCCCTGTGTGTGTGTGTGTGTGTGTGTGTGTGTGTGTGTGTGTGTGTGTGTGTGTGTGTGTGAATAATTAGTATAGTGTGCATGTAAAGAATATATATTCAGAAACAATGCATATGAGTATGTATATAATGAGTATACTTATAGCATTCATATAATGAGTATATGTATATAATAAATATAGTGTGCATGTAAAGAGTATATACATAAACCGTGAGTATGGTATGCATGAGTGTAACATGTATATAATGTGTTTAGGGTGTAAATAATATGTAAAGTGTACATATATTGATGTACCCTTGAATATGAGCATGCATGCAGTGAATAAAGTGTACACATAATGAGTATAGTGTGCATATAGTATGCATATATTTAATATAGCATGTATATAATTAATAAATAATGTATAGAGTGTGTATTTATCTGCACTGCCATAAGAGGGCGTCATCACACCACACTCAGGCTTCAAGCCTACAATACTCTTGAGACACAGATCCAGTTTCATTATAAAACTCACATTTCTGCAATGCAGAGTGAGTGAGTGAATGAATGAATGAATAACAGCATCTATATTTCATTTTTTTACTGACAGAACAAACACATTTTACGCTTGTGTCTGAGTCACTCTCTGATAAAGCAGGTGATGTTAGGATGATGTTATCTGATTTCCCAGCTAGTCCAGATACATCCTACTTCCTGGCAGGCGGTTGGTAATTAAACCGATGGGTGTTTTGGTTATTTTGTGTGTTGTGGGAGTATGTTTAGTTTACAATCAAAGAGATCCTATCAACTAACTTTGTACAAAAGGATCGAAACGTGTGATAAAATCAAACATGTTTGCATTTATTCAAGCACTAGATTAGTCCAGGAGCATGTTAAATAACTGCTGATGTGTGTTTGATAAGTGCTTTTGCTGCATGACTGGGATCTACATGGATCAGCAGGGTAAAGTTTACTGTGGGTGTGTTTTATGGTGTTTGTATGTTCACAGATTGGAACTGTGCTACAGTAACAGTATCAGAGGGTAATACCACCACGTACCATGGTACTGAATGATTGTTATATATATTGTTATTGTATTTGATTTCCACTGAAGGATAAAGGTTAGTGTCAGGCTTTTTTTTATGTGCACGTGAATCTCCTCCATTGCTGGGAAGGTGTGTGTTGCTTCATGAAATGTTTTCTCATCAGTTTCCATCATGCCTTTGGCACACAGCGCACCAGCAACTTCCCACTTATTTTGGGTAAATGTTTTTGTGTTTGAACGTTAAATGGGTCGCAGATGTATCGTAAGACACATAGGCACACACACACACACACACACACACACACACACACACACCTACCTCTGGATTCATTCGTAGATAAGCAGATATGTTTGAGTGTTAACATACTTTTCACATCCTGAATCAGCCGGTGATCAAAATCCAACAAGGAAATATCTATTCTGTGAAAGCCAGTCTAGCCAGAGTTTTTTCAGTTTCATTTAACCTAAAGGGATAGTGCACCCAAAAATGAAAATTCTGTCATTAATTACTCACCCTCATGTCATTCATATGAATTCGATTTACTTTCTTCATGCATGCTCCTGGTCTTGTGAGCAATGCATTAGTTCATAATAACCGAAAGAAAAAATATGTCCTCTGAGATTTTACATTACTGTTTCGATCATTTAACAACACGTTCAAATTTTGCCGTTTTTTAATGTTGGTTAATAGCCATGTGACACTTGTGAAATTAATTTTAAAAAAGTCTTTTTTTGACGGTTTTTATTTTAAAATATTTATTTTAATTTTACACTTTTATTATTTCATCAATTTTTAGTTCATGTTTTGTTTTAAGATAATTTGTTATTATTTTATACTGTTTACTTGTTTGTAACACTAAGAAAAAACAATTGGCCACATAGTCCAATAAAAAACCCGGATTTAACTTGCAGTATAGTGTGCAAATGAGTATAGTGTGCATCTGACAAGTATAATGTAAATATAAGGAGTATAGTGTGAATATAGTGTGCATATGATGAGTATAGTGTCCATTTAATCAGTGTAGTGTACATATAGTATGCAGTATATGTAGTATAGTGTGTAACGAGTATAATGGGCATATAAGGAGTATAGTGTGTGTGTGTGTGTGTGTGTGTGTGTGTGTGTGTGTGTGTGTGTGTGTGCACATAACAAGTGTAGTGTGCACATGAGTATAGTGTGCATATAATGACTATATTGTGCATATAAGGAGTATAGTATGCATATAATGAGTACAATGTGGAAATAATAAGTATAGTGTGCATATAATGGGAAGAGTGGGGATAAAAGGAGTATAGTGTGTGTGTGTACCTGGTATTCATCACGTTGTGGGGACCAAATGTCCCCACAAGGATAGGAATACCAGTAGATTTTGACCTTGTGGGGACATTTCTTAGGTCCCCATGAGGAAACAGGCTTATAAATCATGCACAATGAGTTTTTTTGAGGAAGTAAAAGTGTGCACAATCTCCTGTGAGGGCTAGGTTTAGGTGTAGGGTAGGTGTAGGGCGATAGAAAATACGGTTTGTACAGTATGAAAACCATTACGCCTATGGAATGTCCCCATAAAACATATAAACCCAACATGTGTGTGTGTGTGTGTGTGTGTGTGTGTGTGTGTGTGTGTGTATAAGGAGTATAATGTGTACTTAATGTGTATTTGATGTGTATAGTGAGCATATAAAAAGTATAGTATGTGTATATAATGAGTATAGTGTGTATATAGTGTGCACTGCATATAATGAGTATAGTATGCATATAATAAGTATAATGTGGATATAACGAGTTTAGTGTGTGTATATAAGGGATAGAGTGGATATAACAGGGTTTCCGTGGGGCATTAAAAAGCATTAAAAGTCATTAAATTGATTTTGCGAAAATTAAGGCCTTAAATGGCATTAAAAAGCATTAAATTGTTTTATATGGGCATTAAAACTTAAGATAGTGTTGAAGAAACAAATATTAGCAATTTATCTTGAATGTAGCCTGTATAATTAATAACTTTGATTCACTGTCGCAAAGTATGATAAACACAGAACGAGTTTGGTAATTGCTTCTGGCCGCTCCAAAATTGTGTGACAGACGTTTTAAGAGCGACCGACTGTAATGTGGAGGGGGAAAAATAAAGCAGAAAAATGGGAAAGTGCAAATTCCAGAAAGCGTGGCTGGATGATGAACAATTTAGGACATGGTTGCTTCCTGTTGAAGGTCAAAATGGAGAAGGACTTTGTAACATTTGTAAAAGTGTGTTTAAGTTGGGTTATAATATACATGCATTCATACACAGGCGTGTTAGTTATTGGTTGCATATGGCATTAAAACTGTTAGAAATGGCATTAAGAAGGGCATTAAAAGGCATTAAATAAGATTTGAAAATCCTGCAGAAACCCTGTATGAGTATAGTGTGTGTATATAGTATAGTATGCATATAATGAGTATATTGTGGAAAATAACAAGTATAGTGTGTATATAAGGGGTAGAGTGAGGATATAAGGTGTATAGCGTGTATTTAAGGAGTATAATGATCATATGTGACCCTGGACCACAAAACCAGTCTTAAGTCGCTGGGGTATATTTGTAGCAATAGCCAAAAATACATTGTATGGGTCAAAATTATTGATTTTTCTTTTATGTCAAAAATCATTAGGAAATTAAGTAAAGATCATGTTACATTAAGATTTTTTGTAAAATTCCTACTGTAAACCTATCAAAATGTAATTTTTGATTAGTAATATGCATTGTTAAGAACTTAATTTGGACAACTTTAAAGGTGATTTTCTCAGTATTTAGATTTTTTTGCACCCTCAGATTCCAGATTTTCAAATAGATGTATCTCGGCCAAATATTGTCCTATCCTAACAAACTATACATCAATAGAAAGCTTATTTATTGAGCTTTCATATGATGTATAAATCTCAGTTTTGTAAAATGTAACCTTATGACTGGTTTTGTGGTCCAGGGTCACATATAAGGAGTATAGTGTGTGTATATATAATGCGTTTAATGTGAATATGAGGAGTATATGTGCATACAATGAGTTTATTACTTTTTTATATTAAAAAAATATATATTTTAATTTTAATTTTAGCTTCTCATCATCTCACAAATTGCCAGGGATTTGTGAAACTCCGTGTTGGATAATGTTAACCAGTAGTCAGATGGTTATTTTTGCATTGTTTCTGATGTTTTGTGTGTGTGTGTGTGTTTGTTCTCAGCTCACTGGACTGTTGCTTCGGGGTGCAAAGCGTGTTCAGGTGAACGTCTACCTGCAACAGATCCCAGCGTTCAGGTGAGGAGTTAGTTTAGCATGAACTGCTAACATTTTCCTCCAGAAAATAGAACGATCTAGAAGTAAAGTGGCTACACACACCCCTGTTAAAAGCACAGATCCAATATCGCATCCAAGATAAAGTAAGTTTATTTCAATGCATTTAATTTGATTGACACTCTTTTGCTCTTTCCAAAAGTTTGAG
>NC_133379.1:41217189-41256869 GCF_049309525.1 Garra rufa
CATAAAATCACATTTTCTTTCTTTGTTTGCAGTCAAACTGGGAAGATCCAGATGTTATTAAAATATAAAATTATTATTTTCTTTTAAATATATCTATATATATAGTGCATTTATTTTTATTTATTAACTTTAGTTTATTTAGGTTTGCACAAGTTATTTGGTATTTCAAGTTAAACTGAACCAAATATTTTAAATAAAATGAAATAAGTTAAAGCATATTTTTGTATTTTATTTTTTTTATTTTATATTATACATTTCAAACCTCTGTTCATGAGTCTAAGTGGGTGTTGATGTTTTATATTATAATTTTCTTGTTAGTTTGATTTTGGATATTTTGTATTTTTTGATTTTGAAGTTGTATTCATTTGTTTTAAGTTTTTTTTTATATATCTATATAGTTTTTTACTTATTTTTATTTGTTTTAGTTACTTTAGTACTTTAACTTAAAGAAAATTTGAAATATTGCTGAATATTGCTTTTTTAAAAATATTTATCTGAAATATTTTTTACAGTTTTAGTTTTCTGTAATAAACCTGTTTAAAATCTTCATGTCCCATTGAAAAAATCTTATTTTCTTTCTTGGTTTGCAGTCAAACTGGGAAGATCCAGACGCTGGTGTTTCCAGTGATGTACCTTAATGAGGTAAAGTTTTAGAAATTCATCATCAATATTTTTCTGCAAGGCTTTTAAAGGATGTCAAGGTTGTTTACATGTGAGAACGTGTTGCTGCTGAGTTCAAATAGTTCAAAAAGCACAGCGCTTGGGTTCAAAGGTCCCAGTTCCCAGCAAATGAACCGAAAAACCTCACTTTTACTCACATAAAAAAAAATACACTGCTGCTCAAAAGTTTGGGATCACTAAGATTTTAATGTTTTTAAAGAAGCTTACCATGTTTATTTGGTTTACATGTTTATTAAAAATATAGAAAAAACAGTAATATTATGAAATATTATTGCAATTTAAAACTGTGGTTTTCTATTTTAATATACTTTATAATACAATTTATTTCTGTGACGCAAAGCTGAATTTTCAGCATCATTACTGCAGTTTTCAGCGTCACATGATCCTTCAGAAATCATTCTAATATACTGATTTATTATCAATGCTGGAAACAGTTGTGCTTCTTTGGAACTTTTAATATTTTTTCAGGATACTTTGATGAATATAAAGTTAAAAAGAACAGCATTTATTCAAAATAGGAATCTTTTGTAACAATACAAGTCTTTACTATCACTTTTTATCAATTTAACACATCCTTGCTGAATAAAGGTATTAATTTCTTTCAAACAAAGACAAAAAGAAAAATGCACTGACCCCAAAATTTGAACGGTCGTGTATATTTTTACAAAATATTTCCATTTTAATGAAATGTTTAATCGAATTTATTTATGTTCTTTGAAGAATCCTGAAATATATTAAGAAGCACAACTGTTTCTAACATTGATAATAAATCAGCATATTAGAATGATTTCTGAAGGATCATGTGACACTGAAGACTGGAGTAATGATGCTTTTAATTTTAATTTTAAAACGTATTAAAACAGAAAACCATTATTTTAAATTGCAAGATTATTTCACAATAGTACACTTTTTTCGGTATTTTTAATCAAATAAATGCAGCCTTGATGAGTAGAAAAGACGTCATTAAAAACATTAAAAATCCTAACTTTTAAGTGGCGGTGCATTTTTGTTTATTTTTCACAAAATGTAACCATATAATAATTTATCTCTAATTTGCTAAGTGCAACTATATTCATGAAGGTATTAAGATATTCTAAATATTAACATTAGAATTTTCTGTAAAGCTGCTCAGTTTAGACGGATTTAAAAGAAAACTCTTTCTTGCATGTTTGTTTGTTTGTTTGTTTATTTTTTTCAATCTGTTTTGAACTCATGTTTGTGATAAGGAAGTTCAAAGCATTTGCTTTACGTTCCAAGCACAGGGCAAGACTTTCAGGGGCTTTTTCATCACGTCTGGATGGACAGATTGTGCATTTGTTGCTTTGTTGAGATGCTAAATTGGGTGAAAGGTGCAACAGATAAAGTGTCCAAACATGATGCAAAATATAAATGAACCTTTGAACGACCCAAGCCGTGAAAGTAATCAGACAGACGTGATGCATCAGTTTAACTCGTGTTTAAAACTAGTCTTAGCATTAGATGATTAGATGAAAATTCTCTGGGTAAAAGGCCACTCGAATGAGATCTTAACTCTAAAGCCGTTATTTTGAGATCACATTATCAGACAGGATGTCCAGCAGAGCAACAAAGAGCCTGAGCAGGGAATTTGAAAGTGTTTTTCTTCATTTCTGTCTCTTCTTATCTTCTAAACGCTGCTATCCTGTTTCCAGAGCGTCTTTATTGACGAGGAATCTGCCCAGAAGCTGCATTCGGTTGTTACAGAGGCTAATGTGATTGTCAACATCCCCTTCATAGTGATCAGTGCGGGCATCTTACTGGGCGTCATCTTCATCGTGTTCATGTGCCGACAGCAGACGCCGACGGTGAGGCTCACACATCGCTTACTAAAATAAAATAAAATAATAATAAAATTGTGGCTTGAAATAAAGCTGCTATAAAAAAAAGAGATATATTTATGGGTCAAAGATGAAAAGGGGTTTAAGAATTAAAGCAATGTGTAATTGATGTTTTTCAAAAAAATGTAAAAGTTTTCTGTTTAAATAAAATGCATTTTTGTTTTTGTTTTTCAGAGCAAAAAATAAATATCATTCATTATTCCTTAATTTACAGAAAACATCCACTAAAAAGGAATTTGTTGTAACAATCTTGTCAGGCATATTTACAACAAAAATCAGTTTCTGACATACTAAAAGACAAATTACTAACTCGCCCCAAATATTAATTAGCTGTAATTCTACATTTAAAAAATTTGCCATATATATATATATATATATATATATATTCAGCTCAACTTTAACTTGAAATTGTGACAAATATATTGTACAGCAGAATGTACTTATGTGTATTATTATATATATATTCTCAAAGTAGTAGTAATTGTAGTAATAATAATAATAATAATAATAAATAATAATAAAGGGATAATTACACTATTTTGATTGCATGCTTTAATTTTGAAAGTCAAAATTGAAAGAAATTGCTCAACTTTCATGTGATTACATTTGAAAAGATTCAATTGTTAATGTTTTATGATTGTAATAAATTCAAATTTTAGAAAAAAGTAAACAGACAACATAAACAATTTCATTCACAAATAAACAAATAAAAACATTTTATATGGATATATTATTGAAAAAGATGTAAAGACGTTAAAGTTAAAGTTTTAGAAATTCAGTTGATTAGGCATGTTTTCAGATTGTTGCAGTTTAATTAAAACATTAAAATGGAATCTAAAGAAAATTGAAATGGAATTTGAGAACAATAAAAACAGATTATACAGGGTCCTTCAAAATATATTTTTGTGCAATTTGTAATAAACTGTATAGGTTTTTTTATGATTTCAAATAATTATGCCTTTTGTTTATAATTTAATTTAACCATTGAAACAGAGTCCAGAAATGATTAAAAAAAAGTCATTTAGACTAAAAAAAATGTTAATGTTATTTAATTTTATTCAATTTTTGTAAATAAATTTCATTTATAAATAACTAAATAAAAACATTTTATATGGTTATACTATTGTCAAAAATGTAAAGAAGTTGTTAAAGTTGTAGAAATTCAATTGATTTGACATGTTTTAATATTATTACAATTTAAATAAACCATTAAAGTGGAATCCAAAAAAAAAAAATCTAAATGGAATTGAGGAATGATTTCATAGGGTCCTAAAATATATTTTTTGCACAATTTGTAGTAAACAGTATAGGTTTTATGATTGCAACTAAGTATTTTTTTTTGTTTATAACATAATTTAACCATTAAACAGAGTCCAGAAATAATAAAACTGAAAAAAGAAGAGAATTCAGACAAAAAACAAAAACAAAAAAATAAAATATAAAATCACAGGTATATTTGTAGCAATGGCCAAAAATATATTGCATGTGTCAAAATTATAGATTTTTCATTTATGCCAAAAATCATTTGGATATTATGTAAAGATCATGTTCCATGAAGACATTTTGTACATTTCCTGCTGTAAATATATCAAAACTTAATTTTTGATTAGTAATATACATTTCTAAGAGCTTCATTAAGACAACTTTAAAGGCGATTTTCTCAATTTTTGCACCCTCAGATTCCAGATTTTCAAGTAGTTGTATCTCAGCAAAAACATTGTCCTATTCTAACAAAATATTAATTAAAAAATTGACCCTTATGACCCTTATTTGTGGTCCAAAGCCACTTGATTCACATTTGATTCCAATAGACCATTGACTAGTTAACCTCATGATCTTCTAATAAGCGCAAAAAATGCACAGCACACATAAATATTGCAGAAAGCTTTAAACATTTCATTGCAGCACATTCTGTGATTGCATTTCTCCACTAAGGCCACATCAAATGCTGACTGTAACTTCATTTGCTGTGTTTTAAACAGTTTTTTTTTCTTCTCAGAGCACCGAGGCCGAGCGCGAGCCCCTGCTTTCATCATAATCTCTGCAGACATCGTGATGAACTAACATGCGTTGAGACATTGAGCTTGATTTCATTTTCAGACGGCCAGAGTCAGTTCAAGGAGCATCGGTGCGTGCGACAGACGACTCAAAGTGCAAAGTCTGTCTCGGGTCACCTGGCCTCAGATCCAGGTCTTTCAAATGTGTTTTTAATGCATTTATTGCTTCAGATGATTGATTGAGAATCACGGAAACAAAGGCGTGTCCAAGCCAGCCAATGAGATTCATGTGCCAAACTCAACCATATACCAGAAAACACTAATAGAATGACAGCAGACGTGATGCAACGCGTTACACATCAGCGTTCGAGATCTAGATGTGGCCCGTACACATCACAACCGTATTAATACACTTACGCAATTGCAATGAGCTCATCTGGCAAATACACTGACAGCGGTGCCAATTCATGCTGATTTCAGTACCAATGTATGTTTTATGTCAATAATGTGCCACACGCATTTTAAAATCACGAAATCTTTTTTTTTTTTAATGACCAGATATATTTGCACTTTCTCCTCTGCCATACTAAGTGATTTTCTCCGATGCAAACCAAGATTTTAATGGTACATTTGCTCAACGTTGTTTTTAGAGCCAATTAATAACACGTTTACAATATTATGACCATAATCGCTCATTTAAACTCTAAAATGACAGCCTTTTTATGGAAGCCTGTTTCCACCACTAAGTAAAAAAAGGGTAATTGTGACTTTTCATCTCACAATTCGGACCTTTTTCTCGCAATTTCAGGTTTCCATCTCACAATTCTAGCTTTTTTTTTCCAGAACTGTAAGATAGAAACACTCAATTGCAAGTTATAAAGTCAGAATTGTGGAATATAAATTTGCAATTCTGACTTTTTTTCTCGCAATAAACAGTTTGTATCTCATAATTCTGACTTTTTCCGCAGAACTTTGAGATATAAACACAATTGCGAGTTATAAAATCAGAATTGTGGGATATAAACTGGCAATTCTAACTTTTTTTCTTGCAATAGCATCTTTTGCAAAACTGTGAGATATAAACGCACAATTGCGAATCAGTATTGCTAGATATAAAGAACTGTGGAAAATAAACTTGCAATTTTGCTTGCTTACATCTTGCAATTTGAACTTTTTTGCAGAATTATGAGATATTGCGAGTTATAAAGTCAGATTTGTGGGATATTCAGACTTTTTACTTTTACTTTTAGACTTTATGTTCACAGAATTGTGAGTTTATATCTCACCATTTTGACTTTTAAAGACTCGCAGTTGCGAGTTTATATCACAATTCTGACTTCATTCAAATTTTACTTTATAATTTGCTATTGTGAGTTTATATCTCGCAATTCTAAGAAAAAAAAAGCCAGAATTGTGAGATAACAATAACCTTTTTTTTTTTTTTTTTTTTGCATAGTGTCAGAAATGGGCTACCATAAATTTTTCAGTGTTGAATTAATGCAGTTTCACAGTATTAGCGCAGCATTGAGAAGACTCAGCTTGAACGTTTCAGGTTCCTCAATATATTCAATGTCGATTTAGTTCATTGACATGCACTGATCGGTCTGGTTTTTATTGTTATGTTTATTAAACCTCAAGTCCTGCGTAGTTCATTTCATAGTTAATTGTTTTATTCTTGTAGGTGTTTAGTTTGGGTTTTTAGGTTTGAAAAGGGAAAAGTTGATTTACTACACCAAACCTGTGGGTTTGATCTGAAACTGTGGTCTGATCGGCTTGGCAGGCTGGAAATGTTCATTAAATCTCAGTTACGATGATTGAGAAATGATAATGTGAATGTGAAGTGTGTTCATGAATTATGAATAAAGACCCAGTGATGATGTTTGCTAAAACCAGACTTATTTAGGTTTTAAAAAGGAATGTTCATGATTGATTCCATGTTTTAAAATTCAGTTTTTATGCATTTATTTCATCAAGTGAGCATTTTTAGTTTGTTTTCCTTAAAAAAATATTGCACTATCAATGTAACAAAAATAATGAGACAAACAATAAAACATTTTAACATAAAAAAATAAAAATAAAATAAAAGCATGTTACACCATCTCACTTTATGTGTCTGTTATTTACAAAATAAATACGTCCCGATTCTTCCGGAAGCTGCAGCGGAAAATGAAATAGATTTGCTACAGATTCTTTTGCCATGGGTGTTTGTATTTGATCAGATCAAACATCTCGGCCTCATTGAATCTGAATCAGAAACTAGAGATGCAAAGTTCATATTTTACACATTTATCAAGATCTGTACAACTATAAAACATCGCTGATAAAACTGGAGCTCTTGTAGACTTGTTCCTGAGAGGTTTCTGACGAGGTGAACGTGTCAAGAACAGGCCGGGTCATATTTTCAGCCCAAAATCAAATAAATTATTTAACAGTTCTGATTTTGGAGGTTAATATGACCTGGGCATTTCTTGGTGAGATTCACCTGAAGAATACAGTCTTGAGAGGTGTATCTGAAAATCCTCTGCTGTCTTTAGATGTTCTGTTAGATTGATGTAGGTCTTGATGTTTGAGAAATCAATTTTGATTTGGTGTCAGAACCATGGCCTCAGTCACGCCTGTTGGGCTTTATTGAAGGAGCACGTGTTTCTCCTGAAAGAGAGAGGAAGCAGGTATGTTAAACTTAAACAGTCACCCGAAAATATGACAGTCATAAAAAATACAAATGTAAAATGTGAGAAAACATTTCCTGCTTGTGCTGAAGTGTAGCAGTTGCTGATTCACGCAGCGGTTAAAGTTTTCTGTGATAAACGTTTATCTGTCTTTACAGCGTAAGGTTCAGGTTTCTGTGTAAAAAGTGTTTTTGCGATTAGGGCTGCATGTCTATTAAATCCTGTCATGAGGCGCCGCACACATCTGACAAAATGAAGTCAATCGCTTGTGTTGAATCCATTTCCAATACGATTTGGTTTTGAATGGCTCACTTATTGAGTCACAATGTGAATCGCTTATATGTTATTTCATGATAAATTCATGCTTGTTTTTATGCGATATTTTGCGATAAATTCGCATTTGCAAAAGTGTCAAAAATCCCTTACATGAAACACAGTACACTCCTGACAAAATGAAGCAAATCCCATGTTTAAATCTGTTTCTAATACGATTTGGATTTGAATCGCTCACAGTCATTAAGTAGATTGTTTTGTAATATATATATACATTATTTATAGCGTTATTTTGCTGTAAATTCGTGTTTGAATCATCAATCATCAAATGCGATTCAGCTTTTTAAATAAATTCACATTTTTCAGAGTGTAAAAAATCCCTAATGAAGCGCCGTACACACCTGACAAAACATTTAAATCAGTTTTTCATGATTCAGTTTTGAATTGCTTGCGTATTAAGTCATAATGTAGATTGTTTATATGTTTTATATAGCGTTATTTAATGGTATGTTTGTGCTTCTCAAAGCGCCAAACTGAAGCGAAACATGTTTGAATCATAAAATGCGATTCAGCTTTTTTTTCATCTGTATTGAATTACAAAGTAGATTGCTTTTATGCCGACACAATCATATACTCAGCTAACAATTTTTGGTTGGCAATGTTAGCGTTTGGTTCCCAGAACAATCCCTTTAGTTTAGGGGAATGTTCCGGAACCTTCTGGGAACATTCCCAGAACATTGCTAACCTAAAGGGAACATTCAATTTACGTTAAGAAAACGTTCCTGGCTAACCTACATGCAACGTTCTGGAAACATTCCCTTTAGATTATTTTAAAAAAGAACCTACAGGGAACGTTCTTTTTTGGTTACCAAAAAGATAACCAAATGGGAACCATATGAGAACCTTAGGGGAATGTTCTGTGTTTGCTGGGATTACGATAAACTGGCGTTTCTCAGAGCATCAAAAATCCCTTATAAACTATTAATCCCTTATCCCTATTTTTTTAAGAGCCAAAATCAAGTGAATCACGTATTTAAATCATCAAATGCTATTCAGCTTTGAATCGCACCCGTATTGAATCACAATCTAGATTGTTTTTATGGTGAGATTGGTGACACAATCATATAGCGATAAATTGGCATTTCTCAGAGCATCAAAAATCCCTAATAAGGCGCCATACACTCTTAACAAAATTAAGTGAATTGCTGTTTAAATCCGTTCCTAATACGATTTGAATTCTTGCAGCGCCAAAACGACGACATAATCATATATCAGATATGGCACGACAAATTAGCGTTTTTCAGAGCGCCAGAAATCCCTTGTGAGGCACTGTACAAACTTGACAAAACGAAATGAATCGCGTGTTTGAATCACTCCAAAAACGATTCGGTTTTGAATCACGCTACTATAGATTGTTTTCATGTCGACATAAGCATAGCAATATTTCGCGGCAAAGCATTTCTCAGAGCGCCAAAAATCTCTTGTAAGTCGCCTTACAAACTTGACAACACGAAGCGAATCACGTGAATCACTTTCAAATACGATTCGCTTTTGAATCGCTCGTGTATTCACGCTACTGTAGATTGTTTTTATATCGACATAACCATATAGCAATATTTTGCGACAAATTCGCGTTTCTCAGAGCGCCAGAAACACCTTGTGAGGCACCGTACAAACTTGACCAAACGAAACGAATCGCGTGTTTGAATCACTCCAAAACGATTCGGTTTTGAATCGCTCGTGTATTGAATCACGCTACTGTAGATTGTTTTCATGTCGACATAAGCATAGCAATATTTCGCTGCAAAGCATTTCGCAGAGCGCCAAAAATCTCTAGTAAGTCGCCTTACAAACTTGAGAACACGAAGCGAATCACGTGAATCACTTTCAAATACGATTCGCTTTTGAATCGCGCGTATTGTCTTGTTTTATTGGCTGTTAAATATACCCGCATTTTAAAGGATAAACATTTTATCACAATCACGTGAATATTTCAACTTTGATTTGAGTGGATGTTCATTATTAAATATGTCTCGTTGGAGGGAAAACATCAAGCGTCAGTAAGTAGGCCTATTATTGTTTATAAACTGATGAGGTAGATTCTGTCTTTTTTTTTTTTTTTTTTGGTGTTAGTTTGTGCCCATAATCCTGTTTTATCGATTACCCAAATTAGTTTTTATAATATCACAATTTCAAAAGATGGTCAAGATGTCAAAACTGACGCCCTCAAAACTGTCAATCAATGGCTCCGACTTAAATTGTACGACAATCAAGTTCGTTCTCATTTTATCGTACAAATGTTAATGTCTGCTGCACCTTTCATATAAGTACTTCAACAAAAACAGCCTATTTGATAACATTTTACTATAAGTTATCATTTGTTTACCTTGGTTCATACTTAATATTTAGTATTTAATGTATACACCAAGGGTCTGATTGTCCTGTACATGTGGCAGAATTGCCAATAAAGTTGACTTTAACTTGACTTTGATACTAACTTGAAATTTTTTTTACTAAATAAATAAGTTATATATATATATGTATATGTATATGTGTATATATATATATATATATATATATATATATATATATATATACATATATGTATATGTGTGTGTGTGTGTGTGTGTGTGTGTGTATGTAACTTAAATGTATAAAATGTGATATATAACAATAAAATGTATATAATATGGAAAAAAGTTAATAAAATACAGCTTTTTTAATGTTAGTTGTCAATTTTAGCATTTTTTTTATACTGACAGAGAAATAAAAAAAATGGATATTTGTATTTTTTTTTTTCAAATAAATGAAAAAAAAACAGGAATTCGTATTTCATATTAGTGGAAGTTGAATATTCAAGCTGTTTATCCATTTTCTGTCCCTGTGCATTTTCCATTTTCAAAGTTTACTGCTTTCAGACTAAAAAAAACAAAAAACATGAACGCAATGTACACAGACCCTGTCTATTTTTTATTTTATATATATATGGTGTTTGGTGATGTCGGTCACCTGCAGTAGTTGGTTCCGCACTCATAGTGATCTCTGCATCCAGAACCCACGGGTTTCAGAGTGTTCCATCTCCATAGTAATGAGCGTTTGGCCCGATGGATGAGTCCGCTTGCCCAGTCATTGTCAATGGGTGCCGTCTGGACCTACAAACAGGCAGAGAGAGTGTGTGTCAGACCGAGACGGTCAGCTTTCATCATGCCCAGTGCTGCCAACTTAGTAACTTTGCTGCTAGATTTAGTGACAAATTTAGCCATTTCTAGTTTACGAGTTTTGCTGGTTTGTTTTTGGATTAAGAATTCTGATTTCCTGCAATTCTTTATTTTTATGAGTTTTTATGTTACAGTTTTGACTTTTTTTTTCTTTGAATTCTGAGTCTATATTTTGCAATTATGAAAGCACATTTCTGCCATTGAATAAAAATAAACACAGGTAAATAAAAAAAAATAATTTAATGCATTTTTCTCTTAATATTGACCATATATTTTTTATTCTTTGTTAATGTCTTACAATTTAGTTTTTTTCCCAACATGGAATAAAAAAAAATTAAAGAAGTAATTGCATTATTTTATTTTTATTTTTTTATTGCAGTTGCAAGTTTATATCTCAGATTTCAAACATTTTTTTTTCAAAATATCTTGCAATTTTAGCCTTTTTCCCTTAGAATTGCAATTAAAAATGGAAAAATAAACTCAATTGCAAAAAAAGGTCAGAATTGAACAAATTTAATTAAATTTTTTCTCTTAATATTGACCTTTTGTTTCAGAATTCTTTGTTTATGTTTTACAATTTATTTATGTTTTCCAACATGGAATACAAATTATTTTTGCTGCATTTGCACGTTTATGTCTCGGAATTCAAACATTTATTCTCAAAACATCTTGCAATTTTGACGTTTTTTTAGAATTGCAATTTAAAAAATGGAAAAATAAATGCAATTGCAAAGAACGGTCAGAATTGATTTTTTATTTAATGTAACTTTTTCTCTTAATATTGACCATTTATTTCAGTATTCTTTGTTTACAATTTAGTTTTTTTTCCAACATGGAATAAAAAAAAATATTTAAAAAGTTTTTTTTAATTGCAGTTGCAAGTTATTATCTCAGAATTAAATATTTTTTCTAAAGATATTTTGTAATTTTGACTTTTTTTTTAGAATGGAGAAATAAACTCAATTGCAAAAGAAAAGGTCAGAATTGGAAGACAAAAATAGTCTTTTTAATTTAATATAAATTTTACTCTTTTCTTTATTCCATGGCAGAAATGGGCCTCCATAATGAGATGAAATGACAATGTTTAATAAGTAATCTTCCTTGAAAATTGGAAAAGAAATGATGTCCCAAATTTACAAATTTAGACACTCAGTCTGCTAAATTTAGAAAGCTGTCAAGGTCGGTCAAACCCCAAATATTTGCTCTGCGAGTGACATTGAGCGACTTCAGACAATGATTTACAGAAGCGTCACAGTACATGTGCAAACAAAAGCAGCGGGCAGAACAAAACAGGCCGTCCCGCAGCATCGTCTTACAATCGCAGGAAACTGATGTGATGAAAGCCGTGTTATTCCAGCTGGACGAAACATTTCACATGCACATCACCAGATCATCCTGTTTTAGAAGCAACAACTGACTCCAGATCAGCTGAGACTGTGTTTTATGACTGACGCTGATTGTCTGATTTGTGTAATAAGAGTAAACCCATATGGCATAATAAATAAATAAATTCAAATATTTTTCAAAATATACAAAAATAAATTTGCAAAAAGTATATTTAAAAATATATTATTGTAAAAAGTGACCATTGCTATTTTGAAATGTAATTATATATATATATATATATATATATATATATATATTTGCCTCCATATATTTTAAATGAAGAAAATACATTTTCTAAGAAAATAAATACGATTTTAGTGTAATTCTTTGTAAAACCGACTAGCATTTTCTAGTACCAATCAAGTTTTATTTATTTAGCACTTTTCCAAACATATTAGTGCAGTTCAAAGTGCTTTACAGGCAATTGAAATGTTTAAAAATTAACAAATTAAATTAGATACAGTCATTTAGAACCAGTGTTGAAAAAAATTGCTGAAGTATAAAAACAATAATAATGTATATATAAAAATAAAAAAATAAATAAATGCATGACTAAATAGATAAAAAGTTATATATATATATATATAGATAGATAGATAGATAGATAGATAGATAGATAGTTAAAAGATAAAAAGAGATATTAAATTTAGATTTAAAACTTGAAATGAAAGTGAAAATGGTTTCAGCACCAGATTTTCCTGTGTATTAGAGAGATTATTTCGTCACTGATGGTGTCAAATTGTTGATAGTGAGATGCTGTACCTGTAAGGCCAGGAGCAGAGACAGCAGAGCGGTCAGGACGAGCAGACGCTGGGTCACCGGCATAATCTTTAGTCTTTTGTTGAAGGTCTATCAGTGAGACAGAGCCCGAGCTGGACGCGCTTTATATGAGGCTGATAAGACTATCAGAGATCAATGATCAGCAGAAATGAGGACGAGTCCACGTCTGCGAGGGTGACCAGACCTTTATCAAACCCACCGCTAATGAGAAATCATATCAAACACAGTGAGCTGGAGGCCGAGAGTCAAATACACACCAATCAAACAGATGAGCAGCTTCACCTTAGTCACTCAGATCACTCTCCTGTTCTGATTTGTGTTGGTGTTCACCTGCTCAAAGTCCAAGCTGAGCGCTGATCGCGATTCCCACACCGTTCTCAATCAGGAATCTGCTTTTACAAGAAAATATACTGTTAGAATAATCAAAATATCATTTTTTACAATGTTCAGTGAAAGCTATGAACAAAGATTCTTTCAGTAACAATAATAGAACATTCATTCAAAGCTTCTGAAACATTTTAGCATTTCTGGAATGTTTTTAAATGTTACTATGTTTCAGTTTCCAGTGGTTCAGACTCAGAGAACATTCTAAAGTAACATTCCCCCAATGTTTGCAAAATGATACAATGTAACATTCTCTTAAAGGGACAGTTCACTCAAAAATGACAGTTCTCTCATTTAAGTTGAGTTTAATGAGTTTTTTAGTCTGCTTTACATAAAGAAGACATTTTGAAGAATGTGGTTAACCAGATTGACTTACAATGACTTGACTTAATGGATAAATATACTATGGAAATCAGTCAACTTTTTGGTTCCCCTCATTCTTTCAAATCTTCGTTCAACAAAAAAAGAAAAAGGAAACTCATATAGGTTTGGATATACGTTTTAAAAAATGTAATGAACACATAGACTCAATTTATATTTTAATTTGAAGCATTTAAGAAAGATCAATAGTTTTAAAACATGAAAAATGTAAATTTCATCAAGTGTGTCTGAATTTTATCATGTAGTTTATTCATAATAGTACTATTTATAATACATGTTCTATGAAAAATATCTTCCTCATATTCTGTCTTGTGTTGGTGTTCACCTGCTCAAAGTCCAAGCTGAGTCCTGACTGAGATTCCCACACCGTTCTCAATGAGGAATCTGCTTTTACAGGAAACTAAAATGTTGAAATAATCATTATAGATTCTTTCAGTAACAATAATAGGACATTCATTCAAAGTTATCTGAATGTTCTCAGAACATTGTTTCTGAAACATTTTAGCATTTATGTAACTTTTTAAAATGTTACTATGTATCAGTTTCCAGTTGTTCAGAGAAAGTATCATTTCAAAAGTAACATTCCCCTAATGTTTGCAAAATGATACAATGTAACATTCTCTTAAAGGGACAGTCCACTCAAAACTGACAATTCTCTTATTTATTCATCCTTAAGTTGTTCCAACCGTAAGGTTTCTTTGTTCTATTTAACATAAAAACATTTTTTTAGCATCTGTGTTCAATGGAAGAAAGAAACTCATATAGGTAGGGATTTAAGTTTTCAAAAACGTAATGAACACACAGACTCAATTTATATTTTAATTTGAAGCATTTAAGAAAGATCATTTGATTTGTTTTGGTGTTGCTCAAAGTTTAAGCTGAGCATTGATCGAGATTCCCACACCGTTCCCAATGAGGAATCTTAAGTTAGGCTATGAACAAAACTTCTTTCACTAACAAATTCATTCAAAGTTATCCGAATGTTCTCAGAACATTAGCACATATGTTGTTTATGGCTTGTCTTTCTGAAACATTTGAACATTTCTGGAATGTTTTTAAATGTTACTATGTTTCAGTTTCCAGTGGTTCAGATTCAGAGAACATTCTAAAGTAACATTCCCCCAATGTTTGCAAAATGATACAATGTAACATTCTCTTAAAGGGACAGTTCACTCAAAAATGACAGTTCTTTCATTATTTATTTATCGTTAAGTTGTTCCAAACTTAAATAAGTTTCTTCTGCTTAACATAAAGAAGACATTTTGAAGAATGTGGTTAACCAGATTGACTTACACTGACTTGACTTATGGATAAATATACTACTTTTGTTGTTTCAGACGCAGTTTTGTTCACCTGTCCAGCAGAGGGCAGTGTTACTCCAGCTCATTTGCTCACTTATTAAACAAGGTGACGATGTTTATACATGATGTTTTCTCTTAATAACATGCATGTGTTCGGAGTGCTTTGCTCTGTTTTTCTCTGTTGCAGTCAATTTCAGGAAACCATCAGTTCACTGTGATGGTTTGTTGTTTTTACATTTAACACAGATTCCGACCACATTTAGTTTTTATTTTTGTACCTTTCCGTTATGTGTTGTTTAATAAGAATTTAAAAAGAACATTTGTTTATCATTTTTAGGAAAGTTTATGAAGAGAATATGAATCAGAATATTCAATAATATGAGGAAATATCAAATTATGATGAACATTTTGGAATTACCAAAAAAGTCATAGTTATTTAATGTAATACATAAACACTCAAAATTTGAGTTTATTATAAAAAAGGTAATTTTTTAACATTCTCAAACAGTAGCATTTAAATAACATCATGAATGTACAAATAAAATGTTCTAGAAATCAATATCGGAAGAACAATTGTTTATAACTGAGGAAAAGTTGGCTAATCTGATGTATTAATTTGATATCTGCTGATATTGATGAATATTCTTTATCATTGTCCAGAGTCTACAGGAGATCAGAAGAAGCGTGAGCTCATGTTTAGCACTATACGCTATGTTTTTGTTGTTTCTATGTTCACTGAATTACTGTATATATATATATATATATATACATCTTTGTCTTTACATGCAGGCCTTCCCATCATTGTTTTTCTGAATACTGGGAAACGCTTCCCAAAATTAACCCCAAAAGAGCTGGACCCCCTGAAGCCCTACAGTAGTGTGTGTGTGTGTGTGTGTGTGTGTGTGTGTGTGTGTGTGTGTGTGTGTGTGTGTGTGTGTGTGAGTATTGTTGTCTGGGATTGTGGGTATAGAGACGTTCCTGTCCGTGGTTTGAACACACGGGCCCTTGTTTGTTTCATGTATGTGTATCTGGGCCCCTGAGCATCCGTTGTTGTTTCTCAGTCACCAATGAATCAAAGAAATGCGTGTCCTCCTAAAGCAAACACACAATGGAGGATCTGATCCGACCCTCCTTTAGCATAATGCTGTGGGGCCCCGTCCTCCAGCGCAGGGGCCCGTTTACATCCATTGTTATTAACGGGTGACGTTTCTGCTGCTTTTGATCAAAACGCTCCAGGAAAAATTAAAACAAGTGAAAAATCTGCTACATACAGTTGAAGTCAAAAGTTTACATACATACAATATTTTAGCAAAATAAGAGGAATTATATACAAATGTGTTAGCATGTTATTTTTTATTCAGTACTGACCTGAATAAGATATTTCACATAGAAGATGAAAAATCCTTCAGGTTTTCTTTCAACCAAATTTTTTGGTTTTCCATCATTTTTGTGTACTTGAACCCTTTCCAAATATGACTTTGGTTGAGATCCATCTTTCCACACTGAGGACAACTGAGGAACTCTTATGCAACTATTACAGAAGTTTCAAACACTCACTGATGCTCCAGAAGAAGAAGAAAAAAAAACATGCATTAAGAGCCGGGGGTGAAAACTTTTGAACAGAATGAAAATGTGTACATTTTTCTTATTTTGCTTAAATATCATGTTTTTTTTTTCATTTAGTACTGCCCTTCAGTGGCTACAGAAGTTTCCCAGTTAAATTTAAAATTAAATTAACCCTGATCTTCAAATTCCAAAAGTTTGAATGCATGTTTTTTCCTTCTGGAGCATCAGTGAGTGTTTGAACCTTCTGTAATAGTTGCATATGAGTCCCTCAGTTGTCCTCAGTGTGAAAAGATGGATCTCAAAATCATACAGTCATTGATGGAAAGGGTTCAAATACACAAAAATGCTGGAAACACTAAGAATTTGTGGGACCAGCAGGCAGTTTAACTGTTCAGGACAAACAAGGGACTCATGAACAACTATCACTAAAGAAAACAAACAAAACAACAACAACAACACAATATTTAGAATGTAGTGATCGTAAACTCAAACAGGGTCATTTTTGTAAATCCAACTATTTTCTCTTGTGGACTATATCTAAACATCTTTTATGTGAAATATTTTATTCAGGTCAGTACTAAATAAACAACAACATGCATTTCGTATGATCCATTTTATTTTGGTAAAATAATTAACATTTAGCAGATTCTACAATGTGTATGTAAACTTTTGACTTTAACTGTATTTATATATAATTATATATATATAGTGTGAGTACGGACTGAGATTATTTGGCATTATTTGAATTATTTTATGTATTTGTGTTATTTATTTAGATGTAGTTTATTTTTATGTAATTTGTAATTTTGTGTATTTTTTATGAATACATTAAAATGCATTATTATAATTTATAGAATATTCAATAAATTCTATAAAATTTAACACAAATAATTTAATTCAATAATATACATGTTATATCTTTTAATTATTTATATTTACATTATATTATATTACATTTTGTTTTTTTGTATTTATTTTATTACTATTATTATTATTTCTGCTTCTTATTGGCAATAGCAGTTGTTTTTGACTGACAGTGTGTTTGTTTTGTTACAATCCCTGCATGCAATTATTAATTAATTAATTACAGGCATAATTACAATAGAAATGGAAATACCAGAGCACATTTCTTAGTCCTTATGGGGTCCTAAAGTTTATTGTGTTGGACAGCAGGGGGCTTTGAGTCCAAACAGTTGAGAAGCACTGATGCTTTCCATGAAATCATGAAAACAACCCGTCAACTCAATGGAAATCAATACTTTAATTCATCGAGGACGCATTAAATTGATCAAAGGTGACAGTAAAGACATTTATAATGTTACAAAAGATTTCCAATGTTACAGATAAATCCAGAAAACGTATAAAATGTATGATGGTTTCCACAAAAGTATTGTGCAGCAACATGGATAACAACCAGAAATGTTTGTTGAGCAGTAAATCAGTATATTAGAATGATTTCTGAAGGATCATGTGACACTGAACATTCCGTCAATGTAAGTCTTTCCCCAGTTTTAATTGTCATTTTTAGGAAAATCGTCAGTCTGATCAGTTAGAAAAGATATAGCACACCTGCTGAGATCAGTCTGAAGATCTGGCCTGAGTTTGGAGTTTGTAGAGTTAACAGCAAACAGGAGTTTAGTCTCAGAAGAAGAAGAATAACTCTAAGTTTAAGTAGCATTTTAGTTAGTTGGCTTTCTTAAGTGAAAGTGAGTGTATGTTCAGTGCGATGTGTGTGTTGTTTATTGTCTGCAGGCGTTTGACTCTTTATAATTTTACAGTACTTTTTTTTTTTTCTCTTTTTGCAAAGTTTTGTATTACAGCCTGTTTCTGCCACTGAATAATAATAAAAAAAGGGTAATTCGACTTTTATCTCACAATTTAGACTTTTTCTCGCACTCAGAACTGAAAGTTTATATTTTGCAATTGTGATTTTTTTTCTCAGAATTGCAGTTCTGACCTTATTTCATGGAATTGCGAGTTTATCAAGTGAGAATTGTGAGATATAAACTTAAAAATATCATTGTTTTTTTCCCCTCAGAACTGCACTTTATAACTTCCAATTTTGTTTATAACTCTGAAAAAAGTCAGAATTGTGAGATATAAAAATTTTACAGTACTTTTGATCAAATAAACACAGCCTTGCTGAGCAGAAAAGACTTGTGTCTGTGATTCACGGCTGAGAGCGCATTATTGTGGGACTCCTCCCAGGGGCCGGTAATCGCTCTGTACTGTAAAGGACCTTAGTGAGGCCCCTCGTCACGGGACCTGGGGCATTCCTGCTGGTCTCCGTGGCGACGGGGCTGGATTGTTTGAATAAAGGAGGCTGTGAACAGCATACAAACACCTCTGAGGCTCCTTACAGCTGCAGCTCTGTAGATAAATCTCTCTGCTATCTTTCACATTCACATGGCTGGTATTAGATATTAAATACTCAATACACTGGTAACTGTCTTGTTCTCTCATGTGCACCAGCAGGAGGCGTCAGACGTCTGAACATTAACAGACCTGTTCCTCCTGGTCTGATGGTCAGATGTTTCTCCACACCTTTCAGCGACAACTGAGAGTGATTACGGGCTGTGTGGAGGTCAAGGGTAACCACAGTAGCGGCTTCCTGCTGTTCTGGAATGTTTGATTGTAAAGAGGAAGTGGTGCGTCACATGATCTCAGGGAATGCAGGTAAAAGGACGAATGCAAGGTGCGACCTTTGAATTGACCTTTCACTGCTCATACACATGACCTCTATACTCACAGCTCTCTGATACACAGTCCAAAAGCAGAAACGAGAAAGACACAATGGCAGCTTGACCTTAATCGGCATTGAAATAATGTCGCAATGACAAAAAGGTCTTGAATCTAAAATAATTTCCTTTATCATTTTTCCACATTGCATGCATTTTTTTTTCATTTCCTTTTTGTCATTTGTGCATGTATTCTAGTTCGTTTGGGTTCATTTCCCATTTTAGTTTTTTAAGTATTTACCTTTTTTTATTTAAAACTTATTAAAAAGAAACAAACAGGATCTTGTGATAAGTTTTTAAAATATTAGTTTTTTGTTAAGTGATAATGTGATCTTAATGTGAGAAAATAGTCTAGTCATCCCAATGGAAAAAAAGTGTCAGAATTTACCTCAATTTATCCCTATATGTTTTACTTTTTTATTTTATTAACTATTTACTTTTTTATTTAAAACCTATTAAGAAGAAACAGACAAACAGGATCTTGCGATCATTTTTTTTTTTAAATTTGATTTGTTTCGATTCGTTTTTTTTTTTTTATTTGATTATTTTTTTTTATTTTTTTTTTAATTACATTTTTATTTAGATTTTTACTTTTTTTCTCTGTTTAATATTTACCTTAATTTGGGATAATTTCCCAGTCATCTCAAAGGAAAAAAGTGTCCCAATTTAAACTATATGTTTTCCTTTTTTATTTTATTTTAGTCTATTTACTTTTTTTTTTATTTAAAACTTTTTTTAAAAGAAACAGACAAACAGGATCTTGCTATCAGGTTTTTTTTCTTTCTTTTTTTTTTTTTTTTTTTAAATCAAATTAGAATTTTTTAAAATCTAAAAATTTTTTTTTTTTTTTTTTTTGTTAATTTGGGATCATTTCTCAGTCATCCCAATGGCAAAAAGTGTCCAAATTTACCTGAATTTACCTTATATGTTTTCCTTTTTTATTTTATTTTATTGTAAACTACTTGTTTATTCAAAACTTATTCAAAAGAAACAGATAAACAGGATCTTGCGATCAGGTTTTCTTTTATTTGATTTGTTTTTTATTTGATTAGATTTTTTAAATTAAATTTTTATTTAGATTTTTACTTTTTTTTCATAAAATTTGAATTTTTAAAATCTAAATTTAAATCAAATTGAGTTTTTTTTTTTTTTTTTTTGTTAATTTGGGATCATTTCTCAGTCATCCCAATGGCAAAAAGTGTCCAAATTTACCTGAATTTACCTTATATGTTTTCCTTTTTTATTTTATTTTATTGTAAACTACTTGTTTATTCAAAACTTATTCAAAAGAAACAGATAAACAGGATCTTGCGATCAGGTTTTCTTTTATTTGATTTGTTTTTTATTTGATTAGATTTTTTAAATTAAATTTTTATTTAGATTTTTACTTTTTTTTCATAAAATTTGAATTTTTAAAATCTAAATTTAAATCAAATTGAGTTTTTTTTTTTTTTTTTTGTTAATTTGGGATCATTTCTCAGTCATCCCAATGGCAAAAAGTGTCCAAATTTACCTGAATTTACCTTATATGTTTTCCTTTTTTATTTTATTTTATTGTAAACTACTTTTTTAATTTAAAACTTATTAAAAAGAATCTTGCGATCAGGTTTTTTTGAAATATTTGATTTTATTAAATTTTTTTTAGATTTCGATTTTTTAATTGCATTTTTATTTATTTATTTTTAAAATGCATAATATATACATATACTTATGTAAATAATTTGTATTTTATATATATGTGTGTGTGTGTGTGTGTGTGTGTGTGTGTGTTTTCTATATGTTTTCTGTTTATTTTATGAAAATTAATTAGCACAAATATTATTTGCATCAAACATCAATAATAATATAATATTTTTAGTTTTTGTTTTTAGTTTTATTTTGGAGGGAGGGAGGTGGTTATTGTGTTTACATGTAAACTAGGAAATTCTGGGTTGATAGTGGTATTTATCTTAATTTCAGTGAAGGTATGTACAATGAGATGTGTGTGTTATTCAGTGTTGAGGAAAGTTACTTTTAAAAGTAATGCATTACAATATTAAGTTAATCCCTAAAAAAGTAACTAATTACATTACATTCACATTTTATGAAAAGTAGTGCGTTCTGTTACATTTGCGTTACTTTTTAAATCTGGGCAGGGTTTGCTTGTTTGCTTTTAATATAAAAAGTTTGTTTTTGGCAAATGTAAAAGCCTTTTTACACCAAAAACCTCAGGTTTAGAGAAAAGTAAATTCACATCTGTACAGTAGACCACAAAACAAATCATGTCTTCAGCAATAAAATAAATAAGGAAAACAAATGTTCGATTATCTTGAGTAATTTTTGCTTATTAGTATGGATGAATTGGATCATCGAAGGTCGGCAGCAAAGACATCAGTTTTTGGGATATTTGTATTATTTAAACTATTTAATTATTGCAGGTTTTTATTCATTTTGAAGAACACTATCTGTTTTTTTTTAGTGGTTGAGATGAATTAATGCATGTTCACATTTATTCTAGAACTAAAGTAACATCTTACTCATTATTTCTCTCAACATGGGGACAGGAGAGCTTTTAATGAATTAATTATTTGAAAAAGTAACTCAGATATTTTCTTGTCAATTAAAAAGTAATGTGTTACTTTACTAGTTACTTGGAAAAAGTAATATTTTTACATAACTTGCATTACTTGTTATACATTACCCCCAACACTGGTGTTTATTGTGAGTGTGTGCTTGTGCGGTGCTTTAACATCTGCAGGCGTTTGACTCTTAAACTCCTCTAGCTTTGTGCCGACTGACCTGTTCATGCGGATCTGGAACAAACACTGCGCTCCTCCTCTCGCTCTCTCCAAGCGGTCAGTCCACGCCCGGATCTGCAGATGTTTTCCACTGACCCCTCGTGTGTCCGGCGGGGAGAGGTCAGAGGTCAGCTTTCTTCTTCAGTCTATATGACACATGAAGGTCACATACTTCCCCTTTACTGCCCGTGACACACTTAAAACACACCCACGTTTCTGAATAAAGCCCCACGTGACCAAACTAATGTAACAGGGGTCATGAAGCATGAGCAAGTAAAATGTAAAGATATAGAGAGAGAGAGAGTTGACTCGCACAGGGTTTGTTTATGAAGTTTGCAGCTGTTTCGTCTCGCTCAACGTTTCATTAAACAGCTCTGTGTGGAAAACTTTTCCGTCACGAACGTGCTTTGCTAAATATTTGACGATTTTCTCTTTAAACATTTTAAGGATTTTGGCCTGGTAAAAGAAACAGGAAAATACATCACACAATACTGTGCATTTTTCCCAAATGCATGAAGATAAACACACATTGTCTTCATCATTCAAAACATCACAAATCAATTCAGCTCATAATCAAAGAAAGAAAAAATAAATCAGATTTTGCACGCATTGTCTCTATCAAAACTTTATCAGAAGTGGTCACGAATCATTTCAGCAAAATAAGTAGATAAGTTCTGTAAATCCTATACAGCAGCAAAAACAAGCACTAACCATAGTTTAACCGTGGTATTTTTAGTAAAGCTGTGGTGAAAAAAACTACTACACTTGGGAGATTTGTATTTGTGTATACTTTCTTTTATTTTTCATTGATTTGTTTATATATCTGTACTGCCTTGATTTGCAATCCATGCCCAAAGTCCTGAACTGAATCAAATGATTTGCGATCCGTGCTCGAAATTCCAATCTGAATCAAATGATTCTCTAACATGCACCGACGTTTCGATCTGAATCAAATGATTCGTGTTTCGCGCTTGAAGTTCCGATATGAATCAATTGATTCACAATCCGCGCTCGAACTTCCCATCTGAATCAAATGATTCTCTAACATGCACCAATGTTTCGATATGAATCAGATTATTCTCTAACATGCACCGACGTTTCGATCTGAATCAAATGATTCGTGTTTCGCGCTTGAAGTTCCGATATGAATCAATTGATTCACAATCCGCGCTCGAACTTCCAATCTGAATCAAATGATTCTCTAACATGCACCAATGTTTCGATATGAATCAGATTATTCTCTAACATGCACCGACGTTTCGATCTGAATCAAATGATTCTCTAACATGCACCGATGTTCCGATATGAATCAATTGATTCACAATCCGCGCTCGAACTTCCGATCTGAATCAAATGATTTGCTAACATGAACTGAAGTCCCGATGTGAATCAATTGATTCGCAAGCCTGCAACGATGTTTCAATTTGAATCAAATGATTTGCAATTTACGCTCAAAGTTCCGATCTGATTCAAATGATTCATGATTCACACTCGAAGTTCCCATCTGAATCAAATGATTCGTGAACCTACACTAAAGTCCGGATCTGAATCAAATGATTCGCGATTCACACTCGAAGTTCCCATCTGAATCAAATGATTCAAACCCACATCGACGTTTCGATCTGAATCAAATGATTCGCAATCCACACTTGAACTTCCGATCTGAATCAAATGATTTGCGAAGGTACACGGAAGTCCCGATATAAATCAGTTGATTCACAAACGTTCATGGAAGTCCCGATCTGAATCAGATGATTCGCGAACATGCACGGAAGTCCTGACTTGAATCAATTGATTCGCGAATGTGCACAGAAGTCCCAATCTGAATCAATTGATTCGCAAGCCCGCACCATTGTTTCGATCTGAATCAAATGATTTGTGAGCCGCACCAAATTGATTTAGATCTTAATTCCCAATCTGAATCAAACCACCCTTGAAGTTCTGATCTGAATCAAATGATTGGCGATCCACGCTCGATGTTTTGATCTAAATTAAATGATTTGCAAACCTGCTCCAAAGTCCCACTCTGAATCAAAAGATTTGCGATTCTCTCTTGATGTTCCGATCTGACTAAAATGATTTGTGATTCGTGCTTGAATTGAATCCTTCAATTAGCAAAATGATTTGCAAACCCGCTCCAAAGTTTAATCTGAATCAAATGATTTGCAATTCGTGCTCGAATTGAATCTTTCAATACGCGGAATGATTCGCAAACCCTCTCCAAAAATCTGGTCTGAATCAAATGATTCGCGATATGCGAAGTTCCGATGATTCCCGTTGTGAATCAAATGATACAGCATGCACAAACCGATTGGAACGCTTGATGTGGAGTTTAAAAAAATCTCAATTTCATCACTACGTGCGTTTTAAAATCATTAACATCAAGCGATGTCGACATACGAAATTGAATCGCTCTTTTAATTTGATCTGGCTTTTACTAGTGAATCGCTTGAACTGCATGATCGAAGTCACGAGTTTGAATCATTCGTTGCGGTTCAAATGACTCACTCAATTGATTCGGTTCACCTGTTCCTCGTTTTGCATCTTCAGCCATGTTTACACGACACTGTCAGTATACTGGCTTAGCTCGCTAGTTTTATGACATTCACAGAAATAACCAAAAAAAAGTAAGATGTTTACAAATAAAATCTACATATGTTCATTCCAAAGATGACATCCAACACAAATCTACGAACATACTGAGGTGAGGTAACCGGAAACTCCATTAGCTAATATGACAAGCTGCAGCTCAAAACAGATGTTAGATGGAAATATTGTGCATTATGATGGAGTTTGTAGCTTAATTCACTATATTTGAAATAGTTTGATCACTGCAGTTCAGTTAGTGACAGTTGTCATCTCATACCATTGACCTGTGAATGTTATTGCTGTTGACCAGTGTATATTGAATAAATATTTGAGAAGTTATTGTTGTATCTGATTGGATTAGTCTATAAAGAGTGATAGTTAATAATGTAAAAAGAGGAAATAGAAGCAGATGAACACAAGATAGACCCATTGAATGTACATTGCTTATATATTTATATAAATTTGAAATTAATGTGTGAATAAATGATGTATCTTATATTGTGTATGCATGTTTTTACATTTAAAATTAACACAATTTTCTTTAATACTTTAGTTTTTTTTTTTTTTCAGGTGAAATGTGTTTATATACTGTATCTGTGAATTTACCCATAACAGAAGCTGCAGTTAAATCTGTTGAAGCACTAAAACAGTCATCGGTCACCTTCAAGAAAAGATTCCAAACACGACCCTCCTACTCTCTCTCTCTCTCTCTCTCTCTCTCTCTCTCTCTCTCTCTCTCTCTCTGTTTCTGTGTGTGTCCCGCCCACATAGAGTGACGTGGGGCCCCTCCACACTGCAGTCATTCATTCAAATAGTGAGCTGGCCGCTGGATCAAGTTTACTCTGCTGAGGAGCTTCTGGAGCAAATACTGTCACAGGAGCGACTCGATCTGAGCTCAGGATCTGACTGATTATCTCATGCAAATCTGCTGAACTTTGTGTATTTAGGAAGAGAAGCTCTGCGGACCTGCTGGCATCACTTTCAGTTCTCTGGGGGTTATTTACACTTGCACCATGAGGAAGGGTTCCTGCTGTATGTTCACGTCTGGAGTCATCGGCGCTCTTCTCCTGATCTCGGGAATCGCCCTGTTTGCGTCTGGACTCTTCCAGACTATGATCCACAACAAGCTGAAGGGGGTAAGAGTCTGTTTTCATCTTGTTCATCAGCTGTCATGAGGGCTGGGATGTTTGTCATAGCTTGTGTCACTGTGAGCTATTACTTTGTGTGATGTTTAGATAGTTTAACGTTTTATTTAATATTTATATATATATATATATATATATATATATATTATTTTTTAAATTGTATTTAAAATACACACACACACACACACACACACACTTGTTGATTTAGCATTTTTATGATTTTATAAATTAAATTGTATTTAATATTTAAATGCTTTGCATTTTTATAATTTATTATTTGTTGTGTTTTATTTTGAAATTATTATTAACATTTTAATTTAATTTAATGATTTACTTTTTAGTGAGTTACTATTGATTGATTTTGTTTTTTAAATTTAGTTTAAAACTTTTTAATTGAACATTTTATAGTGTATTTAGTTTTAGTAAATGCTTTATAATATTTCTACATTTTAATTTTAGATTATGATTAAATTTTTTATATATTCCATGTTGATTATAGCTATTTAAAAAAAAATAATTGAATTTTATATTTTCTTATTTAAATTTCTGTAAGTATTCTATATTGAATATGATATTTTAAATTATGTTAAATTATTTGTATTATTGTATTATAATTATTGTATTTTAATGTAAGATTTTTTGTTTTAATTTTTAAAATTGAAATTATTATTATTTGTATTAAATATTTTTTTGATTATTTTTTAAATATTTTTTCATTTTTAATTAAAAAAAAAATTTTTTTAATTTAATTTTCAAATTTATTTTAAATGATTCAGTGGCGGGAAACGAGCGCGTGTGTTCAGACGGTCTCAGTGCAGCATGTGCTCTGTGTAATCAGAGTGATGTGTAACATGTGCTCTGTGTTTCTGTCTTCACCGCATGTGCTCCGATTTCTCTTCCTCTTATGGAGCGTCACGTAAATGTCACGTCTGCAGAAAACACTCAATCGTTTGTAAGTGAGTTTGAAATACAAACATCACTTACTGATTTCTGAAAGTAAATACTCTGCATTGCACAAGTGGAAAATCAGCCGATCAAACGCATTCAGAGAGTTTAGTGCTTTAACAGCACATCTGAACGCTCGGTTTGTATGTAAATGTAATCGGCTGCAGCAGCTCCTGCTGAACAGGAAACACATTGTGTGGATTTGCTGAATGTTATGCTTGTGTGTGTGTGTGTGTGTGTGTGTGTGTGTGTGTGTGTGTCTTTTACAGCTGCTCATCTGTAGTAAGATCATTGTATGTTTAACTGGATAGTCTTAAAGTCTTAGATCAATAAGTCTAATGCATCTGCAGCTCCAAAACGACAAGCACATGCTGTTTTTAGTTTAAGATGAAGTTCTTTTACCAGGGTAGCAATTTAGAGTCACAGCCCAGAGCCTGGAATAACGGAGCGCGGGCTGTTGTCTGATTGAAGCGGTCAGGCGGCTCCAGAAGGCTCCAGGAATAGGTTTAGTTTGTGCCGCCCGTGTTTAAAGGCGTCTACAAACAACCGATTAAATGTGAGACATCAGACTCCTCAGATCCGCCTCGCATGATTTCATGTGGATGTTTGCGAGAGTAAATCACACACATGTTGCAGCTCTCCTGAGCTTCTGATTGGTCGCACGTTCTGTTTTAATTGCGGAAGGAAAATGGGAAAATGATGTTGATGACAGAGTGTTTTTAACATTGATAATAATCAGACATTTTTCTTGAGAGGCAAATCAGCACATTAGAACGATTTCTGAAAGATTACGTGGCACTGAAGAGTGATGCTGAAAAAATCAGCTGTACATCACAGGAATAAATTACAGTTTAACAGATATTTACATAAAAAAACTGATATTTTAAATTGTAATAATATTTCATAATTTTCCTGATTTTACTGTATTTTTAAGTGCAATACATTTAGGCATCAGGGCAACTAGTTCTGCAACACATGGTCAGTCGGAGTCTGGTTTGTGTCTGACCTCATTTCTTTAGTTCTTCAGATCATCAAGCGCAGATCATCGAAGTTCCAATCTGAAACAAATGATTCGCAATTGGCACCAAATTGATTCAGATCTGAATTCCCAATCTGAATCAAATGAAGTTCTGATCTGAATCAAATGATTCACAAACCCACACTGAAGTCTCGATCTGAATTACATGATTTGCAATCCGTGCTCGAAGTTCCAATCTGAATCGAAAGATTCGCAAACCCGCACAGAAGTTCCATTCTGAATCAAATAATTCGCAGTTCTGATCTGAATTAAATGATTCACAAACCGCATTCAGAATTCCGATCTGAATCAAATTATTTGCGAACCCCCACTGAAGTTTTCAAGCCGTGCTTGAAGTTTCGATCTGAATCAAATGATTTGCAAACCCGCTCCAAAGTCCCGATCTGAATCAAATGATTCACAAACTGCATTAGAAGTTCAAATCTGAATCAAATGATTCACAAACTGCATTAGAAGTCCTGATCTGAATCAAATGATTCACAAACTGTATTAGAAGTTCAAATCTGAATCAAATGATTCACAAACTGCATTAGAAGTCCTGATCTGAATCAAATGATTCACAAACTGTATTAGAAGTTCCAATCTGAATCAAATGATTCACAAACCACATTAAAAATCCTGATCTGAATCAAATGATTCACAAACTGCATTAAAAGTCCTGATCTGAATCAAATGATTCACAAACTGCATTAGAAGTTCCAATCTGAATCAAATGATTCACAAACCGCATTAAAAGTCCTGATCTGAATTAAATGATTCACAAACTGCATTAGAAGTCCTGATCTGAATCCAAAGTCCCGATCTGAATCAAATGAATACATTTAGGCATCAGGGCGAGTAGTTCTGCCACACACGGTTAGTCAGAGTCTGGTTTGTGTCTGAACTTATTCCTTTACTTCTTTAAATCATCAAACACAATCCACAAACTACACATGAAAATAAAGGCCTGGGGAGGAGAAAACCAGCAGTTTGAGTCCCACATTCATCTGAGAAAACACACTCACATCCTAGTTAGTGGTAGTTTGCCAAGTCCTATCTTCAGTTGACATCAGCCTTTGAAGCTCTGAAAGCTTGTTTATTTCACTAACTATACGTGATGGTATGGTTAGATTAAATGCCATTTTATTATCTACATTCAGCATGTTTTTTCCCATACCAATGAGTCTACTTCAGATTTGTTTTGTTTAATAATGTTTCAGTGCTTGTAAAAACAAGGAAAAATCATGTGGATGGCTGAATGATGGTCATAAGTGTCAACAGCAGCATTAATGCAGAATCCAGTTTATATGTGAATTCTAAACACTACCTTTCCAAATTTTGCCCTCAGGAAGGTGTTTCACAGTCAGGATTTAGACTAAGCCTGGGTTTGGCCATATTTCAATTAGGACATTTAAGTAATTTTTATAAATGTGCTTAGAAAAAAACAACATTACTGGTGTGCCTCTTGAGACAAAACAAAGGCATTGATGTATTTTAAGATCAGTCAGTGCAAGTTTCATTCAGTTGAAACAGCTCAGTCTTACATTTTAGTCTAGGACTAGGCTTAAGCCACGTCTGTGAACCAAAATGCCAGTAAAAACATTTAAAATCAGTGTTGGGGGTAACGCATTACAAGTAACACCAGTTACGTAATCAGATTATTTTTATTAAGTAACTAGTAAAGTAACGCATTCATTTTAGATTATGATTAAATTTTTAATATATTCTATGTTGATTTTATTTATTTTAAACCATTTTTTATTTTAAATTTTATTATTTGTTTTTAGTATTTAAGTATTCTATATTACATATTTTTATTTTTATTCAAATTCAAATTATTTATTGAGTTTATTATTATTATTTTAAATATTTGATTATTTATTTGATTTTAAATATATATTTTTTTGTATTTTTAATTTAGTATTATATGTTGTTTTTATTATTTATTTTAATTCTATTTAATATTAATATTTAAATGCTTTGAATTTTTATGATTACTTAAATTTTTTGTGCTTTATTTTGAAATTATTATTTACATTTTAATTTATTTTAATGATTAAATTTTTTGTCAGTTACTATTGATTGATTTTTTTCTGTTACATTAATTAAAAGTGCCAGTAAAGACATTTATAAGCAGTGTTTGGGGTAATGCATTACAAGTAATATGAGTTACATAATCAGATTAATTTTTCAAGTAACTAGTAAAGTAGCACATTACTTTTTATTTGCAAGAGTTACTTTTTCAAAAAAGTAATGCCAGTTACTTTTTGTTTCCTTAATCTATTTAATCTCATTTTATTAACCAATGTCTATTGATCCAATTCAACTATACTAAATAAGCAAAACTTACTTTAGATTAACTAACAATTGTGCTCCATTTATTTCATTGCTGAAGAGTGTTGAGCAAAACTTACTTTAGATTAACTAACAATTGTGCTCCATTTATTTCATTGCTGAAGAGTGTTGAGCTTCCTGTTCTTACAGTTCTATTGTATAGACCCGAATTTACTTTTCCTTCAACCTTAGGCTTATCTATTTAACTTTTTGGTCTGAAAGGGCTTGCTTTTGTAATGCATTACCTTTAAAAGTAACTTTCCGCAACACTGTTTATAATATTGCTGTCCTTGAAAGTCCTGGAATTTCATTTTATGAGCAGAATAGACAAAAACATAAAAAAAAAAAATCATTATTCCAGACTTCATCAAACATCCTTTAAGTCCTGGAATTTCATTTTACAGTATGTATTTTATTTTTTTTATTTTTTGTCTTTTTTAGATTTTAAAATGGGAAATCCTTGAAAAAAAAAACTAAAAAGTAGAGCTTGAAAAGACCTTGAAAGTCCTAGAATTTCATTTTACAGTATCTGTGTGAACCCCCTTAGTATGATTCATTTGACACTGAAGACTGCAGTAATGATGCTGAAAATGTACTAAATTGCATTTTAGTATGTATTTACATTGAAAACAATACTATTTTAGAAATTTTCTGGTATTTTTTGATCAAATAAATTCAGCCTTGGTGAGCAGAAGAGACAAAAAACATTTAAAAAATCATTATTTTTCTAGTCTTCTGAATTGTAGCATGTATTTTAGTATGGTTTTTTTTTTTTTTGGTTTGTGGCACTTGTGAGTCTCCATCGAAATCAAATTCAGATCAAGATTTTAGAGCAATTTCGTGCATCTTTTTTTTTCTCAGATTTTTTTTCTTAAACAGTAGAAAACATCAAACCATGAAGGCAGTACAGTTAGGAAACAAAACCAAAAAATACACAAATAATCGCTGAAGAAAAATAACAGTGGTTTTACTGTAGTAAAAGTGTAATATACTTGGTTATACTTTAGTAGTAATATTTGCATGTGCTTCACTTTATTTTTATTAGTATGTTTTTATGTATCTATTTCTCTTTAGATTTTGAAATTTTTGTCTTTGAAAAACAAAAACAAAAATAGCGCTTGAAAAGTCCTTGAATGTCCTGGAATTAAATTTTTAGAACAATTTCTGAAGGATCATGTGACTGAAAACTGGAGTAATGATGCTGAAAATGTACTAAAATAAATTAAAATGTACTATGTATTCACGTGGAAAACAGCCGTTTTAAATTATAATGCATTTTAGAATTAATTTCATCAATTTTTTGATCAAATAAATGCAGCCTTGGTGAGCAGAAGAGACAAAAACATAAAAACAATCTTATTATTATTCCAGACTTTTAAATTGTAGTATGTATTTTTGTATGATTTTTTGCTTGTGCAGCTGTAATATAAATTGTCTTTTGGCCATTAAAAGAGTCTTAAATGCCAGTGAAGCTTAGATATAAACACCTCATTGTTCTGCACGAATACTTGAGCGTTTTTTCAAGACGTCTTGGCTGGTGGTTGCTGGATTTTTACATGAGAAAAGAAGAGAGGAAAAGAAAAGTTGCGGCCGTTGATTCGAGGAATGAGTGTGAGCTGATGGTCATGTGATCTGTGAGGTGTGTGTGTGTGTTAATGAGGGTCATTCACTCCAGTCTCGTGTGTCTGTGTGAGTTTCATTGGGGAAGAAACTCATTGTCTTTCTAAGATTCTCACTGTAGTTTTGATGACAGACCACGAAGTTAAATGTGGATCATTATCACTGATGTAAACCACTATATGAAGCATTCTGCCACTGTGAGCCCATAACTGTGGCTGATTAACAAAAGATCGGAATGTGTCTGCATTATATCAGTCAGAATGTCTCTTGATATCTTTATCACATTAATGATATGAGCCACTCCATTACATTCTGATGAATCAGAGCATTCAGTAACAGTGATTCTTTCACAATGAGGCATTATGGGTCCCGCTGTAATGTTTATGGCAGGTCATTTAGTTGTATCTGAACATTTATGAATGTGTTTGGTGATATTCACTGCGTCTTTCGTTTCCTTAAGGCAAAAACAAACATTACATGTTTAATCTTTTTATACGAGAGTTAATGATTTACACACAGTTGACGTCAAAAGTTTACACCCTCCTTTCAGAATTTACAAAATGTAATTATTTTATCAAAATAAGAGGGATCATGCAAAATGCATGATATTTTTTATTTAGTACTGACCTGAAAAAGATATTTCACGTAAAAGATGTTTACATATAGTCCACAAGAGAAAATTATAGTTGAATTTATGAAAATGACCCTGTTGAAGAGTTTACATACGCTTGATTCTTAATAGAGTGTTGTTACCTGAATGATCCACAGCTGTGTTTTTAATTTAGTGATAGTTGTTCATGCCTGCTGTTCTTTAGAAAAATCCTTCAGGCCCCACAAATTCTTTGGTTTTCCAGCATTTTTGTGTATTTGAACTCTTTCCAACAATGACTGTATGATTTTGAGATCCATCTTTTCACACTGAGGACAACTGAGGGACTCATATGCAACTATTACAGAAGATTCAAACACTCACTGATGCTTCAGAAGGAAAAAACATGCATTAAGAGCCGGGGGTGAAAACTTTTGAACAGAATGGAGATGGGTTTTCTCATTTTGCCTAAATAGCATATTTTTTTCATGTAGTTCTGCCCTTCAGAGGCTACAGAAGATAGTTACATGTTTTCCAGGAGACAAAATAAGTTAAATTTACCCTGATCTTCAAATTCCAAAAGTTTTCACCCCCGGCTCCTAATGCATGTTTTTGCCTTCTGGAGCATCAGTGAGTGTTTGAACCTTCTGTAATAGTTGCATATGAGTCCCTCAGTTGTCCTCAGTGTGAAAAGATAGATATCAAAATTCAGGTCAGTAATAAATAAACAATAAGATGCATTTTGTATGATCCTTCTTATTTTAGTAGAATAATTAACATTTTGCAAATTCTGAAATAGGGGGTGTAAACTTTTGACCTCAACTGTATATGAAATTATTATGTCAATATATTTGTATATCACTATTATATTTATTATTATTAATATATCTACATTTCAGGGATATTTAATTGAAATATTAATAATAATAATAATAATTGTACACTGCAAAAATGCTTTTCTTACTTAGATTTTTTGTCTTGTTTCCAACCAAAATATCTAAAAATTCTTAAATCCAGAAGGATTTTTCTAGACGAGTAGAAAAAAACAAGTCCAAATTAAGTGTGATTTTGCTCGAGACAAGCAAAATAATCTGCTGTTTGAAATAAAATATTTCTGCTTACCCCACTGGCAAATTATTTTGCTTTTGTTCTAGGAAAAAAGTCAGTAATTTTTACTCGCCTAGAAATTCCTTCTTGATTTAAGAATTTTTAGATATTTTGCCTGCAAACAAGACTAGTAAAAGTCTAAGTAAGAAAAGCATTTTTTGCAGTGTAGTCATTAAAAAGTGTTTGGGTGAGTTTGTCACAGTTATTATATCAGCTCTTTTTTCCAAGAAATGTCTCTATGTCAGTAATGACTGTTAACAGCATTAGTGTGTTAAACTGTCAGCGGTTAACCATCAATATTTACAGTTTCTGCTTAAGTGAGAGCAGAAGCAGTGCTCAATTGGTAAATGAATAATTCCGGATCCAAAACACAGACACTAATAATACAACTTCAGTTTTTCCAGAACCTTCAATAATGGCACAAAACATTAATGCCCCAACTACCTGTATAAGAACATTGTTTACAAGTTTCTGCATGAACCTAACTACAATCTAGAGCAAAGGTTTTCAAACCTTGGGTCAAAAATAGGTCGCAGGATGATGGAAAATGTAGTTACAGAAAAAAAAATGTTGTCATATAAATCAAATACAATCAAAGTCTATATGAAAGGTATAAATATGCGAAATATATCTGACTTAAATAATTAACAGATTTTAAAAGAGATGTGAGACGCGGTGCTCCGCAAACAAGTTCATGGAAAGGAAACGAAAAACCAAGATGAGTTTGTTTGCTTTGTTTTACAAAAGCACAAATGTTCTGTTTTTAATGTACAATCCACGCTGCTGTTATGCCAAGCACATTTTTGCTCATGCGGAGGATGATTTTATTCCATTGATTTATGAACGTCTGTGAAGTATAAAGCCTAGTATACATTATCAATAATAGTTTATCATTCAAAAATACATTGTGAATATGAAAACATTTGAATTCGTGCCGAATTACAGAGTTACGCTCAGTTTCACTTTGTTTTGGTTTCTTAGCTTTATATATTTTTTCATTCTTCTGTTCTGAAAACCGTTACATTTAAGTGCTTTGTTTCATTATAGGCCTAGTGTTTATAATGTTTATACATTATATTATTTCACTTGATTTGGTATCAGTTCTGGTCTCTCGAAACATTTCGCTGCTCACTAAATATGTTTTGCAAGCACTGTACGTTTGGAGAGGATGGTTAAGGACAAAGCACCAATCAATGAGAGAGATTTTGAACTTAAGAAAGCTGATTGGCCAAAAATATGTTGAGGACCAATTCATAACCTCAAAATATACCTAAATAAACCAGCGCTTGCACTGTCATGATCTAATGCACTTGTTAACAGTGTTGAGGGTAACGCATTACAAGTAACGTAATAATATTACTTTTTCCAAGTAACTAGTAAAGTAACGCATTAATTTTTAATTGACAAGAAAACATCTGAGTTACTTTTTTAAATAAGTAAAACTTACTTTTTTCCCCATTTATTGATTAAAAGCTTTTTTGTCCTCATGTTGAGAGAAATCATGAGTAAGATGTTACTTTAGTCCTAGAATAAATGTGAACATGCGTTAATTCATCTCACTCACTAAAAAAAACAGATACATGGTTCCTCATAATGAATAAAAACAGTCAAATTCAACGCAAACCTGCAATAATTAAATCTGTTAAATAATACCAATATCTTTTATGTATTTAATCCCATTTTATTAACCGATGTCTTTGCTGCCGACCTTCGATGATCCGATTCATCCATACTAATAAGAAAAATTAATCAGGGTTAATCTAATATTTGTTTTCCTTTTTTTACTCGTAAAGAGTTGACTTTTTTCTTCTGCGGTCTACTGTACAGACGGCAATTTACTTTTCTCTAAGCCTGAGGCTTTTGCTGTGAAAATGCTTTTACATTTGACAAAAATATAACTTTTCATATTAAAAACAAACAAGCAAGCCCTGCCCAGGTTTAAAAAGTAACGCAAAAGTAACGTAACGCATTACTTTGCATAAAAAGTAACTAAGTAACGTAATTAGTTACTTTTTTTAGGGAGTAACTCATTAATGTAATGCATTACTTTCCATAAAAAGTAACTAAGTAACGTTATTAGTTACTTTTTTTAGGGAGTAACTCAATAATGTAATGCATTACTTTCCATAAAAAGTAACTAAGTAACGTTATTAGTTACTTTTTTTAGGGAGTAACTCATTAATGTAATGCATTACTTTCCATAAAAAGTAACTAAGTAACGTAATTAGTTACTTTTTTTAGGGAGTAACTCATTAATGTAATGCATTACTTTCCATAAAAAGTAACTAAGTAACGTTATTAGTTACTTTTTTTAGGGAGTAACTCATTAATGTAATGCATTACTTTCCATAAAAAGTAACTAAGTAACGTTATTAGTTACTTTTTTTAGGGAGTAACTCATTAATGTAATGCATTACTTTCCATAAAAAGTAACTAAGTAACGTTATTAGTTACTTTTTTTTTAGGGAGTAACTCAATAATGTAATGCATTACTTTCCATAAAAAGTAACTAAGTAACGTTATTAGTTACTTTTTTTTAGGGAGTAACTCAATAATGTAATGCATTACTTTCCATAAAAAGTAACTAAGTAACATTATTAGTTACTTTTTTTAGGGAGTAACTCAATAATGTAATGCATTACTTTCCATAAAAAGTAACTAAGTAACGTTATTAGTTACTTTTTTTAGGGAGTAACTCAATAATGTAATGCATTACTTTCCATAAAAAGTAACTAAGTAACGTTATTGGTTACTTTTTTAGGGAGTAACTCAATAATGTAATGCATTACTTTCCATAAAAAGTAACTAAGTAACGTAATTAGTTACTTTTTTTAGGGAGTAACTCATTAATGTAATGCATTACTTTCCATAAAAAGTAACTAAGTAACGTTATTAGTTACTTTTTTTAGGGAGTAACTCAATAATGTAATGCATTACTTTCCATAAAAAGTAACTAAGTAACGTTATTAGTTACTTTTTTAGGGAGTAACTCAATAATATAATGCATTACTTTCCATAAAAAGTAACTAAGTAACGTTATTAGTTACTTTTTTTAGGGAGTAACTCATTAATGTAATGCATTACTTTCCATAAAAAGTAACTAAGTAACGTAATTAGTTACTTTTTTTAGGGAGTAACTCAATAATGTAATGCATTACTTTAAAAGTAACTTTCCTCAACACTGGTTGTTTATGCCAGATCTTTAAAAAAAAAAAAAATACCGAAAGGCAAAAATTCAAAATCGTACATTTTCCGGAACAGGATGCGGCTCAAATTAAGCACTGGCAGATATCCTCCTCCATCTGTTGTCAAAACAAAGTCATGTTTAAAACTTCAGTACTGACTCTTCTGAGGAAGAGCTAGTATTCATCAAGTCTGTTTCTATCTAAACTGATAATTGTTGGTCAGAATGAGTTGCAAAATAAACCAGCTTCATGCTGACAGCTGAGTCACTAGTTAAAGCTCTGCTATTTGTGATCTCTGTCCTCCTTCATGATCGATGTCTCAAACACACCTTTAAAGGGTCCAGTCACCCCAAATGCGGCGCCAGCGTTTGACTGGTGAGAGGTTATCTGCGGGTCGCGTTTGACCGAGTGAGGATTCAGAGTATCTAATAGTTACGGTCTTTCATGGTTCCCGTAATCCTCCTGCGTGTTTCTGCTGCTGGCTGAACTTCTAATGATCCGATTGAGCCAGAACGAATGAACTTTATCAGCATTGAGGTATTTAGAAATGTTACATTTGATTCTGCAATAATGTAGCGCTGTGGGTCAGGCGGTCGCAGTGGCGTTGCAAGGTGGCGCAGTGCCGAGAGCCCCTAATCTTTTAGAAGATGAACCATTCACTTCACAAATAAAATATGTTTTAGCAAAATATTTTGCATTTGTTTTTTTATGTTGCTAAGCCACCTGTATGTATCATAAACACCTGGATACAATTGCTTTGATGAAACAACCATTATATCAGTTATGCTAAAATAGCTAAAAAAAAAGTTTTTAAACTAAATGGGTGCTTTCGATTTCCCCATGTGTTTATCCTTTTCACAGTCTGGCAGAAATGATGGGTGGTTATTATTATCATCATTATTATTATTATTATTATTAATAGTAATAGTACTGTTGCCTTCATCACAAAACATCGTCACAAAATATCATTGTTACAACTCAAACTTTACTATTGTTATTAATACTATTATTATTATTATTATTATTATTTATTTATTTATTTATTTATTTTTATTATTATTATTTATTATTATTATTATTATTATTTTATTATTATAATTATTGATATTACTGTTACCATCATCACAACATCATACTGTAATCACCATCCTTGGGATTATTGCTGTTATTATTATTATTATTATGATTACTGTTATTATTGATATTACTGTTACTGTCATCACAAAATATTAACCGTATCATCACTACCTTTGGTGTTATAGTTGTTACTCCGATTTATGGCCATTTCTATTATTTTTGAATATGCTAATACTACCTATACTGCTACTACTACTTATACATTATTATTATTCAGATTGTCTTGTTCTCATTTCTCATTTATTATCATTGTTGTTGTTTTTTTTTTGTTGTTTTTTGTTGTTGTTAGTATAGTTTTTTGTTTGTTTTTGTTTTTTGTTGGTATTGTTTCTGTTGTTGTTGTTTCTGTTTCTGCATTTACCATGTATGTTTTTGCACTCCAAAAAAAAAAAAAAAAAAAAAAAAGAAATGATGGGTGGTTACAAAATACATGGTCAGATGTGAAGGTGAATTTGCAAAGATTAAGAGGGTGGGTCAAAATACCACTATCTTAATTTACACCGCTCTCCCCTACTTCCATTGAAGATGAGGTAGAAGCAGGCTGAAAGAGTAAGGGAGTGTCCACTCTTATATAAAACATCTAAAGTATGAAATTATTAGAGAGTGTACTGCCTTCTCTTTTAATTGTACATTTGTAACAACTGGATAAGTAAAGGATAATCAAAGGTTTGGTGTGCATTAAAGGATTTTAAATGCACCCGCGAAGCATTTAAAATCCTTTAATGCACGGCAAACCGTTGATTACTCTCTCTCTCTCTCTCTCTCTCTCTCTCTCTCTCTCTCTCTCTCTCTCTCTCTCTCTCTCAATAGATCGATAATTGCATTTAAACACATACAAAATGTATTATACAGAAATCATACAGTCTTTATTAATAGTGATATTAAAACACACATTAGGCACAATATTAAGTAATGTGCATTGTGCAATAACAAAATACTCTAAATTAACATAAATGATACTTTTCTATTAAGTTACATGAATTTTACTTAGCATGAAATTAATGTATTGTAAATAAATGATGGCTGATTTTTTTTTTTTAATCTCTCTGAGGTGGTCATGACCTCAGGTGACACGGAGTGACCTAAATACTGATCTCTTCCTTTTTCAGTGTGATGAATGAAGTAAAGTCATCTCAGCTGATGATATAAAAGTTTATTTTGTCAGCTCTCATTATAATGAGCTCAAAGCTGACATACTTGAACTGAAGCCAAAAAACATTTGATTTGTGTTTGTGCTGTTTTGTGTGTTTAGGAGATCACGCTGACGGAAGGCAGTAAAGTTTTCGGGACATGGAAGAACCCACCGCCTCCGGTCTACATGCAGTTCTTTTTCTTCAACATCACCAACCCTGAGGAGTTTCTGAAGGGAGAAGCTAAAGCTCGTCTTACTGAAATGGGGCCGTACACCTACAGGTACATTCATGGTCGTTCTTTAATTAATTGACAGGGTGTTTACAAAACAACTTAAAATATAACAGTATAAAACAACAAAAAAACAAGATATAACAATAAACCAAACATAACATAATCACATTAAACATAACATTATGTTGTGTTTTTTGTTATGAGAAACAAAGCATACAGTAACAACACATACAGGAACATAAAAAAGATAACAGCGTAAAGCATAGTTATGTCATGTTGTTTTGTTTTGTTTTCATGTCATGTTTTGCTGTTTTCTTCTTCTTCTTCTTCTTTCTTTTATTTATATAGCACTATATAAATACAACACAGTTGCCCAAAGTGCTTTACAAGGTAAAGATAGAAAATGACACATCAACATAGTAAAACAGAATAGCATTATAACATTCAGACTAAAAACAATCCTAAGACATCAGCCATTTAAAATGATATAGATAATAGATGAAGTTTTAATTTGGATCTGAAGGTAGCCAAAGTCGGAGCCTTTCTAATAGTTATTGGTAACTTATTCCAGAGATTTGGTCCAATCACCGCAAAGGCACGATCGCCTTTAAACTTAGATCTAGTTCTGGGCACTGTTAA
>NC_133379.1:41257369-41354576 GCF_049309525.1 Garra rufa
ATCAGTTTAGATAGTTTAGTTTATTAATGCTTGACAAACCGGCAGAAGACACTAACCTGTTTTAAACTCCAGTCGCGCAGATGGGGAAAGATGTAACACTGTGTTACAATATTCCCCGCTGTTATTAAACTATGCTATTTCTATGACATTAGCGGTGCAGTTGACACGATTTACTTCTAAGGATTTCGATAAGATACCTCAAGAAACAGGTGAATAAAGGCTGACAATCAATGTTTAATATTCAGAAGTTATTATTTCAAGTAATGTAAAGCATTTTGGCTGGTTTATGTGTGTTGTGTTCTATGAGAGCTGTGTGTGGAGGAGTGGAGTGTTCTTCTGAATGTCTAAATGTGTTTCATCTATCTGTCCACATTGTTTTGAACTACTGTACAGCTGTGTGTTGCGATCAGGGCCGTTCAAAGCATTGTTGCAATGTGTTCATTTTCAAACTCCAAAATTAGATCATTTTTATTTTTTTAAAAAACGTCATTACTTCATTTGAAAAAGTTAACTCATGTATTTTACTGACAAAATATTTTAGTTTGTTGTGTATATTTTTTTCATTCGATCAGATAACATTTTAAGCTGTTATATGGTCGTGTTACAACGTGCCCCTCAGATGTTACAATGTACCCCACCTACGGGGCATGTTGTCACGTTTCACTTCCTTTCTTTTGAGGCAAATAACGAAAAACATATACACTGTAAATATGAAACAAAGCGATATATTTGTACTAGACAAGTGTGAAAATAACGTGGATAAAAAATTGTACTCTGAACCCCACGTGGATTTACATAAACCGCGAAATTCAAAAAGTGTTAGGTTGTGCCCGGCTCTCCCCTATTTTATATGTGTAACTTAAATGTATAAAATGTGTTATATAACAATAAAAAAACAGGAATTCGGTTTCATATTAGTGGAAGTTGAATATTCAAGCTGTTTATCCATTTTCTGTCCCTGTGCATTTTCTATTTTCAAAGTTTACAGCTTTCAGACTAAAAAAACATAAAAAAAGGAACGCAATGTACAAAGACCCTGTCTATTTTTTATTTTTATTTTCTTTGTATATATATATATATATATATATATATATATGGTGTTTGGTGATGTCGGTCACCTGCAGTAGTTGGTTCCGCACTCATAGTGATCTCTGCATCCAGAACCCACGGGTTTCAGAGTGTTCCATCTCCATAGTAATGAGCGTTTGGCCCGATGGATGAGTCCGCTTGCCCAGTCATTGTCAATGGGTGCCGTCTGGACCTACAAACAGGCAGAGAGAGTGTGTGTCAGACCGAGACGTTCAGCTTTCATCATGCCCAGTGCTGCCAACTTAGTAACTTTGCTGCTAGATTTAGTGACAAATTTAGCCATTTCTAGTTTACGAGTTTTGCTGGTTTGTTTTTGGATTAAGAATTCTGATTTCCTGCAATTCTTTATTTTTATGAGTTTTTATGTTACAGTTTTGACTTTTTTTTTTTTTTTTTTTAATTCGGAGTCTATATTTTGCAATTATGAAAGCACATTTCTGCCATTGAATAAAAATAAACACAGGTAAATAAAAAATAATAATTTAATGCATTTTTCTCTTAATATTGACCATATATTTTTTATTCTTTGTTAATGTCTTACAATTTAGTTTTTTTCCCAACATGGAATAAAAAAAATTAAAGAAGTAATTGCATTATTTTATTTTTATTTTTTTATTGCAGTTGCAAGTTTATATCTCAGATTTCAAACATTTTTTTTCAAAATATCTTGCAATTTTAGCCTTTTTCCCTTAGAATTGCAATTAAAAATGGAAAAATAAACTCAATTGCAAAAAAAGGTCAGAATTGAACAAATTTAATTAAATTTTTTCTCTTAATATTGACCTTTTGTTTCAGAATTCTTTGTTTATGTTTTACAATTTATTTATGTTTTCCAACATGGAATACAAATTATTTTTGCTGCATTTGCACGTTTATGTCTCGGAATTCAAACATTTATTCTCAAAACATCTTGCAATTTTGACGTTTTTTTAGAATTGCAATTGAAAAAATGGAAAAATAAATGCAATTGCAAAAAACGGTCAGAATTGATTTTTTATTTAATGTAACTTTTTCTCTTAATATTGACCATTTATTTCAGTATTCAGAATGTCTTACAATTGCAGTTGCAAGTTTGTATCTCAGAATTAAATATTTTTTCTAAAAATATTTTGTAATTTTGACTTTTTTTTTAGAATGGAGAAATAAACTCAATTGCAAAAGAAAAGGTCAGAATTGGAAGACAAAAATAGTCTTTTTAATTTAATATAAATTTTACTCTTCTTTATTCCATGGCAGAAATGGGCCTCCATAATGAGATGATATGACGATGTTTAATAAGTAATCTTCCTTGAAAATTGTAAAGGAAATGATGTCCCAAATTTACAAATTTAGACACTCAGTCTGCTAAATTTAGAAAGCTGTCAAGGTCGGTCAAACCCCAAATATTTGCTCTGCGAGTGACATTGAGCGACTTCAGACAATGATTTACAGAAGCGTCACAGTACATGTGCAAACAAAAGCAGCGGGCAGAACAAAACAGGCCGTCCCACAGCATCGTCTTACAATCGCAGGAAACTGATGTGATGAAAGCCGTGTTATTCCAGCTGGAGGAAACATTTCACATGCACATCACCAGATCATCCTGTTTTAGAAGCAACAACTGACTCCAGATCAGCTGAGACTGTGTTTTATGACTGACGCTGATTGTCTGATTTGTGTAATAAGAGTAAACCCATATGGCATAATAAATAAATAAATTCAAATATATTTCAAAATATACAAAAATAAATTTGCAAAAAGTATATTTAAAAATATATTATTGTAAAAAGTGACCATTGATATTTTGAAATGTAATTATATATATATATATATATATATATTTGCCTCCATATATTTTAAATGAAGAAAATACATTTTCTAAGAAAATAAATACGATTTTAGTGTAATTCTTTGTAAAACCGACTAGCATTTTCTAGTACCAATCAAGTTTTATTTATTTAGCACTTTTCCAAACATATCAGTGCAGTTCAAAGTGCTTTACAGGCAATTGAAATGTTTAAAAATTAACAAATTAAATTAGATACAAAGTCATTTAGAACCAGTGTTGAAAAAAATTGCTGAAGTATAAAAACAATAATAATGTATATATAAAAATAAAATAAAAAAATAAATATATACATGACTAAATAGATAAAAAGATATATAAATATATATATAGATAAAAGATAAAAAGAGATATTAAATTTAGATTTAAAACTTGAAATGAAAGTGAAAATGGTTTCAGCACCAGATTTTCCTGTGTATTAGAGAGATTATTTCGTCACTGATGGTGTCAAATTGTTGATAGTGAGATGCTGTACCTGTAAGGCCAGGAGCAGAGACAGCAGAGCGGTCAGGACGAGCAGACGCTGGGTCACCGGCATAATCTTTAGTCTTTTGTTGAAGGTCTATCAGTGAGACAGAGCCCGAGCTGGACGCGCTTTATATGAGGCTGATAAGACTATCAGAGATCAATGATCAGCAGAAATGAGGACGAGTCCACGTCTGCGAGGGTAACCAGACCTTTATCAAAGCCACCGCTAATGAGAAATCATATCAAACACAGTGAGCTGGAGGCCGAGAGTAAAATACACACCAATCAAACAGATGAGCAGCTTCACCTTAGTCACTCAGATCACTCTCCTGTTCTGATTTGTGTTGGTGTTCACCTGCTCAAAGTCCAAGCTGAGCGCTGATCGCGATTCCCACACCGTTCTCAATCAGGAATCTGCTTTTACAAGAAAATATACTGTTAGAATAATCAAAATGTAATTTTTTACAATGTTCAGGGAAAGCTATGAACAAAGATTCTTTCAGTAACAATAATAGAACATTCATTCAAAGTTTCTGAAACATTTGAACATTTCTGGAATGTTTTTAAATGTTACTATGTTTCAGTTTCCAGTGGTTCAGATTCAGAGAACATTCTAAAGTAACATTCCCCCAATATTTGCAAAATGATACAATGTAACATTCTCTTAAAGGGACAGTTCACTCAAAAATGACAGTTCTCTCATTTAAGTTGAGTTTAATGAGTTTTTTTATTCTGCTTTACATAAAGAAGACATTTTGAAGAATGTGGTTAACCAGGTTCACTTCCAATGACTTGACTTAATGGATAAATATACTATGGAAATCAGTCAACTGTTTGGTTCCCCTCATTCTTTCAAATCTTCGTTCAACAAAAAAAAAAAAAAGAAAAGAAAAAGGAAACTCATATAGGTTTGGATATACGTTTTAAAAAATGTAATGAACACATAGACTCAATTTATAAGCATTAAGCATTTAAGAAAGATCAATGGTTTAAAAACATGAAAAATGTAAATTTCATCAAGTGTGTCTGAATTTTATCATGTAGTTTATTCATAATAGTACTATTTATAATACATATTCTATGAAAAATATCTTCCTCATATTCTGTCTTGTGTTGGTGTTCACCTGCTCAAAGTCCAAGCTGAGTCCTGACTGAGATTCCCACACCGTTCTCAATCAGGAATCTGCTTTTACAGGAAACTAAAATGTTGAAATAATCATTATAGATTCTTTCAGTAACAATAAGAGGACATTCATCAAAGTTATCTGAATGTTCTTAGAACATTGTTTCTGAAACATTTTAGCATTTATGTAACTTTTTAAAATGTTACTATAGTTTCCAGTTGTTCAGAGAAAGTCATCATTTCAAAAGTAACATTCCCCTGATGTTTGCAAAATGATACAATGTAACATTCTCTTAAAGGGACAGTCCACTCAAAACTGACAATTCTCTTATTTATTCATCCTTAAGTTGTTCCAACCGTAAGGTTTCTTTGTTCTATTTAACATAAAAAACATTTTTTTAGCATCTGTGTTCAATGGAAGAAAGAAACTCATATAGGTAGGGATTTAAGTTTTCAAAAATGTAATGAACACACAGACTCAATTTATATTTTAATTTGAAGCATTTAAGAAAGATCATTTGATTTGTTTTGGTGTTGCTCAAAGTTTAAGCTGAGCATTGATCGAGATTCCCACACCGTTCCCAATGAGGAATCTTAAGTTAGGCTATGAACAAAACTCCTTTCACTAACAAATTCATTCAAAGTTATCCGAATGTTCTCAGAACATTAGCACATGTTGTTTATGGCTTGTTTTTCTGAAACATTTGAACATTTCTGGAATGTTTTTAAATGTTACTATGTTTCAGTTTCCAGTGGTTCAGATTCAGAGAACATTCTAAAGTAACATTCCCCCAATGTTTGCAAAATGATACAATGTAACATTCTCTTAAAGGGACAGTTCACTCAAAAATGACAGTTCTTTCATTATTTATTTATCGTTAAGTTGTTCCAAACTTAAATAAGTTTCTTTATTCTGCTTAACATAAAGAAGATATTTTGAAGAATGTGGTTAACCAGATTGACTTACGCTGACTTGACTTAATGGATAAATATACTACTTTTGTTGTTTCAGACGCAGTTTTGTTCACCTGTCCAGCAGAGGGCAGTGTTACTCCAGCTCATTTACTCATTTATTAAAGAAGGTGATGATGTTTATACATGATGTTTTCTCTTAATACCATGCATGTGTTCGGAGTGCTTTGCTCTGTTTTTCTCTGTTGCAGTCAATTTCAGGAAACCATCAGTTCACTGTGATGGTTTGATGTTTTTACATTTAACACCGATTCCGACCACATTTAGTTTTCATTTTTGTACTTTTCCGTTATGTGTTGTTTAATAAGAATTTAAAAAGAACATTTGTTTATCATTTTTAGGAAAGTTTATGAAAAGAATATGAATCAGAATATTCAATAATATGAGGAAATATCAAATTATGATGAATATTTTGGAATTACCAAAAAAGTCATAGTTATTTAATGTAATACATAAACACTCCAAGTTTCTATTAATGAAACAAAATTTGAGTTTATTATAAAAAAGGTAATCTTTTAACATTCTCAAACAGTAACATTTAAATAACATCATGAATGTACAAATAAAATGTTCTAGAAATCAATATCGGAAGAACAATTGTTTATAACTGAGGAAAAGTTGGCTAATCTGATGTATTAATTTGATATCTGCTGATATTGATGAATATTCTTTATCATTGTCCAGAGTCTACAGGAGATCAGAAGAAGCGTGAGCTCATGTTTACCACTATACGCTATGTTTTTGTTGTTTCTATGTTCACTGAATCACTGTATATATATATATATATATATATACATCTTTGTCTTTACATTCAGGCGTTCCCATCATTGTTTTTCTGAATACTGGGAAACGCTTCCCAAAATTAACCCCAAAAGAGCTGGACCCCCTGAAGCCCTACAGTAGTGTGTGTGTGTGTGTGTGTGTGTGTGTGTGTGTGTGTGTGTGTGTGTGTGTGTGTGTGTGTGTGTGTGTGTGTGTGTGTGTGTGTGTGAGTATTGTTGTCTGGGATTGTGGGTATAGAGACGTTCCTGTCCATGGTTTGAACACACGGGCCCTTGTTTGTTTCATGTATGTGTATCTGGGCCCCTGAGCCTCCTTTGTTGTTTCTCAGTCACCAATAAATCAAAGAAATGCGTGTCCTCCTAAAGCAAACACACAATGGAGGATCTGATCCGACCCTCCTTTAGCATAATGCTGTGGGGCCCCGTCCTCCAGCGCAGGGGCCCGTTTACATCCATTGTTATTAACGGGTGACGTTTCTGCTGCTTTTGATCAAAACGGGGAGAGAAATTAAAACAAGTGAAAAATCTGCTACATACAGTTGAAGTTCATTTTGCAGAATCTGCAAAATATTAAATATTTCAGAAAAATAAGAGGAATCATACAAAATGCATGCTATTTTTTAATTTAGTACTGTCCTGAATAAGATATTTTTGCATAAAAGATGTTTACATATAGTGCACAAGAGAAAATAATAGTTGAAATTATATAAAAGTTTGCATATGCTTAACACTGTGTTGTTGCCTGAATGATCCACAGCTGTGTTTTTGTTTTTGTTTGGTGATAGTTGTTCATGAGTCCCTGGATTGTCCTGAACAGTTAAACTGCCTGCTGTTCTTCACAAAAATCCTTCAGCTCCCACAAACTTCCAGAATTTTTGTGTATTTGAACCCTTTCCAACAATGACTGTATGATTTTGAGATCCATCTTTTCTCACTGAGGGACTCATGTGCAACTATTACAGAAGGTTCAAACACTCACTGATGCTCCAGAAGGAAAAAAACCATGCATTAAGAGCCAGGGGGTGAAAACTTTTGAACAGAATAAAAATGTGTACATTTTTCTTATTTTGCTTATTTTATTTTTATAAAATAAAATAAATATTTTAATATTTTAAATATTTAAATATTTTACATTTTTCTTATTTTTCTTATTTTATTTTTATAATATATTTTTATTTTATATTATATTTAATATCATGTTTTTTTTTCATGTAGTACTGCCCTTCAGTGGCTACAGAAGTTTCCCAGTTAAATTTAAAATTAAATTAACCCTGCTCTTCAAATTCCAAAAGTTTTAATGCATTGTTTTTCCTTCTGGAGCATCAGTGAGTGTTTGAACCTTCTGTAATAGTTGCATATGAGTCCCTCAGTTGTCCTCAGTGTGAAAAGATAGATCTCAAAATCATACAGTCATTGATGGAAAGGCTTCAAATACACAAAAATGCTGAAAACACTAAGAATTTGTGGGACCAGCAGGCAGTTTAACTGTTCAGGACAAACAAGGGACTCATGAACAACTATCACTAAACAAAACAAACAAAAACAACAACAACAACACAATATTTAGAATGTAGTGATCGTAAACTCGAACAGGGTCATTTTTGTAAATCCAACTATTTTCTCTTGTGGACTATATCTAAACATCTTTTATGTGAAATATCTTATTCAGGTCAGTACTAAATAAACAACAACATGCATTTCGTATGATCCATTTTATTTTGGTAAAATAATTAACATTTAGCAGATTCTACAATGTGTATGTAAACTTTTGACTTTAACTGTATGTATATATAATTATATATATATAGTGTGAGTACGGACTGAGATTATTTGGCATTATTTGAATTCTTTTATGTATTTGTGTTATTTATTTAGATGTAGTTTATTTTTATGTAATTTGTAATTTTGTGTATTTTTTATGAATACATTAAAATGCATTATTATAATTTATAGAATATTCAATAAATTCTATAAAATTTAACACAAATAATTTTATTCAATAATATACATGTTATATCTTTTAATTATTTATATTTACATTATATTATATTACATTTTGTTTTTTTGTATTTATTTTATTACTATTATTATTATTTCTGCTTCTTATTGGCAATAGCAGTTGTTTTTGACTGACAGTGTGTTTGTTTTGTTACAATCCCTGCATGCAATTATTAATTAATTAATTACAGGCATAATTACAATAGAAATGGAAATACCAGAGCACATTTCTTAGTCCTTATGGGGTCCTAAAGTTTATTGTGTTGGACAGCAGGGGGCTTTGAGTCCAAACAGTTGAGAAGCACTGATGCTTTCCATGAAATCATGAAAACAACCCGTGAACTCAATGGAAATCAATACTTTAATTCATCGAGGACGCATTAAATTGATCAAAGGTGACAGTAAAGACATTTATAATGTTACAAAAGATTTCCAATGTTACAGATAAATCCAGAAAACGTATAAAATGTATGATGGTTTCCACAAAAGTATTGTGCAGCAACATGGATAACAACCAGAAATGTTTGTTAAGCAGTAAATCAGTATATTAGAATGATTTCTGAAGGATCATGTGACACTGAACATTCCGTCAATGTAAGTCTTTCCCCAGTTTTAATCGTCATTTTTAGGAAAATCGTCAGTCGGATCAGTTAGAAAAGATATAGCACACCTGCTGAGATCAGTCTGAAGATCTGGCCTGAGTTTGGAGTTTGTAGAGTTAACAGCAAACAGGAGTTTAGTCTCAGAAGAAGAAGAATAACTCTAAGTTTAAGTAGCATTTTAGTTAGATGGCTTTCTTAAGTGAAAGTGAGGGTATGTTCAGTGCGATGTGTGTGTGTTGTTTATTGTCTGCAGGCGTTTGACTCTTTATAATTTTACAGTACTTTTTTTTTTTTCTCTTTTTGCAAAGTTTTGTATTACAGCCTGTTTCTGCCACTGAATAATAATAAAAAAAGGGTAATTCGACTTTTATCTCAGAATTTAGACTTTTTCTCGCACTCAGAACTGAAAGTTTATATTTTGCAATTGTGATTTTTTTTTTCTCCGAATTGCAGTTCTGACCTTATTACATGGAATTGCGAGTTTATTAAGTGAGAATTGTGAGATATAAACTTAAAAATATCATTGTTTTTTTCCCCTCAGAACTGCACTTTATAACTTCCAATTTTGTTTATAATTCTGAAAAAAGTCAGAATTGTGAGATATAAAAATTTTACAGTACTTTTGATCAAATAAACACAGCCTTGCTGAGCAGAAAAGACTTGTGTCTGTGATTCACGGCTGAGAGCGCATTATTGTGGGACTCCTCCCAGGGGCCGGTAATCGCTCTGTACTGTAAAGGACCTTAGTGAGGCCCCTCGTCACGGGACCTGGGGCATTCCTGCTGGTCTCCGTGGCGACGGGGCTGGATTGTTTGAATAAAGGAGGCTGTGAACAGCATACAAACACCTCTGAGGCTCCTTACAGCTGCAGCTCTGTAGATAAATCTCTCTGCTATCTTTCACATTCACATGGCTGGTATTAGATATTAAATACTGAATACTCTGTGGTACCGGTCTTGTTCTCTCATGTGCACCAGCAGGAGGCGTCAGACGTCTGAACATTAACAGACCTGTTCCTCCTGGTCTGATGGTCAGATGTTTCTCCACACCTTTCAGCGACAACTGAGAGTGATTACGGGCTGTGTGGAGGTCAAGGGTAACCACAGTAGCGGCTTCCTGCTGTTCTGGAATGTTTGATTGTAAAGAGGAAGTGGTGCGTCACATGATCTCAGGGAATTCAGGTAAAAGGACGAATGCAAGGTGCGACCTTTGAATTGACCTTTCACTGCTCATACACATGACCTCTATACTCACAGCTCTCTGATACACAGTCCAAAAGCAGAAACGAGAAAGACACAATGGCAGCTTGACCTTAATCGGCATTGAAATAATGTCGCAATGACAAAAAGGTCTTGAATCTAAAATAATTTCCTTTATCATTTTTCCACATTGCATGCATTTTTTTTTCATTTCCTTTTTGTCATTTGTGCATGTATTCTAGTTCGTTTGGGTTCATTTCCCATTTTAGTTTTTTAAGTATTTACCTTTTTTTATTTAAAACTTATTAAAAAGAAACAAACAGGATCTTGTGATAAGTTTTTAAAATATTAGTTTTTTGTTAAGTGATAATGTGATCTTAATGTGAGAAAATAGTCTAGTCATCCCAATGGAAAAAAAGTGTCAGAATTTACCTCAATTTATCCCTATATGTTTTACTTTTTTATTTTATTAACTATTTACTTTTTTATTTAAAACCTATTAAGAAGAAACAGACAAACAGGATCTTGCGATCATTTTTTTTTTTAAATTTGATTTGTTTCGATTCGTTTTTTTTTTTTTTTTTGATTATTTTTTTTTATTTTTTTTTTAATTACATTTTTATTTAGATTTTTACTTTTTTTCTCTGTTTAATATTTACCTTAATTTGGGATAATTTCCCAGTCATCTCAAAGGAAAAAAGTGTCCCAATTTAAACTATATGTTTTCCTTTTTTATTTTATTTTAGTCTATTTACTTTTTTTTTTATTTAAAACTTTTTTTAAAAGAAACAGACAAACAGGATCTTGCTATCAGGTTTTTTTTCTTTCTTTTTTTTTTTTTTTTTTAAATCAAATTAGAATTTTTTAAAATCTAAAAATTTTTTTTTTTTTTTTTTTTTTGTTAATTTGGGATCATTTCTCAGTCATCCCAATGGCAAAAAGTGTCCAAATTTACCTGAATTTACCTTATATGTTTTCCTTTTTTATTTTATTTTATTGTAAACTACTTGTTTATTCAAAACTTATTCAAAAGAAACAGATAAACAGGATCTTGCGATCAGGTTTTCTTTTATTTGATTTGTTTTTTATTTGATTAGATTTTTTAAATTAAATTTTTATTTAGATTTTTACTTTTTTTTCATAAAATTTGAATTTTTAAAATCTAAATTTAAATCAAATTGAGTTTTTTTTTTTTTTTTTTTGTTAATTTGGGATCATTTCTCAGTCATCCCAATGGCAAAAAGTGTCCAAATTTACCTGAATTTACCTTATATGTTTTCCTTTTTTATTTTATTTTATTGTAAACTACTTGTTTATTCAAAACTTATTCAAAAGAAACAGATAAACAGGATCTTGCGATCAGGTTTTCTTTTATTTGATTTGTTTTTTATTTGATTAGATTTTTTAAATTAAATTTTTATTTAGATTTTTACTTTTTTTTCATAAAATTTGAATTTTTAAAATCTAAATTTAAATCAAATTGAGTTTTTTTTTTTTTTTTTGTTAATTTGGGATCATTTCTCAGTCATCCCAATGGCAAAAAGTGTCCAAATTTACCTGAATTTACCTTATATGTTTTCCTTTTTTATTTTATTTTATTGTAAACTACTTTTTTAATTTAAAACTTATTAAAAAGAATCTTGCGATCAGGTTTTTTTGAAATATTTGATTTTATTAAATTTTTTTTAGATTTCGATTTTTTAATTGCATTTTTATTTATTTATTTTTAAAATGCATAATATATACATATACTTATGTAAATAATTTGTATTTTATATATATGCGTGTGTGTGTGTGTGTGTGTGTGTTTTCTATATGTTTTCTGTTTATTTTATGAAAATTAATTAGCACAAATATTATTTGCATCAAACATCGATAATAATATAATATTTTTAGTTTTTGTTTTAGTTTTATTTTGGAGGGAGGGAGGTGGTTATTGTGTTTACATGTAAACTAGGAAATTCTGGGTTGATAGTGGTTTTTATCTTAATTTTAGTGAAGGTATGTACAATGAGATGTGTGTGTTATTCAGTGTTGAGGAAAGTTACTTTTAAAAGTAATGCATTACAATATTAAGTTAATCCCTAAAAAAGTAACTAATTACATTACATTCACATTTTATGAAAAGTAGTGCGTTCTGTTACATTTGCGTTACTTTTTAAATCTGGGCAGGGTTTGCTTGTTTGCTTTTAATATAAAAAGTTTGTTTTTGGCAAATGTAAAAGCCTTTTTACACCAAAAACCTCAGGTTTAGAGAAAAGTAAATTCACATCTGTACAGTAGACCACAAAACAAATCATGTCTTCAGCAATAAAATAAATAAGGAAAACAAATGTTAGATTATCTTGAGTAATTTTTGCTTATTAGTATGGATGAATTGGATCATCGAAGGTCGGCAGCAAAGACATCAGTTTTTTGGATATTTGTATTATTTAAACTATTTAATTATTGCAGTTTTTAATCATTTTGAAGAACACTATCTGTTTTTTTAGTGAGTGAGATGAATTAATGCATGTTCACATTTATTCTAGAACTAAAGTAACTTACTCATTATTTCTCTCAACATGGGGACAGGAGAGCTTTTAATGAATTAATTATTTGAAAAAGTAACTCAGATATTTTCTTGTCAATTAAAAAGTAATGTGTTACTTTACTAGTTACTTGGAAAAAGTAATATTTTTACATAACTTGCATTACTTGTTATACATTACCCCCAACACCGGTGTTTATTGTGAGTGTGTGCTTGTGCGGTGCTTTAACATCTGCAGGCGTTTGACTCTTAAACTCCTCTAGCTTTGTGCCGACTGACCTGTTCATGCGGATCTGGAACAAACACGGCGCTCCTCCTCTCGCTCTCTCCAAGCGGTCAGTCCACGCCCGGATCTGCAGATGTTTTCCACTGACCCCTCGTGTGTCCGGCGGGGAGAGGTCAGAGGTCAGCTTTCTTCTTCAGTCTATATGACACATGAAGGTCACATACTTCCCCTTTACTGCCCGTGACACACTTAAAACACACCCACGTTTCTGAATAAAGCCCCACGTGACCAAACTAATGTAACAGGGGTCATGAAGCATGAGCAAGTAAAATGTAAAGATATAGAGAGAGAGAGAGTTGACTCGCACAGGGTTTGTTTATGAAGTTTGCAGCTGTTTCGTCTCGCTCAACGTTTCATTAAACAGCTCTGTGTGGAAAACTTTTCCGTCACGAACGTGCTTTGCTAAATATTTGACGATTTTCTCTTTAAACATTTTAAGGATTTTGGCCTGGTAAAAGAAACAGGAAAATACATCACACAATACTGTGCATTTTTCCCAAATGCATGAAGATAAACACACATTGTCTTCATCAAAACATCACAAATCAATTCAGCTCATAATCAAAGAAAGAAAAAATAAATCAGATTTTGCACGCATTGTCTCTATCAAAACTTTATCAGAAGTGGTCACGAATCATTTCAGCAAAATAAGTAGATAAGTTCTGTAAATCCTATACAGCAGCAAAAACAAGCACTAACCATAGTTTAACCGTGGTATTTTTAGTAAAGCTGTGGTGAAAAAAAACTACTACACTTGGGAGATTTGTATTTGTGTATACTTTCTTTTATTTTTCATTGATTTGTTTATATATCTGTACTGCCTTGATTTGCAATCCATTCTCAAAGTCCTGAACTGAATCAAATGATTTGCGATCCGTGCTCGAAATTCCAATCTGAATCAAATGATTCTCTAACATGCACCAATGTTTCGATATGAATCAAATGATTCGTGTTTCGCGCTTGAAGTTCCGATATGAATCAAATGATTCACAATCCACGCTCGAGCTTCCGATCTGATTCAAATGATTCATGATTCACGCTCGAAATTACGATCTGAATCAAATGATTCTCTAACATGCACCAAAGTTTCGATCTGAATCAAATGATTCGTGTTTCGCGCTTGAAGTTCCGATATGAATCAAATGATTCACAATCCGCGCTCGAGCTTCCGATCTGAATCAAATGATTTGCTAACATGAACTGAAGTCCCGATGTGAATCAATTGATTCGCAAGCCTGCACCGATGTTTCAATCTGAAACAAATTATTTGCGATTTACGCTCGAAGTTCCGATCTGATTCATGATTCACACTCGAAATTAAGATCAGAATCAAATGATTCGTGAACCTACACTAAAGTCCGGATCTGAATCAAATGATTCGCGATTCACACTCGAAGATCCCATCTGAATCAAATGATTCAAACCCACATCGACGTTTCGATCTGAATCAAATGATTCGCAATCCACGCTTGGAAGTCCCAATCTGAATCAATTGATTCGCAAGCCCGCACCAATGTTTTGATCTGATTCAAATGATTTGCGATTCACGCTTAAAGTTCTGATCTTAATCAAATGATTGGCGATCCACGCTCGATGTTTTGATCTAAATTAAATGATTTGCAAACCTGCTCCAAAGTTCCACTCAGAATCAAAAGATTTGCGATTCTCTCTTGATGTTTCGATCTGAATAAAATGATTTGTGATTCGTGCTTGAATTGAATCCTTCAATTAGCCAAATGATTCGCAAACCCGCTCCAAAATTCTAGTCTGAATCAAATGATTTGCGATATGCCAAGTTCCGATGATTACCGATCTGAATCAAATGATTTGCAATTCGTGCTCGAATTGAATCTTTCAATACACGGAATGATTCGCAAACCCTCTCCAAAAATCTGGTCTGAATCAAATGAAAAGTTCCGATGATTCCCGTTGTGAATCAAATGATACAGCATGCACAAACCGATTGGAACGCTTGATGTGGAGTTTCAAAAAAATCTCAATTTCATCACTACGTGCGTTTTAAAATCATTAACATCAAGCGATGTCGACATACGAAATTGAATCGCTCTTTTAATTTGATCTGGCTTTTACTAGTGAATCGCTTGAACTGCATGATCGAAGACACGAGTTTGAATCATTCGTTGCGGTTCAAATGACTCACTCAGTTGATTCGGTTCACCTGTTCCTCGTTTTGCATCTTCAGCCTTGTTTACACGACACTGTCAGTATACTGGCTTAGCTCGCTAGTTTTATGACATTCACAGAAATAACCAAAAAAAAGTAAGATGTTTACAAATAAAATCTACATATGTTCATTCCAAAGATGACATCCAACACAAATCTACGAACATACTGAGGTGAGGTAACCGGAAACTCCATTAGCTAATATGACAAGCTGCAGCTCAAAATAGATGTTAGATGGAAATATTGTGCATTATGATGGAGTTTGTAGCTTAATTCACTATATTTGAAATAGTTTGATCACTGCAGTTCAGTTAGTGACAGTTGTCATCTCATACCATTGACCTGTGAATGTTATTGCTGTTGACCAGTGTATATTGAATAAATATTTGAGAAATTATTGTTGTATCTGATTGGATTAGTCTATAAAGAGTGATAGTTAATAATGTAAAAAGAGGAAATAGAAGCAGATGAACACAAGATAGACCCATTGAATGTACATTGCTTATATATAAATTTGAAATTAATGTGTGAATAAATGATGTATCTTATATTGTGTATGCATGTTTTTACATTTAAAATTAACACAATTTTCTATAATACTTTTTTTTTTTTTCAGGTGAAATGTGTTTATATACTGTATCTGTGAATTTACCCATAACAGAAGCTGCAGTTAAATCTGTTGAAGCACTAAAACAGTCATCGGTCACCTTCAAGAAAAGATTCCAAACACGACCCTCCTACTCTCTCTCTCTCTCTCTCTCTCTCTCTCTCTCTCTCTCTCTCTCTCTCTCTGTGTGTGTCCCGCCCACATAGAGTGACGTGGGGCCCCTCCACACTGCAGTCATTCATTCAAATAGTGAGCTGGCCGCTGGATCAAGTTTACTCTGCTGAGGAGCTTCTGGAGCAAATACTGTCACAGGAGCGACTCGATCTGAGCTCAGGATCTGACTGATTATCTCATGCAAATCTGCTGAACTTTGTGTATTTAGGAAGAGAAGCTCTGCGGACCTGCTGGCATCACTTTCAGTTCTCTGGGGGTTATTTACACTTGCACCATGAGGAAGGGTTCCTGCTGTATGTTCACGTCTGGAGTCATCGGCGCTCTTCTCCTGATCTCGGGAATCGCCCTGTTTGCGTCTGGACTCTTCCAGACTATGATCCACAACAAGCTGAAGGGGGTAAGAGTCTGTTTTCATCTTGTTCATCAGCTGTCATGAGGGCTGGGATGTTTGTCATAGCTTGTGTCACTGTGAGCTATTACTTTGTGTGATGTTTAGATAGTTTAACGTTTTATTTAATATTTATATATATATATATATATATATATATATATATATATATATATATATATATATTATTTTTTTAAATTGTATTTAAAATACACACACACACACATATTTGTTCATTTTGCATTTTTATGATTTATTAAATTTTTTGTTTTATTTCGAAATTATTTACATTTTACATTGATTTAATTTTTAGTCAGTTGATTTATTTTTTTATTTTAGTTTTAAACTTGTTAATTTCACATTTATATAATGCATTTAGTTTTCAATTATTTTGAATATTTTTTACATTTTAATTTTACATTATAATTTATTTTTTTAATGTTGATGTTGATTATATTTATTTTAAACTGTTTATTATTTAACTTTTAATTTAATTTTTAGTAAGTATTCTGTATTACATATTTGATTCACAAATTGTTTTGTATTTAAATTGAACATTTTTATTATTTAAATGTTTACTGAAATTATTATCATTTTTATTTCTTTTATTCATATAATTTTTAATGAGTAAAAAATATTGTTTTTTTATTTATTTGAGAATTTTTAATTTAATATATATATATTATATTATTGTATTTAAAATACACACACACACACACACACACACACACACTTGTTGATTTAGCATTTTTATGATTTTATAAATTAAATTGTATTTAATATTTAAATGCTTTGCATTTTTATAATTTATTATTTGTTGTGTTTTATTTTGAAATTATTATTAACATTTTAATTTAATTTAATGATTTACTTTTTAGTGAGTTACTATTGATTGATTTTGTTTTTTAAATTTAGTTTAAAACTTTTTAATTGAACATTTTATAGTGTATTTAGTTTTAGTAAATGCTTTATAATATTTCTACATTTTAATTTTAGATTATGATTAAATTTTTTATATATTCCATGTTGATTATAGCTATTTAAAAATAAAAATTAATTGAATTTTATATTTTCTTATTTAAATTTCTGTAAGTATTCTATATTGAATATGATATTTTAAATTATGTTAAATTATTTGTATTATTGTATTATAATTATTGTTTTTTAATGTAAGATTTTTTGTTTTAATTTTTAAAATTGAAATTATTATTATTTGTATTAAATATTTTTTCATTTTTAATTAAATGTTTTTTATTTTTTTAATTTAATTTTCAAATTTATTTTAAATGATTCAGTGGCGGGAAATGAGCGCGTGTGTTCAGACGGTCTCAGTGCAGCATGTGCTCTGTGTAATCAGAGTGATGTGTAACATGTGCTCTGTGTTTCTGTCTTCACCGCATGTGCTCCGATTTCTCTTCCTCTTATGGAGCGTCACGTAAATGTCACGTCTGCAGAAAACACTCAATCGTTTGTAAGTGAGTTTGAAATACAAACATCACTTACTGATTTCTGAAAGTAAATACTCTGCATTGCACAAGTGGAAAATCAGCCGATCAAACGCATTCAGAGAGTTTAGTGCTTTAACAGCACATCTGAACACTCGGTTTGTATGTAAATGTAATCGGCTGCAGCAGCTCCTGCTGAACAGGAAACACATTGTGTGGATTTGCTGAATGTTATGCTTGTGTGTGTGTGTGTGTGTGTGTGTGTGTGTGTGTGTGTGTGTGTGTGTGTGTGTGTGTGTGTCTTTTACAGCTGCTCATCTGTAGTAAGATCATTGTATGTTTAACTGGATAGTCTTAAAGTCTTAGATCAATAAGTCTAATGCATCTGCAGCTCCAAAACGACAAGCACATGCTGTTTTTAGTTTAAGATGAAGTTCTTTTACCAGGGTAGCAATTTAGAGTCACAGCCCAGAGCCTGGAATAACGGAGCGCGGGCTGTTGTCTGATTGAAGCGGTCAGGCGTCTCCAGAAGGCTCCAGGAATAGGTTTAGTTTGTGCCGCCCGTGTTTAAAGGCGTCTACAAACAACCGATTATATGTGAGACATCAGACTCCTCAGATCCGCCTCGCATGATTTCATGTGGATGTTTACGAGAGTAAATCACACACATGTTGCAGCTCTCCTGAGCTTCTGATTGGTCGCACGTTCTGTTTTAATTGCAGAAGGAAAATGGGAAAATTATGTTGATGACAGAGTGTTTTTAACATTGATAATAATCAGACATTTTTCTTGAGAGGCAAATCAGCACATTAGAACGATTTCTGAAAGATTACGTGGCACTGAAGAGTGATGCTGAAAAAATCAGCTGTACATCACAGGAATAAATTACAGTTTAACAGATATTTACATAAAAAACTGATATTTTAAATTGTAATAATATTTCATAATTTTCCTGATTTTACTGTATTTTTAAGTGCAATACATTTAGGCATCAGGGCAACTAGTTCTGCAACACATGGTCAGTCGGAGTCTGGTTTGTGTCTGACCTCATTTCTTTAGTTCTTCAGATCATCAAGCGCAGATCATCGAAGTTCCAATCTGAAACAAATGATTCGCAATTGGCACCAAATTGATTCAGATCTGAATTCCCAATCTGAATCAAATGAAGTTCTGATCTGAATCAAATGATTCACAAACCCACACTGAAGTCTCGATCTGAATTAAATGATTTGCAATCCGTGCTCGAAGTTCCAATCTGAATCAAAAGATTCGCAAACCCGCACAGAAGTTCCATTCTGAATCAAATAATTCGAAGTTCCGATCTGAATTAAATGATTCGCAAACCGCATTCAGAGTTCCGATCTGAATCAAATTATTTGCGAACCCCCACTGAAGTTTTCAAGCCGTGCTTGAAGTTTCGATCTGAATCAAATGATTTGCAAACCCGCTCCAAAGTCCCGATCTGAATCAAATGATTCATGAACCCATTAGAATTCCAATCTGAATCAAGTGATTCACAAACTGCATTAGAAGTTCCAATCTGAATCAAATGATTCACAAACTGCATTAGAAGTTCCAATCTGAATCAAATGATTCACAAACTGCATTAGAAGTTCCAATCTGAAACAAGTGATTCACAAACTGCATTAGAAGTTCCAATCTGAATCAAATGATTTACAAACCACATTAAAAGTCCTGATCTGAATCAAATGATTCACAAACGGCATTAAAAGTCCTGATCTGAATCAAATGATTCACAAACCGCATTAGAAGTCCCGATCTGAATCAAATGATTCACGAACCACATTAGAAGTTCCAATCTGAATCAAGTGATTCACGAAACGCATTAGAAGTTCCAATCTGAATCAAGTGATTCACGAAACGCATTAGAAGTTCCAATCTGAATCAAATGATTCACAAACTGCATTAGAAGTTCCAATCTGAATCAAATGATTCACAAACCACATTAAAAGTCCTGATCTGAATCAAATGATTCACAAACCACATTAAAAGTCCTGATCTGAATCAAATGATTCACAAACCGCATTAGAAGTCCTGATCTGAATCAAATGATTCACAAACTGCATTAAAAGTCCTGATCTGAATCAAGTGATTCACAAACTGCATTAGAAGTTCCAATTTGAATCAAATGATTCACAAACCGCATTAAAAGTCCTGATCTGAATCAAATGATTCACAAACTGCATTAGAAGTCCTGATCTGAATCCAAAGTCCCGATCTGAATCAAATGAATACATTTAGGCATCAGGGCGAGTAGTTCTGCCACACACGGTTAGTCAGAGTCTGGTTTGTGTCTGAACTTATTCCTTTACTTCTTTAAATCATCAAACACAATCCACAAACTACACATGAAAATAAAGGCCTATAGGGAGGAGAAATTCATCTGAGAAAACACACTCACATCCTAGTTATTGGTAGTTTGCCAAGTCCTATCTTCAGTTGACATCAGCCTTTGAAGCTCTGAAAGCTTGTTTATTTCACTAACTATACGTGATGGTATGGTTAGATTAAATGCCATTTTATTATCTACATTCAGCATGTTTTTTCCCATACCAATGAGTCTACTTCAGATTTGTTTTGTTTAATAATGTTTCAGTGCTTGTAAAAACAAGGAAAAATCATGTGGATGGCTGAATGATGGTCATAAGTGTCAACAGCAGCATTAATGCAGAATCCAGTTTATATGTGAATTCTAAACAATACCTTTCCAAATTTTGCCCTCAGGAAGGTGTTTCACAGACAGGATTTAGACTAAGCCTGGGTTTGGCCATATTTCAATTAGGACATTTAAGTAATTTTTATAAATGTACTTAGAAAAAAACATTACTGGTGTGCCTCTTGAGACAAAACAAAGGCATTGACGTATTTTAAGATTTATTATTTGTTTTTAGTATTTAAGTATTCTATATTACATATTTTTATTTTAAATAAAATTCAAATTATTTATTGAATTTATTATTATTATTTTAAATATTTGATTATTTATTTGATTTTAAATATATATTTTTTGTATTTTTAATTTAGTATTATATGTTATTTTTTTATTTATTTTTTTTAATTCTATTTAATATTAATATTTAAATGCTTTGAATTTTTATGATTGCTTAAATTTTTTGTGTTTTATTTTGAAATTATTATTTACATTTTAATTTATTTTAATGATTAAATTTTTTGTCAGTTACTATTGATTGATTTTTTTTCTGTTACATTAATAAAAAGTGCCAGTAAAGACATTTATAAGCAGTGTTTGGGGTAATGCATTACAAGTAATATGAGTTACATAATCAGATTAATTTTTCAAGTAACTAGTAAAGTAGCACATTACTTTTTATTTGCAAGAGTTACTTTTTCAAAAAAGTAATGCCAGTTACTTTTTGTTTCCTTAATCTATTTAATCTCATTTTATTAACCAATGTCTATTGATCCAATTCAACTGTACTAAATAAGCAAAACTTACTTTAGATTAACTAACAATTGTGCTCCATTTATTTCATTGCTGAAGAGTGTTGAGCTTCCTGTTCCTACAGTTCTATTGTATAGACCTGAATTTACTTTTCCTTCAACCTTAAATCTATTTAACTTTTTGGTCTGAAAGGGCTTGCTTTTGTAATGCATTACCTTTAAAAGTAACTTTCCGCAACACTGTTTATAATATTGCTGTCCTTGAAAGTCCTGGAATTTCATTTTATGAGCAGAATAGACAAAAACATAAAAAAAAAATATTATTCCAGACTTCATCAAACATCCTTTAAGTCCTGGAATTTCATTTTACAGTATGTATTTTTTTTTTTTTTTGTTGTTGTCTTTTTTAGATTTTAAAATGGGAAGTCCTTGAAAAAAAAACTAAAAAGTAGAGCTTGAAAAGACCTTGAAAGTCCTAGAATTTCATTTTACAGTATCTGTGTGAACCCCCTTAGCATGATTTCTGAAGGATCATTTAATTATAATACTATTTTAGAAATTTTCAGGTATTTTTTGATCAAATAAATGCAGCCTTGGTGAGCAGAAGAGACAAAAAACATTTAAAAAAATCATTATTTTTCTAGTCTTCTGAATTGTAGTATGTATTTTAGTATGATTTTTTTTTTTTTGGTTTGTGGCACTTGTGAGTCTCCATCGAAATCAAATTCAGATCAAGATTTTAGAGCAATTTCGTGCATCTTTTTTTCAGATTTTTTTTCTTAAACAGTAGAAAACATCAAACCATGAAGGCAGTACAGTTAGGAAACAAAACCAAAAAATACACAAATAATCGCTGAAGAAAAATAACAGTAATTTTACTGTAGTAAAAGTGTAATATACTTGGTTATACTTTAGTAGTAATATTTGCATGTGCTTCACTTTATTTTTATTAGTATGTTTTTATGTATCTATTTCTCTTTAGATTTAGAAATTTTTGTCTTTGAAAAACCAAAACAAATAGTGCTTGAAAAGTCCTTGAATGTCCTGGAATTAAATTTTTAGAACAATTTCTGAAGGATCATGTGACTGAAAACTGGAGTAATGATGCTGAAAATGTACTAAAATAAATTAAAATGTACTATGTATTCACGTGGAAAACAGCCGTTTTAAATTATAATGCATTTTAGAATTAATTTCATCAATTTTTTGATCAAATAAATGCAGCCTTGGTGAGCAGAAGAGACAAAAACATAAAAACAATCTTATTATTATTCCAGACTTTTAAATTGTAGTATGTATTTTTGTATGATTTTTTGCTTGTGCAGCTGTAATATAAATTGTCTTTTGGCCATTAAAAGAGTCTTAAATGCCAGTGAAGCTTAGATATAAACACCTCATTGTTCTGCACGAATACTTGAGCGTTTTTTCAAGACGTCTTGGCTGGTGGTTGCTGGATTTTTACATGAGAAAAGAAGAGAGGAAAAGAAAAGTTGCGGCCGTTGATTCGAGGAATGAGTGTGAGCTGATGGTCATGTGATCTGTGAGGTGTGTGTGTGTGTTAATGAGGGTCATTCACTCCAGTCTCGTGTGTCTGTGTGAGTTTCATTGGGGAAGAAACTCATTGTCTTTCTAAGATTCTCACTGTAGTTTTGATGACAGACCACGAAGTTAAATGTGGATCATTATCACTGATGTAAACCACTATATGAAGCATTCTGCCACTGTGAGCCCATAACTGTGGCTGATTAACAAAAGATCGGAATGTGTCTGCATTATATCAGTCAGAATGTCTCTTGATATCTTTATCACATTAATGATATGAGCCACTCCATTACATTCTGATGAATCAGAGCATTCAGTAACAGTGATTCTTTCACAATGAGGCATTATGGGTCCCGCTGTAATGTTTATGGCAGGTCATTTAGTTGTATCTGAACATTTATGAATGTGTTTGGTGATATTCACTGCGTCTTTCGTTTCCTTAAGGCAAAAACAAACATTACATGTTTAATCTTTTTATACGAGAGTTAATGATTTACACACAGTTGACGTCAAAAGTTTACACCCTCCTTTCAGAATTTACAAAATGTAATTATTTTATCAAAATAAGAGGGATCATGCAAAATGCATGATATTTTTTATTTAGTACTGACCTGAAAAAGATATTTCACGTAAAAGATGTTTACATATAGTCCACAAGAGAAAATTATAGTTGAATTTATGAAAATGACCCTGTTGAAGAGTTTACATACGCTTGATTCTTAATAGAGTGTTGTTACCTGAATGATCCACAGCTGTGTTTTTAATTTAGTGATAGTTGTTCATGCCTGCTGTTCTTTAGAAAAATCCTTCAGGCCCCACAAATTCTTTGGTTTTCCAGCATTTTTGTGTATTTGAACTCTTTCCAACAATGACTGTATGATTTTGAGATCCATCTTTTCACACTGAGGACAACTGAGGGACTCATATGCAACTATTACAGAAGATTCAAACACTCACTGATGCTTCAGAAGGAAAAAACATGCATTAAGAGCCGGGGGTGAAAACTTTTGAACAGAATGGAGATGGGTTTTCTCATTTTGCCTAAATAGCATATTTTTTTCATGTAGTTCTGCCCTTCAGAGGCTACAGAAGATAGTTACATGTTTTCCAGGAGACAAAATAAGTTAAATTTACCCTGATCTTCAAATTCCAAAAGTTTTCACCCCCGGCTCCTAATGCATGTTTTTGCCTTCTGGAGCATCAGTGAGTGTTTGAACCTTCTGTAATAGTTGCATATGAGTCCCTCAGTTGTCCTCAGTGTGAAAAGATAGATATCAAAATTCAGGTCAGTAATAAATAAACAATAAGATGCATTTTGTATGATCCTTCTTATTTTAGTAGAATAATTAACATTTTGCAAATTCTGAAATAGGGGGTGTAAACTTTTGACCTCAACTGTATATGAAATTATTATGTCAATATATTTGTATATCACTATTATATTTATTATTATTAATATATCTACATTTCAGGGATATTTAATTGAAATATTAATAATAATAATAATAATTGTACACTGCAAAAATGCTTTTCTTACTTAGATTTTTTGTCTTGTTTCCAACCAAAATATCTAAAAATTCTTAAATCCAGAAGGATTTTTCTAGACGAGTAGAAAAAAACAAGTCCAAATTAAGTGTGATTTTGCTCGAGACAAGCAAAATAATCTGCTGTTTGAAATAAAATATTTCTGCTTACCCCACTGGCAAATTATTTTGCTTTTGTTCTAGGAAAAAAGTCAGTAATTTTTACTCGCCTAGAAATTCCTTCTTGATTTAAGAATTTTTAGATATTTTGCCTGCAAACAAGACTAGTAAAAGTCTAAGTAAGAAAAGCATTTTTTGCAGTGTAGTCATTAAAAAGTGTTTGGGTGAGTTTGTCACAGTTATTATATCAGCTCTTTTTTCCAAGAAATGTCTCTATGTCAGTAATGACTGTTAACAGCATTAGTGTGTTAAACTGTCAGCGGTTAACCATCAATATTTACAGTTTCTGCTTAAGTGAGAGCAGAAGCAGTGCTCAATTGGTAAATGAATAATTCCGGATCCAAAACACAGACACTAATAATACAACTTCAGTTTTTCCAGAACCTTCAATAATGGCACAAAACATTAATGCCCCAACTACCTGTATAAGAACATTGTTTACAAGTTTCTGCATGAACCTAACTACAATCTAGGGCAAAGGTTTTCAAACCTTGGGTCAAATATAGGTCGCAGGATGATGGAAAATGTAGTTACAGAAAAAAAAAATGTTGTCATATAAATCAAATACAATCATAGTCTATATGAAAGGTATAAATATGCAAAATATATCTGACTTAAATAATTAACAGATTTTAAAAGAGATGTGAGACGCGGTGCTCCGCAAACAAGTTCATGGAAAGGAAACGAAAAACCAAGATGAGTTTGTTTGCTTTGTTTTACAAAAGCACAAATGTTCTGTTTTTAATGTACAATCCACGCTGCTGTTATGCCAAGCACATTTTTGCTCATGCGGAGGATGATTTTATTCCATTGATTTATGAACGTCTGTGAAGTATAAAGCCTAGTATACATTATCAATAATAGTTTATCATTCAAAAATACATTGTGAATATGAAAACATTTGAATTCGTGCCGAATTACAGAGTTACGCTCAGTTTCACTTTGTTTTGGTTTCTTAGCTTTATATATTTTTTCATTCTTCTGTTCTGAAAACCGTTACATTTAAGTGCTTTGTTTCATTATAGGCCTAGTGTTTATAATGTTTATACATTATATTATTTCACTTGATTTGGTATCAGTTCTGGTCTCTCGAAACATTTCGCTGCTCACTAAATATGTTTTGCAAGCACTGTACGTTTGGAGAGGATGGTTAAGGACAAAGCACCAATCAATGAGAGAGATTTTGAACTTAAGAAAGCTGATTGGCCAAAAATATGTTGAGGACCAATTCATAACCTCAAAATATACCTAAATAAACCAGCGCTTGCACTGTCATGATCTAATGTACTTGTTAACAGTGTTGAGGGTAACGCATTACAAGTAACGTAATAATATTACTTTTTCCAACTTAGTAACTAGTAAAGTAACGCATTAATTTTTAATTGACAAGAAAATATCTGAGTTACTTTTTTAAATAAGTAAAACTTACTTTTTTCCCCATTTATTGATTAAAAGCTTTTTTGTCCTCATGTTGAGAGAAATCATGAGTAAGATGTTACTTTAGTTCTAGAATAAATGTGAACATGCATTAATTCATCTCACTCACTAAAAAAAACAGATACATGGTTCCTCATAATGAATAAAAACAGTCAAATTCAACACAAACCTGCAATAATTAAATCTGTTAAATAATACCAATATCTTTTATGTATTTAATCCCATTTTATTAACCGATGTCTTTGCTGCCGACCTTCGATGATCCAATTCATCCATACTAATAAGAAAAATTAATCAGGGTTAATCTAATATTTGTTTTCCTTTTTTTACTGGTAAAGAGTTGACTTTTTTTCTTCTGCGGTCTACTGTACAGACGGCAATCTACTTTTCTCTAAGCCTGAGGCTTTTGCTGTGAAAATGCTTTTACATTTGACAAAAATATAACTTTTCATATTAAAAACAAACAAGCAAGCCCTGCCCAGGTTTAAAAAGTAACGCAAAAGTAACGTAACGCATTACTTTGCATAAAAAGTAACTAAGTAACGTAATTAGTTACTTTTTTTAGGGAGTAACTCATTAATGTAATGCATTACTTTCCATAAAAAGTAACTAAGTAACGTTATTAGTTACTTTTTTTAGGGAGTAACTCAATAATGTAATGCATTACTTTCCATAAAAAGTAACTAAGTAACGTAATTAGTTACTTTTTTTAGGGAGTAACTCATTAATGTAATGCATTACTTTCCATAAAAAGTAACTAAGTAACGTAATTAGTTACTTTTTTTAGGGAGTAACTCATTAATGTAATGCATTACTTTCCATAAAAAGTAACTAAGTAACGTTATTAGTTACTTTTTTTAGGGAGTAACTCAATAATGTAATGCATTACTTTCCATAAAAAGTAACTAAGTAACGTTATTAGTTACTTTTTTAGGGAGTAACTCAATAATATAATGCATTACTTTCCATAAAAAGTAACTAAGTAACGTTATTAGTTACTTTTTTTAGGGAGTAACTCATTAATGTAATGCATTACTTTCCATAAAAAGTAACTAAGTAACGTAATTAGTTACTTTTTTTAGGGAGTAACTCAATAATGTAATGCATTACTTTAAAAGTAACTTTCCTCAACACTGGTTGTTTATGCCAGATCTTTAAAAAAAAAAAAAATACCGAAAGGCAAAAATTCAAAATCGTACATTTTCCGGAACAGGATGCGGCTCAAATTAAGCACTGGCAGATATCCTCCTCCATCTGTTGTCAAAACAAAGTCATGTTTAAAACTTCAGTACTGACTCTTCTGAGGAAGAGCTAGTATTCATCAAGTCTGTTTCTATCTAAACTGATAATTGTTGGTCAGAATGAGTTGCAAAATAAACCAGCTTCATGCTGACAGCTGAGTCACTAGTTAAAGCTCTGCTATTTGTGATCTCTGTCCTCCTTCATGATCGATGTCTCAAACACACCTTTAAAGGGTCCAGTCACCCCAAATGCGGCGCCAGCGTTTGACTGGTGAGAGGTTATCTGCGGGTCGCGTTTGACCGAGTGTGGATTCAGAGTATCTAATAGTTACCGTCTTTCATGGTTCCCGTAATACTCCTGCGTGTTTCTGCTGCTGGCTGAACTTCTAATGATCCGATTGAGCCAGAACGAATGAACTTTATCAGCATTGAGGTATTTAGAAATGTTACATTTGATTCTGCAATAATGTAGCGCTGTGGGTCAGGCGGTCGCAGTGGCGTTGCAAGGTGGCGCAGTGCCGAGAGCCCCTAATCTTTTAGAAGATGAACCATTCACTTCACAAATAAAATATGTTTTAGCAAAATATTTTGCATTTGTTTTTTTATGTTGCTAAGCCACCTGTATGTATCATAAACACCTGGATACAATTGCTTTGATGAAACAACCATTATATCAGTTATGCTAAAATAGCTAAAAAAAAAGTTTTTAAACTAAATGGGTGCTTTCGATTTCCCCATGTGTTTATCCTTTTCACAGTCTGGCAGAAATGATGGGTGGTTATTATTATCATCATTATTATTATTATTATTATTAATAGTAATAGTACTGTTGCCTTCATCACAAAACATCGTCACAAAATATCATTGTTACAACTCAAACTTTACTATTGTTATTAATACTATTATTATTATTATTATTATTATTATTATTATTTATTTATTTATTTATTTATTTATTTATTTATTTATTTTTATTATTATTATTTATTATTATTATTTTATTATTATAATTATTGATATTACTGTTACCATCATCACAACATCATACTGTAATCACCATCCTTGGGATTATTGCTGTTATTATTATTATTATTATGATTACTGTTATTATTGATATTACTGTTACTGTCATCACAAAATATTAACCGTATCATCACTACCTTTGGTGTTATAGTTGTTACTCCGATTTATGGCCATTTCTATTATTTTTGAATATGCTAATACTACCTATACTGCTACTACTACTTATACATTATTATTATTCAGATTGTCTTGTTCTCATTTCTCATTTATTATCATTGTTGTTGTTTTTTTTGTTGTTTTTTGTTGTTGTTAGTATAGTTTTTTGTTTGTTTTTGTTTTTTGTTGGTATTGTTTCTGTTGTTGTTGTTTCTGTTTTTGCATTTACCATGTATGTTTTTGCACTCCAAATAAAAAAAAAGAAAAAAAAAAAAAAAGAAATGATGGGTGGTTACAAAATACATGGTCAGATGTGAAGGTGAATTTGCAAAGATTAAGAGGGTGGGTCAAAATACCACTATCTTAATTTACACCACTCTCCCCTACTTCCATTGAAGATGAGGTAGAAGCAGGCTCAGAGAGTAAGGGAGTGTCCACTCTTATATAAAACATCTAAAGTATGAAATTATTAGAGAGTGTACTGCCTTCTCTTTTAATTGTACATTTGTAACAACTGGATAAGTAAAGGATAATCAAAGGTTTGGCGTGCATTAAAGGATTTTAAATGCACCCGCGAAGCATTTAAAATCTTTTAATGCACGGCAAACCGTTGATTACTCTTACTTCTCTCTCTCTCTCTCTCTCTCTCTCTCTCTCTCTCTCTCTCTCTCTCTGTCTCTCTGTCTCTCTCTCTTTCTCTCTCTCTCTCTCTCTCTCTCTCTCTCTCTCAATAGATCGATAATTGCATTTAAACACATACAAAATGTATTATACATAAATCATACAGTCTTTATTAATAGTGATATTAAAACACATTAGGCATAATATTAAGTAATGTGCATTGTGCAATAACAAAATACTCTAAATTAACATAAATGATACTTTTCTATTAAGTTACATGAATTTTACTTAGCATGAAATTAATGTATTGTAAATAAATTATGGCTGTTTTTTTTTCTTTGGGGGGGGCTTTGTGGGGCTAAGCCCCTTATCTCTCTGAACTCTAGCAATGCCCTGGGGGGTCATGACCTCTGGTGACCTAAATACTGATCTCTTCCTTTTTCAGTGTGATGAATGAAGTAAAGTCATCTCAGCTGATGATATAAAAGTTTATTTTGTCAGCTCTCATTATAATGAGCTCAAAGCTGACATACTTGAACTGAAGCCAAAAAACATTTGATTTGATGTTTGTGCTGTTTTGTGTGTTTAGGAGATCACGCTGACGGAAGGCAGTAAAGTTTTCGGGACATGGAAGAACCCACCTCCTCCGGTCTACATGCAGTTCTTTTTCTTCAACATCACCAACCCTGAGGAGTTTCTGAAGGGAGAAGCTAAAGCTCGTCTTACTGAAATGGGGCCGTACACCTACAGGTACCTTCATGGTCGTTCTTTAATTAATTGACAGGGTGTTTACAAAACAACTTAAAATATAACAGTATAAAACAACAAAAAAACAAGATACAACAATAAACCAAACATAACATAATCACATTAAACATAACATTATGTTGTGTTTTTTGTTATGAGAAACAAAGTATACAGTAACAACACATACAGGAACATAAAAAAGATAACAGCGTAAAGCACGTTTTGTTTTCATGTCATGTTTTGCTGTTGTTTTGTCGTAAACTTTGCAAAACATAACATAAAAATGTAATGCAACAACAAAAAATAGCGTAAAACAACATTTTATATTTGGTTTTGTTATCTTTTATGTTTTTGTTATACAAAACAACAACAAAAAAGCTTGATATAACTGAACATGTTTTTGGTTATAAAAACAAAGCATATAGTAACATAACACATAACATAAAAAGCATAATATAACATGGTTATAACATGATATAACATGTTGTTTTTTATATTTTGTTTGGTTTTGCTGTTGCTTTTGTCGTTGGCATTAGTTTGTAACAAAACATAACATAAAAATGGAATATAACAATAGAAAACCTGCAAAACATAACTTTCTTGTTTTTTATCTTTTGTTTTGTAATGAAACGACATAAAAAATGAAACAAAACAACATAAAACATAACATACTATTTTGTTCTAAAACAGTATACAACATAACAAAAAACATGATATAACATTAAACCAAACATAACAGCATAACATGTTTTGTTTTTGTAATAAAAAAACAAAACATACAGTAACAAAACACATTACATAAAAAACATAACATAAAGCGTGATGTTATGTTTTGCTCTTTCATATTATGCTTTCAAGTTGTTTTTTATATTTTGTTTTGCTTTGTGTACTTTTGTTCTGTGTTGCATTTGTTTTTGTTGTAAAATTAGCAAAACAACATAAAAATGTAATGCAACAACAAAAAATAATGTAAAACGACATTTTATTGTTTTAAACATCGCATTTTGTTTTTTAATGTTTTTGTTATAAAATAAGATAATGAAACATAACATACTGTTTTTTTCTAAAACAGTAAAAACAACAAAAAATTATATAATGTTAAACCAAATTAAACATTACATGTTGTTTTGTTTTTGTTATAAAAACAAAGCATACATGGCATAACATAAAAAAAACATAACATAAAGCGTGATGTTATGTTTTGCTCTTTCATGTTATGTTATCATGTTTTTTTTAAATATGTTGTTTTGCTTTGTACATTGTTGTTTTTGTTGTAAATTTAGCAAAACATAACATGAAAATGTAATGCAACAACAAAAAATAATGTAAAACATCACATTTTATTTTTTTTACATCGCATTTTGTTATCTTTAATTTTTTGCTATAAAATAAGATAATAAAACAAAACAGCTTAAAACATAACATACTATTTTGTTCTAAAACAGTATAAAACATAACAAAAAACATGATATAGCGTTAAACCATACATAACAGTATCAAATTAAACGTAGCATGTTTTGTTTTTGTTATAAAAAAACAAAGCATACAGTAACATGACACATAACATAAAAAACATAACATAACATAAAGCGTGATGGTTATGTTTTGCTCTTTGATGTTATGCTATCATGTTGGTATTTTTGTTGTTTTGTTGTAAATTTAGCAAAACATAACATAAAAATGTAATGCAATGACAAAAAAATAATGTAAAACATCACATTATTTTATACATCGTATCTGTTATCTTGTTATCTTTAATGTTTTTTTTTGTTAAAAATAATAAAATAAGATAATGAAACAAAACAACTTAAAACATAACACACCGTTTTGTTCTAAAACAGTATAAAACAGTTTAAACAACAACATTAAACCAAACATAACAGCATCAAATGAAACATAAAAAATTTTGTTATAAGAAACAAAGCATACAGTAACATAATATATAACATATAATACATAATATAACATAGCATGAAGCAGAAGCATGTTATGTAACTTTTGTGTTGTCTTTTATATTTTTTGTTATAAAACAGCAATGAAACAAAACAACATAAAACATAGAGGACAGTGTTTTGTTACAAAACAGATATAAAACAACAAAAAAACATGATATAACATTAAACCGAACAAAACAGCATCACATGTTATTGTTATTGTTTTGTTATGGTTATAAAAAACAAAGCATGCAATAACAACACATAACATAAAAAACATAACATAACATAAAGCGTGATGTTATGTTTTGCTCTTTCATATTATGCTTTCAAGTTGTTTTTTTATATTTTGTTTTGCTTTGTGTACTTTTGTTCTGTGTTGCATTTGTTTTTGTTGTAAAATTAGCAAAACAACATAAAAATGTAATGCAACAACAAAAAATAATGTAAAACGACATTTTATTGTTGTAAACATCGCATTTTGTTTTTTAATGTTTTTGTTATAAAATAAGATAATGAAACAAAACAACTTAAAACATAACATACTGTTTTGTTCTAAAACAGTATAAAACAACAAGAAACATGATATAATGTTAAACCAAATTAAACATAACATGTTGTTTTGTTTTTGTTATAAAAAACAAAGCATACATGACACATAACATAAAAAACATAACATAAAGCGTGATGTTATGTTTTGCTCTTTCATATTATGCTATCATGTTGGTATTTTTGTTGTTTTGATGTTGTTTTTGTTGTAAATTTAGCAAAACATAACATGAAAATGTAATGCAATGACAAAAAATAATGTAAAACATCACATTTAAATTTTTTACATCACATTTTGTTATTTTTATTTTTATTTTTTGCTATAAAATAAGATAATAAAACAAAACAGCTTAAAACATAACATACTATTTTGTTCTAAAACAGTATAAAACATAAAAAAAACATGATATAGCGTTAAACCATACATAACAGTATCAAATTAAACGTAGCATGTTTTGTTTTTGTTATAAAAAAACAAAGCATACAGTAACATGACACATAACATAAAAAACATAACATAACATAAAGCGTGATATTATGTTTTGCTCTTTGATGTTATGCTATCATGTTGGTATTTTTGTTGTTTTGTTGTAAATTTAGCAAAACATAACATAAAAATGTAATGCAATGACAAAAAAATAATGTAAAACATCACATTATTTTATACATCGTATCTGTTATCTTGTTATCTTTAATGGGTTTTTTTTGTTAAAAATAATCAAATAAGATAATAAAAACAAAACAACTTAAAACATAACACACCGTTTTGTTCTAAAACAGTATAAAACAGTTTAAACAACAACATTAAACCAAACATAACAGCATCAAATGAAACATAAACATTTTTGTTATAAGAAACAAAGCATACAGTAACATAATATATAACATATAATACATAATATAACATAGCATGAAGCAGAAGCATGTTATGTAACTTTTGTGTTGTCTTTTATATTTTTTGTTATAAAACAGCAATGAAACAAAACAACATAAAACATAGCGGACAGTGTTTTGTTACAAAACAGATATAAAACAACAAAAAAACATGATATAACATTAAACCGAACAAAACAGCATCACATGTTATTGTTATTGTTTTGTTATGGTTATAAAAAACAAAGCATACAATAACAACACAACATAAAAACATAACATAACATAAAGCGTGATGTTATGTTTTGCTCTTTCATGTTATGCTTTCAAGTTGTTTTTTTATATTTTGTTTTGCTTTGTGTATTTTTGTTCTGTGTTGCATTTGTTTTTGTTGTAAAATTAGCAAAACAACATAAAAATGTAATGCAACAGCAAAAAATAATGTAAAACGACATTTTATTGTTGTAAACATCGCATTTTGTTTTTTAATGTTTTTGTTATAAAATAAGATAATGAAACAAAACAACTTAAAACATAACATACTGTTTTGTTCTAAAACAGTATAAAACAACAAAAAATTATATAATGTTAAACCAAATTAAACATTACATGTTGTTTTGTTTTTGTTATAAAAAACAAAGCATACATGACACATAACATAAAAAACATAACATAAAGCGTGATGTTATGTTTTGCTCTTTCATATTATGCTATCATGTTGGTATTTTTGTTGTTTTGTTGTTGTTTTTGTTGTAAATTTAGCAAAACATAACATGAAAATGTAATGCAATGACAAAAAATAATGTAAAACATCACATTTAAATTTTTTACATCACATTTTGTTATTTTTATTTTTATTTTTTGCTATAAAATAAGATAATAAAACAAAACAGCTTAAAACATAACATACTATTTTGTTCTAAAACAGTATAAAACATAAAAAAAACATGATATAGCGTTAAACCATACATAACAGTATCAAATTAAACGTAGCATGTTTTGTTTTTGTTATAAAAAAACAAAGCATACAGTAACATGACACATAACATAAAAAACATAACATAACATAAAGTGTGATGTTATGTTTTGCTCTTTCATATTATGCTTTCAAGTTGTTTTTTTATATTTTGTTTTGCTTTGTGTATTTTTGTTCTGTTCTGCATTTGTTTTTGTTGTAAAATTAGCAAAACAACATAAAAATGTAATGCAACAGCAAAAAATAATGTAAAACGACATTTTATTGTTTTAAACATCGCATTTTGTTTTTTAATGTTTTTGTTATAAAATAAGATAATGAAACAAAACAACTTAAAACATAACATACTGTTTTGTTCTAAAACAGTATAAAACAACAAAAAATTATATAATGTTAAACCAAATTAAACATTACATGTTGTTTTGTTTTTGTTATAAAAAACAAAGCATACATGACACATAACATAAAAAACATAACATAACAAAGTGTGATGTTATGTTTTGCTCTTTCATATTATGCTATCATGTTGGTATTTTTGTTGTTTTGTTGTTGTTTTTGTTGTAAATTTAGCAAAACATAACATGAAAATGTAATGCAATGACAAAAAATAATGTAAAACATCACATTTAAATTTTTTACATCACATTTTGTTATTTTTATTTTTATTTTTTGCTATAAAATAAGATAATAAAACAAAACAGCTTAAAACATAACATACTATTTTGTTCTAAAACAGTATAAAACATAAAAAAAACATGATATAGCGTTAAACCATACATAACAGTATCAAATTAAACGTAGCATGTTTTGTTTTTGTTATAAAAAAACAAAGCATACAGTAACATGACACATTACATAAAAAACATAACATAACATAAAGTGTGATGTTATGTTTTGCTCTTTCATGTTATGCTTTCAAGTTGTTTTTTTATATTTTGTTTTGCTTTGTGTATTTTTTTTCTGTTTTGCATTTGTTTTTGTTGTAAAATTAGCAAAACAACATAAAAATGTAATGCAACAACAAAAAATTATGTAAAATGACATTTTATTATTTTAAACATCGCATTTTGTTTTTTAATGTTTTTGTTATAAAATAAGATAATGAAACAAAACAACTTAAAACATAACATACTGTTTTGTTCTAAAACAGTAAAAACAACAAAAACATGATATAATGTTAAACCAAATTAAACATAACATGTTGTTTTGTTTTTGTTATAAAAAACAAAGCATACATGACACATAACATAAAAAACATAACATAACAAAGTGTGATGTTATGTTTTGCTCTTTCATATTATGCTATCATGTTGGTATTTTTGTTGTTTTGATGTTGTTTTTGTTGTAAATTTAGCAAAACATAACATGAAAATGTAATGCAATGACAAAAAATAATGTAAAACAGCACATTTAAATTTTTTACATCACATTTTGTTATTTTTATTTTTATTTTTTGCTATAAAATAAGATAATAAAACATAACATTCTATTTTGTTCTAAAACAGTATAAAACATAACAAAAAACATGATATAGCGTTAAACCATACATAACAGTATCAAATTAAACGTAGCATGTTTTGTTTTTGTTATAAAAAACAAAGCATACAGTAACATGACACATAACATAAAAAACATAACAACAAAGCGTGATGTTATGTTTTGCTCTTTCATGTTATGCTTTCAAGTTGTTTTTTTATATTTTGTTTTGCTTTGTGTATTTTTGTTCTGTGTTGCATTTGTTTTTGTTGTAAAATTAGCAAAACAACATAAAAATGTAATGCAACAGCAAAAAATAATGTAAAACGACATTTTATTGTTGTAAACATCGCATTTTGTTTTTTAATGTTTTTGTTATGAAATAAGATAATGAAACAAAACAACTTAAAACATAACATACTGTTTTGTTCTAAAACAGTATAAAACAACAAAAAACATGATATAATGTTAAACCAAATTAAACATAACATGTTGTTTTGTTTTTGTTATAAAAAACAAAGCATACATGACATAACATAAAAAACATAACATAAAGCGTGATGTTATGTTTTGCTCTTTCATATTATTTTATCATGTTTTTTTAAATATGATGTTTTGCTTTGTACATTATTTTTTGTTGTTGCATTACATTTTCATGTTATGTTTTGCTAAATTTACAACAAAAACAACAATGTAAAACATCACATTTAATTTTTTTACATCGCATTTTGTTATCTTTAATTTTTGCTATAAAATAAGATAATAAAACATAACTTAAAACATAACATACTATTTTGTTCTAAAACACTATAAAACATAACATGATATAGCGTTAAACCATACATAACAGTATCAAATTAAACGTAACATGTTTTGTTTTATAAAAAACAAAGCATACAGTAACATGACACATAACATAAAAAACATAACATAACATAGTGTGATGTTATGTTTTGCTTTCATGTTATGCTATCATGTTGTTTTTTATATTTTGTTTTGCATGTTATGTATGTTATGTAACTTAAAAAACATAATTTTTGTGTTGTCTTTTATATTTTTTGTCATAAAACAGCAATGAAACAAAACAACATAAAACATAGCGTACTATGTTTTGTTACAAAACAGATATAAAACAACAAAAAAACGTGATGTAACATTAAACCAAACAAAACAGCATCACATGTTATTGTTATTGTTTTGTTATGGTTATAAAAAAACAAAGCATACAATAACAACACATAACTTTAAAAAAAAACAATATAAAAAGCTGAACATGTTATATTTTCTGTTTCATGTTAAGCTGTGTCATGTGATGTTTTGTGATTTTTTTTTTTTTTTAAACCTGTCAAAACACACCTGTAAAACCTGAGCTGGCATAGCTACAAATATATCTGTCAGGGCTTAGTCTTCAGGTGTTGTCTGTTTGATGTGTAAGCGTTCATCTCCTCCGTGTGACGCAGCAGATTGAGTTTAGAGGCACGAGACTCTGTTTGGCTGCTGCAGATGGGAGTGACACAATGCTGATGCTCACAGATCTGATTCCGGTGCGAATCTCAGCACAAATCCTACACGCTTTGGCCTGAGATGCCATGTTCAGTCTTAAGATGCTTATTCCTGCGTGATCCATTCACAACAGGCCGCTTTACTGAGTCATCTGCTGGCGTAGGGATATTCAGACATCTGTTACGCACAACTGCAGAGACACATGGGGAAATTAACTCATATTCCAGCATTTTATGGTGCTGTGATTTAAGAAAGAGAGTAAAACTAGCAAAAGCTCATCATGTTGCTAGTAGTTATGTTGTAAAACAGCTGCTGACTAAGGTAATATCACAGCACATGACATGACTAATCTCCGGATAATTACATTATGTAACTCTTTAATTAATCCCATCATGCATCTCAACATAGATCTAATATATATATATATATATATATATATATATACATACATACAATAATATATATTTAATCCAGAAATGTATCAATTATTTATATTTAACAGCAAGAAAAGGTAATATGACTTAAAACTTAAACTTAAACTTTTTGTTATTAATTATTAATATTATTAATTATAAAATATTAATGATGAAATTAAACAGCATAACATAAAAGATAATATAATATAATATAAAATGTAAAATAATATAATATAATATAATATATTAAATTATATAAATGTGTAAACTATCAAAAAAAAGCATGAATAGTAATTTGACAGCTAATTTAACAGCTACTGTATATATATATTTACATTTAGTCTATAGCAGACGCTTTTATCCAAAGCGACTTACAAAAGAGGATATATTAATATAGTATAATTTGCTATATTCATATATATATATATATATATATATATATATAAATTAATACTTCTTTTCAGCAAGGATGTGTTAAATTGATAAAAATTGACAGTGAAGAATTATATTGTTAGAAAAGATTTTTATTTTAAATAAATGCTTTTTAACTTTGCATTTATTAAAAAATCTTGAAAAAACATAATTTTTTTGTGTTTATTATAAAAGTATTTTTATATATTTATGTTAAATTATCAAATTTAAAAACCTAAAAAATCGCAAATATCAAAAAATAAAAATATATTAATTTGACAGCTAATTTAACAGCTGTATATGAATATAGTATAATTTACTATATTTTGATTTTATTTTTGTTATTATAATACAATATTTGTCAAATATTGCATAGCATAACTTTGCAAATCAACATTACATTTTTATTGTTGTTTTTTAAAAATCTGCTTATCAAGGCTGCGTTTATTTGATTAAAAACACAGAAAAAACAGTAATATTGTGAAATATTATTGAAATTTTAAATAGTGGTTTTGTAATTTAATATACTTTAAAATAGAATGTATTCCTGTGACATTTGTTTTTCTTTCTTTCTTTCTTTCTTTCTTTCTTTCTTTCTTTCTTTCTGTGAAAGAAATTAATACTTCTATTCAGCAAGGATGTGTTAAATTGATAAAAAAAATAATAGTAAAGACTTATATGGTTAGAAAAGATTTCTATTTTAAATAAACGCTGTTCTTTTGAATTTTTTAGGTATCAAAAAACCTTGAAAAAAGTATCACAGATTCCAAAAAAGTATCAAAATCAGCATATTAGAATGATTTCTGTAGCATCATGTGACACTGAAGACTAAAGTAAAGATGCTAAAAATGTAGCTTTGCATCACAGAAATAAATTGTATTTTAATGCATGTAAAAAAAAAAAAAAAATTTTAAATTGCAATACCATTTCATTATTTATTTATTAATTTTTACATTTTCATATTCATAACTTATCTATAAAATAAAGAACTCCCGTTGAAAAATTGTAAAAGTAATGTTTGCTGGAGAGTGCCACTGACACACTGACGTTTGCTTCAGTTAGCTGTGTTAATTTGCAGACTCTGTTCATCTTTACTGAAGAATTATCCGTGTTTATTATTAAATAGACGGCAGTACAGGTGTTTTGCTGCTGTCATGTTTGCTCGGCGTGTTTGCAGTCATGCTCTCCTCACGTCTGCAGGATCATTCATGTCACACCCTAAACAAATATCAAAGTCTGTGCCGTTAACGCTCTCCAATGCTCAACCAAGGACACTCCAGCCGCCTGACCTGTATTCCTCCTCATGGTTTGTTTGCGTTGAACTTGGGTAATTCAGAGCAAACAGAAAACACTTGGGCAGGAATCGATACGCTCTGGAAACATCTGAGAGAGAGTGAAACATAAATCATTTTCATGCAAATATCAAGTATTATGCATCACTTTCACTTCTCATTTGTATTATATGGCTATTTGCATTTTTTTTTCAATCTAATGCAGTCTAATTGCATTATTTCCACTCATTTGCATTTTGATTGTTTAAATTGCAATTCTAAAATAAATGAATAAATAAATAATATTTGTATTTGCAATATAAAATTTCTTTATGTATCTTTTAATTAGAGTTATATATTTAAAAAATAATAATAAAGTAATATATTCTATGTACATCGATTATTTATGAAGGGCTTTTTAGTTGGTTTAAACTAGAATTTTAAATTCTAAAAAAAATACTAAATATGCATTTATATGTAGTATTGTATGTTTGTAATATAAAAAGTATTTAGCATTTTTAGGTATATTTAAATATGTATTTGTAGATAATTTCTAATAAGCTTCTGTTTTTTGGTTGGATAAAATTATACTTATGTTTACTATGTTACTTTATGTATTTTAAAATTATATTTACATATTTTCAACAATTATATTATTTTATAAATTATAAATATTTGTAAAATGTATACATATTTTGTATTTATAAAATAGTAAAATATATTTAAAAATTTTTGCGTGTGTCTGTGTGTGTATGTATATATATATATATATATAACATATATTTTAAATTTTAAATATTATATTAAAATGTTAATATTAAAATATTTTCAAAATATTATATAATTTAATGCATGTAGTAGTTTATATTTGTAATATACAAAGTGTTTATAATTTTTAGTTTTAGTTAAATATTTTATATGTATTTGTTGATCATTTGTAATCATTTTCTGCCTTTTGGTCTGTCTTTTAAAAATATATAAATAATTTATAATCATACATTTGTAAAATGTGTTCATTTGTTTATATTTATACATTATAAATATTAATCAAATTTATGCAGATTTTCTATTAATATAAAATCTATAGATTTGTAAAATATATTTAAATATTTTTGCATGTTTGTGTGTATGTATATATAAATATACATAAAGACATATAAAGACATATTTGAATTATATTTAAATATTTTCAAAATATAATATAATGCAATATATTACATGTACAAAGATTATTTATGATCTATAAATATCTGTACAATCTATAAATAAACTATAAATATGCATTTATATGTAGTATTTTATCTGTTTAACATAAAAAGTATTTATTTCTTTTAGTTATATTTAAATATTTTATATGTATTTGTAGATCATTTCTAATAATTGTCTGCCTTTTGGTTGGTTTAAATTGTACTTTCAAAATATATAAATAAATGAATAAATACTACATTTGTAAAATGTATTCATGTTTTTATATTTACAATATGCATTTATATATTTTAATTGATTTCAACAATTATATTATTTTAGTAATACATTATACATATTTAAAAAATGTATGCATATTTTGTATTTATATAACATTTATTTATATATTTGTAAATATTTTTACATGTATATATTCTGGTTTTTGGTTGGTTCAAATTAATATTATTTTATAAATACATGATAAATATTTATAAAATGTATGCATATTTTGTATTTATATATTTTATTTTATATAAATATATTTATTTGATATATATACATACATGCATATATACTTATAGATAATCATATGGCCATTTGTGTCTGATTTTACACTTTGCTCTCCCCTTGATTTCATTTTAATGCTGTTTTATTGTTTTCATGCTCAGTTTTATTCATTAACTCTGTAATCAAACTCGCCCAATGCCAATAAAAGATGTAATGGTATTATTCGCACTCAGCTCAATGGCGTTTTGCATGTCTTGTGTTTCAGACAGTACAGGCCCAAACGCAACGTCTCATTTGTGCACAACGGGACGAAGGTGGCAGCTTATACGCCCAAGACTTTTGTCTTTTTGCCTGAGAAATCAGTGGGAGACCCGAATGTGGATATGGTGACCACAGTGAACATCCCGGCCGTGGTGAGTGTGTTTGTGTGTGTTTGGAGAACACAGGTGTTTTATTTTCCATTTGATCTGATTCTCAGTGTCTGGTTTCCTCAAACAGGCTGTGATGAATCGGCTCAAAGGTGCAGGATTCTGGGTTTCTTCTGGTATCTCCATGTACATGGGCTCCATCGGCACCACTATGTTCATGACGCGTTCGGTGCAGGAGCTGCTCTGGGGCTTCAAAGACCCGCTGCTCACGCGACTCAAGACCATAAAGCCAGAGACGGACGAGTACTTCGGTCTCATGCTACACGTGAGTCTCTGATCACACACATATCTGTGTATCCTTCCGCAGAAACACGCCACACACACACACACACACACAAAATATATATGTTTTACACATGTTAATATTACATTTTTAATAATTATTTAATTATGATTGTAATACTATCTATTATTTATTTATTATTTGTACTATTATTATTTTATTTTAATATTCATATTTATTATTAATGTATACATTTTAACATATTTTAATATTTTATAAAAATATATATTTTATTATTTTTATTTATATATATATATATATATATATATATATATATATATATAAATATTTGTTTTAATGTGAATATCAAAAACAATTCAGATGATATATAAATGTAACAATATAACCTTTTTATTGTTACATTTATATATCATTTGAATTGTTTTTGATATTCACATTAAAACAAATTATAATTGCGTACAAATTATATTTTATTATTATTAGAAATATTTTGTTTATACAAATTTATATAAAATGTATTTTAATTCATTTTACAAAATAAAATTCTATTTATTTGAAAAGTATTGTATTTTCTTAATATCTTTTTTATTATTATGATGAATTATTTAATTATTTTATATTTATATTCAATAGTAATTTATACATTTATGTTTAAACATTTTTATATTTTATAAAAATTGTATTTTATTATTTACTTTATAAATTGAATTATATTTTAAATATATATTTTAGTATATTTTATTAAAATATATTACACATTTTTACTGTTGCATTTATAGATTTTTAAATCAATTTTTTATAGATATTCTAATACTGTTTTGATGTTTACATTAAATGCAATAAAAATTACAAATTAATTCACAAAATTATACTTTATTATTATTATACATATTTTTGTTATATGTTATGTAAAATTGTAATGTTCACTGTAAATGCAAATGCATTAAAATTAATGATAATTAATTGAAATGAAAAAAATTGTAATGAAAAAAAGTCATAAAATTATGTTTTATTATTATTATAAATATTTTATAGTTATATATTATTTATTGTTTATATTATTTTTATAGTTATATTTATACAAATTTGGTTATATTTATACAAATATATATAACATTTATGTTTTATTTTTTACAAAATAAAATTCTAATTATTTAAAAATGTAACAAACGTAAAAAAAAAGGTTAATAAATTTTTATGATTAAAAAACTTATATATTATTTTAATACTGTTTATGATGTTCACATTAAATGCAATCACATAAAAAATGAATGCTAATTAATAAAAAAATAAATAATATTATTTAATTAAATATTTATTTTTTATTTTATTATTACTATAAATATTATTTATATTATATTTATACACATTTACATAAAAATTATGTTTTGGTTTATTTTATAAAAGAAATCGTGATTATTTAACAATATAATGCACTGTTTTATATATAAATATTTGTATAATTTTCTAATCTCATCTGTTCTTGTCTTGTCAGAAAAACGGCAGTGATGACGGTGAATTTGTGTATCACACCGGAGAGCACAATTACCTGGACTTTGGCCGCATTTACACCTGGAAGGGAGAAAAGTAAAGACTCTGATCCTCTTGCATATCATATTTTTTTGAAGCGGAGCTGGAAATGGTTGATGTTTGATGTGCTTTGTGCATCAGGATGCTGTCTTTCTGGAAAACCAACCAGAGTAACATGATCAACGGCACCGACGGCAGCGCCTTCCACCCGTTCCTGAGCAAAGACGAGCGTCTGAACGTCTTCACCGCCGACCTCTGCAGGTACAGACGCCAATGTCAGCTTATTAGACGACTACATTAGCAATCGCTGCTTTCAGAGCCACAATATTAATGCAATAAAACAGTCAGCTGTGATCTTAGTCAATCGTAGTAGAGCTGTGGCCACATGAGTTCAGATTTGTGAAAGAGCATATTTCATAAAAGGCTTAACCTTTGCACAGGATGACTTTTCGAAGTACGGCTCGTCGTGTTCGATACAATAAAGCATCAAGTGGAAGTCCTGAAGCTGTTGTTCTCATGTTCGGGTGGGTCTGTCGTACCTGTGGTTATTTGTGAAGACTGATCTCATCGTGTGTTTGGCAGCACATGTGTTTTCTGTAGTGTCTCGATAAGAAAAGGGCTATAAATCACACGCCATCCGGACCCAGAACATGCCGTAATATAATGGAGAAGGCATCTGTTCAAACCATTCTATGGGAACTTCCTGAAATTCAGCACATGTGGATGCCAGTGTGTCCACCACTGCTTAGAATAATTTATATTTAATGCATTAATTTGTAGCATCATATTTATATATATATAGATATTCATATATAAATTTGCTTCAATTATTAATAATTACTTACATATTAATTATTACTTTAAAAATATTTATTTAAACGTTTTTATTTTATATAATATAAATTATCATTATTATTATCATATATTTATATTGATTATATTACAATATATTTTAATATATAACTGAAAACTGTATAAAATAATTAATTAAATTATATATGTATTATAATAAATAATATTTATGATGAATTAGCTCATTTATAAACTATCCAAAAATATCAAATATATTACTAATATAATTAATAAATAATGAATATTTAATGAAATAATTTATAGCATCATATTTAATTAAAACATATATATATATATATATATAGTTGTTTAAATTAGTAATAATTTATAATAATAAAATTACTAATTATTAATGTATACATTCATATTTTAACATTTTTATTTTTACAAAATAAATAATTATTATTTTAAAACATATTTATATTGATTATATTATAATATATTTAACCTTTTTAGTGTAGCATTTATATTAATTGAAAACTGTTTAAAAATTCATATTAAAGTAATAATAAAATTAATACAAATTTGTAACACAAAATTAATAAAATAAATAATAAAATTATATATTTATTATAATTATAATAAATACAATATATAAAATAAGCAGTTATATACTTACTATAATTAATAAATAATTCATGTTTAATGCTTTAATTTATAGCAAAAATTAATGCTATAAAGTAATTAAAAATAGCATTAATTTATTTATTTTTTAATATATATATATATATATATATATATATATAATTATTATTATTTTAATACATATTTTTAATGTATACATTTATATTTAAACGTTTTATTTTTCACTTTTATAAACTTTTTCATTATTTTTTGACATATTGATTATATAACAATATATTTAACATTTTTATTGTTACATTTATATATTAATTGAAAAGTTTTTAAATATTCATAATAAAATTAATAAAAATTTGTTACAAATAAAATTAATAAAATAATTAATTAATCAAATTATATATTTATTATAAGTATAATAAATAATATTTATTTATGATAAATTAGCTAATTTATAAAGTATCTGAAAAAAAATAGCATTTAATTTATTAATATAATTAATAAATAATTAATATAAATGTGTATATATATTCGTAATTTTTTCTAAAATGTTCTTTTTTTAGAATGTTTCAGTTTTGTTTTTGATTTCTGGATTTAAAAATGTAATATAATTATTATTGACATATTTTCATACAATAATACCAGTGTCTGAAAGTTGAAATGTATTTTGAAGGTCAGTGTGGGTGTTTTTAGTACATCATCAGGGGCTTGTTAATGATTTTGGATGTTAGTTGACGCTCGCAACTCTAAATATTCAGTCTAGTTCCCTTTTAAAACTGCTATATGTAGAAATGCAGAAGTTGTGAGTCACAGCGGATCTTTATTCATCTGCTCGACCTCTTCTCCACTGATATGAAAAGACCATGAAACTGGACCAAAGGTCTGAACCTCCCAAATTCCTCCCTGACATTAGCGTTTGCTACAAACTTGCACTCCGTGTGGGAACACAACTTTACTCCAATTCTCTGTAATATCATTTCAGAAATACACTGCGCTGATGGGACATTTTACAATATGCTTGGAGGTTTAAGCAAGAGAATAAATGGCTGTAGACCTCACAGCTGGATACTTTACACATGGGAATATATTATTTCATGTATTATCAATCATTTATTATTTAAATCAAATTTTACATTTATTTTTAATTCATTGAAAGTTATGCGGTGAACACCCTGTATGTAATTCTTTTGTTACCTGTTTCTTTACTTTTTTAAATAAATAATTTAATTAAATGTATAGACTTAATTATATAATTTTATATAATGCTTTATTTATATTCACTTATTTAATTATTTTAAATGTCATATAGTCTAATATTAATTAATTAATTCATGCAGAGTAATGTACATCTTAATTCCCTCCATATATATATATATATATATATATATATATATATATATATATATATTCATTAAATTTTTTATTCATTTATTTATTTAAAGAAATCTTTCTTAACTTTAAAATCTTTTTTCTGTTTCTTTGACCCTTTATAAACTTTTTAAATAATTTTATAAAATGTATATAATATTTAATAATATATAATCCATTATCAGTTACTTGTATTGTTTATTTAATATTTCAATTTTATTTTTAATTTATTAAAAGTGATTTGATTCACTTTTTAATTTCTGTATGTTTGGTTTTAGAAGCCTTTCTAAAATATGTATATGCTGATTAATAATTATTAAGTCATTTATTTATTACATTTATAATATTGTTTTTAGGTCTTTAAAAAATCGTTTTACTTTTTTATTTTTATTTAGTTAGTTATTTAAAGAAATGTTGTTTCATCTGTATGTAAGGTTTAAAAAAAAAAAATTCTGTTACCTTTATAAACTTTTTGAATAGTTTTATAAAATAGATAGCATTTAATGGTATTTAATCTATTATCAGTTACTTTTATTGTTTATTTATTTATTTTATTTTTTCATTTTATTTTTAATAATGTTGTTCAGTTTGTTATTTCTGTATGTTTGATTTTTGTAATCTTTTCTCATTTATTAATTACATTTTTAACATTTAGTTTGTCTTTTTAAATTTTTCTTTTGACTTTTTAAAATGCCATTCCCTTCTGTATGTTAAAAAGTTTAAAATCTTTTTTTCTGGTACTTTTTAAAAACTTTTTAAATAATTGTAAAAAATGTTATATATTATTTTTAATGGTATTTAATCTATTATCAGTTACTTGTATTGTTTATTTATGTATTTAGTATTTAAATTGTATTTTTTTATTTATTAAGAGTAATGTTTAGTTTGTAATTTCTGTGTTTGGTTTTTTTACTCTTTTTTTTATATATTGTTTGTACACTATCATTTATTTATCTAATCTTTTAACATTTCAAGTGTATTTTGAGTTTTCCGCTTCAGTTTCCTCTCTACGTGTGTCGGCTGATGATATATAGCAAATGACGCACGCCCTTATTTTAATACTCCATATGATATGTGTTCTGTTCATTCTTTGACCTTTCACCTGGAGTCCAGTTGACCCGTCTCACCCTGGGCTCTATTTTCAGTGGAAACTCTGCCCTGAACCTTCCGTCTTTGTTCGGCGCGGAAAGAATCCCGTACGTTCTGTCGTGAGCTGCCGTCACACATGGTTTCTCGAGAACAGATTCCAACCTGGAATGTTTTCAAACCACTTTTAACCTAGTTGACCACGAGCGCCGGGCCCTGGACTTATTGTGCAGCCGGGGGACAGCTGTCCTTGTCCTTTCCCGCTGACTCCTCACCCATATTTTTAAGGGAAAGGAGGCTGTAGGAACGGCATGTGTAACCTTTGTACATGGTTTAATGGGGCTGTGGTCCGTCTGGTAAACTAATTTCCTCTGATCAGAATCAGCTCAAAACAAACATGCATTATCACACGACTGCCGTTTGTTACTGAACACTTTTCCTGTGTTATTTAGAAGCAGGTTTCCAAGTGCTTCCTCAATAGTGAACATCTAATATCGAACACAGGCTCGCTTGAACATCCTTGGGGTCAGAGGTCATGTTCAGGGTCACATCTGCCAGCTTAATCTGAATCTCTGCAGCATATCCCTGCTGAAAAAAACTGCTAAAACCAGCCTAGGCTGCTTTTAGCTGGTGGTTTCGAAGGTAAAAATGGACAAAACCCGTCTAACACCAGCCCACTGACCAACTAAATCCAACCAAGCAGCCTAGGCTGGTTTTAGCTGTTTTTTTTTTCACCAGGGATGTGTTAAAAATGTAGTTGACATAGTTTGATGACTCTTCTCCAGGTCCATCCACATGCGCTTTGAGAAGGAGGTGGAGGTGAAGGGAATCCCAGCGTACCGCTTCACGCCGCCCAGGGCCGTGCTGGCCAGCGGCAAAAACAACCCTGAAAACGAGGGATTCTGCCTGACCAAGAAATGCCTGGACGATGGCGTGCTGGATGTGTCTGTGTGTCGGAAAGGTGTGTTAATGCAAACATATATACATACATTAATTACATTAGTTTCATTCATTTAATCATATTTAATCATAAGTCTGTTTTATTTAGCTTTTAGGGTGTTGTGGGTGTTTTAAGCTATTGTTATATAATTTCTAGGGTGTTCTGGGAGTTTTAGGCTGTTGCTATGTTGTTTCTAGGGTGTTCTGGGTGTTTTAGGCTGTTGCTATGTCGTTTCTAGGGTGTTGTGGGTGTATTAAGCTATTGTTATATAATTTCTAGGGTGTTCTGGGAGTTTTAAGCTGCTGCTATGTTGTTTCTAGGGTGTTCTGGGTGTTTTAGGCTGTTGCTATGTTGTTTCTAGGGTGTTCTGGGTGTTTTAGGCTGTTGCTATGTCGTTTCTAGGGTGTTGTGGGTGTTTTAAGCTATTGTTATATAATTTCTAGGGTGTTCTGGGTGTTTTAAGCTGCTGCTATGTTGTTTCTAGGGTGTTCTGGGTGTTTTAGGCTGTTGCTATGTCGTTTCTAGGGTGTTGTGGGTGTATTAAGCTATTGTTATTTAATTTCTAGGGTGTTCTGGGAGTTTTAGGCTGTTGCTATGTCGTTTCTAGGGTGTTGTGGGTGTATTAAGCTATTGTTATATAATTTCTAGGGTGTTCTGGGTGTTTTAGGCTGTTGCTATGTCGTTTCTAGGGTGTTGTGGGTGTATTAAGCTATTGTTATATAATTTCTAGGGTGTTCTGGGAGTTTTAGGCTGTTGCTATGTCGTTTCTAGGGTGTTGTGGGTGTATTAAGCTATTGTTATATAATTTCTAGGGTGTTCTGGGAGTTTTAGGCTGTTGCTATGTCGTTTCTAGGGTGTTCTGGGTGTTTTAAGCTACTGCTATGTTGTTTCTAGGGTGTTCTGGGTGTTTTAAGCTGCTGCTATGTCGTTTCTAGGGTGTTGTGGGTGTTTTAGGCTGTTGCTATGTCGTTTCTAGGGTGTTGTGGGTGTATTAAGCTATTGTTATATAATTTCTAGGGTGTTCTGGGAGTTTTAGGCTGTTGCTATGTCGTTTCTAGGGTGTTCTGGGTGTTTTAAGCTGCTGCTATGTTGTTTCTAGGGTGTTCTGGGTGTTTTAGGCTGTTGCTATGTCGTTTCTAGGGTGTTGTGGGTGTATTAAGCTATTGTTATATAATTTCTAGGGTGTTCTGGGAGTTTTAGGCTGTTGCTATGTCGTTTCTAGGGTGTTGTGGGTGTATTAAGCTATTGTTATATAATTTCTAGGGTGTTCTGGGAGTTTTAGGCTGTTGCTATGTCATTTCTAGTGTGTTCTGGGTGTTTTAAGCTGCTGCTATGTTGTTTCTAGGGTGTTCTGGGTGTTTTAGGCTGTTGCTATGTCGTTTCTAGGGTGTTGTGGGTGTATTAAGCTATTGTTATATAATTTCTAGGGTGTTCTGGGAGTTTTAGGCTGTTGCTATGTCGTTTCTAGGGTGTTCTGGGTGTTTTAAGCTGCTGCTATGTTGTTTCTAGGGTGTTCTGGGTGTTTTAGGCTGTTGCTATGTCGTTTCTAGGGTGTTCTGGGTGTTTTAGGCTGCTGCTATGTCGTTTCTAGGGTGTTATGGGTGTTTTAGGCTGTTGCTATGTTGTTTCTAGGGTGTTCTGGGTGTTTTAGGCTGCTGCTATGTCATTTCTAGGGTGTTCTGGGTGTTTTAGGCTGTTGCTATATCGTTTCTAGGGTGTTATGGGTGTTTTAGGCTGCTGCTATGTCGTTTCTAGGGTGTTCTGGGTGTTTTAGGCTGCTGCTATGTCGTTTCTAGGGTGTTCTGGGTGTTTTAGGCTGCTGCTATGTCGTTTCTAGGGTGTTCTGGGTGTTTTAGACTGCTGCTATGTCGTTTCTAGGGTGTTGTGGGTGTATTAAGCTATTGTTATATAATTTCTAGGGTGTTCTGGGAGTTTTAGGCTGTTGCTATGTCGTTTCTAGGGTGTTCTGGGTGTTTTAGGCTGCTGCTATGTCGTTTCTAGGGTGTTCTGGGTGTTTTAGGCTGCTGCTATGTCGTTTCTAGGGTGTTCTGGGTGTTTTAGGCTGCTGCTATGTCGTTTCTAGGGTGTTCTGGGTGTTTTAGGCTGCTGCTATGTCGTTTCTAGGGTGTTCTGGGTGTTTTAGACTGCTGCTATGTCGTTTCTAGGGTGTTGTGGGTGTATTAAGCTATTGTTATATAATTTCTAGGGTGTTCTGGGAGTTTTAGGCTGTTGCTATGTCGTTTCTAGGGTGTTGTAGGTGTATTAAGCTATTGTTATATAATTTCTAGGGTGTTCTGGGAGTTTTAGGCTGTTGCTATATCGTTTCTAGGGTGTTCTGGGTTTTTTCCTTTAGTTCTTGCTCATTGTCTTGTGTGCTGGAGCAGTAATGTGAGTTTCTGTTCTGCACATGTGATTTACTGCGTCTGTTACCCACACACTCACACATAACCTAGTCACCTGACTCCAGCACATTCCTCATTTCGTCCTGCTGTGTGTTTTTTAATGTTAAACACATGCCACATTCATGACCATAGAGATCTGAAGGTGTTCCAATAGCCACTAAAACACACTCAAGCATTTATCTGACCGTACAAAAAAAGAGGTATTTCTAAAGACTGTTATTCGTTGTATGAAGCTCGTCAGAACTAAAGTTTTACTGAAGTGCTGCTTGCATGTGCAGATATTGCCAAACTGTTGCTATACAGTTGTTAGGGTGTTTTGAGTGTTTTTAGGCTGTTGCTAGGCACTTTCTATGGTGTTACAGGCATTTTAGTCTGTTGCTATGCAGTTGCTAAGGTGTTCCAAGTGTTTTTAGGCTGTTGCTATGCAGTTGCTAGGGTTTTCTGAGTGTTTTGGTCTGTTTTATTTAGCTTTTAGGGTGTTTTAGGTTGTTGTTATACAATTGCTAGGGTGTTCAGCATGTGTTAGTCTGTTTTATTTAGCTTTTATGGTGTTCTGGGTGTTTTAGGCTGTTGTTAATTCATTTCTAGGGTGTTCTGGGTGTATTAAGCTATTGTTATGTAGTTTCTAGGGTGTTCTGAGCGTTTTAGCCTGCTGCTGTGTCGTTTCTAGGGTGTTCTGTGTGTATTAGGCTATTGTTATACAGTTGCTAGGGTGTTCAGCATGTTTTAGTCTGTTTTATTTAGTTTTTAGGGTGTTGTGTGTGTTTTAGGCTGTTGTTATGTAATTTTTAGGGTGTTCTGGATGTTTTAGGCTGTTGCTATGCAGTTGCTAGTGCATTTTAAGTGTTTTTAACCAGTTGTGAATGAGTGTTTTTTAGGCAGTGGATTCTGGGTATTATTTTAACCCATAAAGTGAAACTCACACACATAATAACTGCTGACCTTCCTCTCAGATCTGTTTACGTTTTATGGTTTTGTGTCACACTGTGCTCATGTGAGCTTCAGCACACGATTACTACATTGCCAAAGCATTTGAGTGCTGGCATATTACAGGTGTATGAAATAACACACACACACACACACACATGCTCAGAGTGAGTGTTGCCAAACATGAGGGCTGGAAAACTCTCACCTCTGTCCCAGTAACGCAGGAGTCTAATTTCTCCCGGTGTGTTGAGAACAGAGGCGTTAAATCCATCTGGGTTACTCACGGTCACTCCGGATTGTTTTCATGCTCAAGGTCAGAGTTCCCTTCATCTTCTCATGAGACAAGGTTCCTCTTTAACGTCATGACAGGATGAAGCTCTACGACTCTCAAGGGGCTCGTAGGAGAAAAGGCATTGTTAAGACAAAGCGAGGAGGGGACGTTATTTCTGCTGTTAGATGACTGAAAACATTCATAATGACTGTTGTTCTGTGAGTTTAGAGGACATCCCTTTATCTGACAAGGTCACTTACTTTAAATGAAAGAAATAAAACAGTATGTGCTGTACGAAGCTGAATGTTTTACTCATTGCTTTGTTTTTAATTCGCTGAGCAAGTCAGGTATCCTTCTGAAAGTAAACATAAGGTTTGACTCTGAAAACACATTTTATTTATTTATTTATTTTATTTTATAGGAATGGTGCATATTCGTGAACATCAGTTACAATATGTAAACATGAATCATTTAAAAAAATAATATATATATATATATGTTCTTTTTTTTTTTGAAAGAAGTCTCTTCTGCTTACCAGACATACAGTAAAAACAGTAATATTGTAATTGGATTTAATTAAAAAATAAATTATTTTGATTTTGTGATTGCATGAACTGATAAAATGAATGCCTTTATTTGCAGGAAAGCATCAGTGTAGGTGATTTTGTGGTGTAATAGTTGTTGTTGTGTGTCTCAGGTGCTCCTGTCGTCGTGTCGTTCCCTCATTTTCATCTGGGTGATGAGAAGTACTCCAAAGCCATTGATGGCATCTCTCCGGTCCACGAGCAACATCAGACATTTCTGGATCTGAACCCTGTGAGTTCCGCTGTCATGTGTAGAATTTTGTAATTATGTCTTATTCTCTAATGTATTTTTTCCTGTCGGAAATGTGTTTTTGTGATATAATTAGTTTGATTACTGCTATCTTCGGGATAAAATTAATCTCAAATTTACTAACAAATGACTCAGGAAAGACGCCAGCGAATGCACATCTTCCTTGTTGCATGTGCAAATTCTGAAACACTAATACAAAAAGAAAATATTTTTTCTATTTGTTTCTATTTGTGCAAGCTGCTGCACATTTGTGTAATTCTGAATTCCACAGACACACATTGACAGGCATTTATTAAGTTCACGGATAATTGTGAATGCGATTGTTAGAAAATTTGAGACTAATTTCATCTCAAAGCTATCTAGCTCAGATCCTATCTTATTTTTTCTCAGACCATGGGAGTGCCTGTTCGTGCTATGAAACGAGCCCAGATCAACATTCATCTCGAGAGAGTGACTGGCTTTCCGTAAGTGATGCTTTCCTGTCTGATATATTTACTCGCACTTTGTTGTTAGACGGCCATGAATGAGTGTGTGTGTGTGTGTGTTTCATAGTTTGATAGCTAAAGGTCTTTGTCTTTTTGTCCTGTTTCCTCAGTTTGACCAGGAATCTCAACAGCACCATCTTTCCCATTGTGTTTCTGAACGAGGTGAGAGTCAGAAGTTCCTCCTGAACAGGATGATTTAGTGGCCGACAGTTTCGTCTCCTGTTAAATGGCTGCTTGTTTTTCTGCTGTGTTTTTGCAGTCGGTGGTGATTGACGACGCTTCCGCAGCGAGGATTCACAAGCTGCTGCTGATCGTAACTCTGGTCTCTCATTTCCCACTCATCCTCGTGGCTCTGGGAGTCATCCTGCTGCTCGTCTGCATCATCCTCGCCATCCGCTTCTATCAGAACAAGGTAATACAACCACCAAGAATCCTCTAGCAACTGCCCAGCAACACCCTAGCAACTCTGATCTCCTCATTTCCCTAGAACAACCTAACAACCTCCTAACAACACCCTAGCAACAACCCTAGTATCCTAGTAACCACCAAGAACATCTTAACAACCACCTATTAACATTCTTGCAACTTTGGTCATCACCAGTACACCCTAACAACTGCCTAACAACAACCTAGCAACAACCAAGAATAACCTAGTAACACCCTGTTAACCACCCAGAATACCCTAGAAACCACCCAGAACACATTAACAACCGCCTAGAAACATCTTTGCAACTTTGGTCTTCTAATTTTCCCAGTACACCCTAACAACCGCCTAACAACACCATAGCAACAACCCAGAATACCCTAGCAACACCATGTTAACCAACCAGAATAACCTAGCAACCACCTAGAACACATCAACAACTGCGTAGCAACATCCCCGCAACTCTGATCTTTTCATTTCCCCAGAACACCCTAACAACTTCCTAACAACACCCTAGCAACAACCCAGAATACCCTAGCAACACCCTATTAACCACCCAGAATACCATAGCAACCACCCTGAACATCCTAACAGCTGCCTAGTAATACCCTAGCAACAACCCAGAATACCCTAGCAACACTAACAACTTCCTAGCAATACCCAAACATTTTTAGTCTTCTCATTTGCATAACTGCTATCTAGAAACTCCCTCACAACTGCCTAGTAACACCCTATTAACCACCCAGAACACCGAAAAAAAAAGCCTAGTAAGGCTCTAGCAACTTTGGTCTTCTTATTTCCCCAGAACACTCTAACAACCCTTGTATAACATCCCAGCAATGGCTTAGTAACACCCTATTAACCGCCCAAAACACACTAACAATCACCTAGCAACTTTGGTCTTTATATTTCCCCAGAACACCCTAACAACTGCCTAGTAAAATCCCAGAATACTCTAGCAACACCCTATTAACCACCCAGAATACCCTAACACCCACCCAGAGCAACTTAGCAACTGCCTAGCAACCTCTTTGCAACTCTGGTCTTCTTATTTCCCATGAACACCATAACAACCACCTAGCAAAACCCTAGCAACTGCCTAGTAAGACCATATTAACCACCCAGAACATCCGAACAACCACCTAGCAACACCCTAACAGCTCTGGTCTTCTGATTTCCCCTAACAACCCTCATGTAACATCTTAGCAACTGCTTGGTAACAACCTTTTAGCCACCCAGAACACCCTAGTAACCATTCAGAACACACTAACAACTGCCTAGCAACTGCCTAGCAAGTTTGGTCTTCTTATTTCCTCATAACATCCTAACAACCCTCATGTAACATCCTTAGTAGCACCCTATTATCCACCCAGAACACCCTAGTAACCATGATAACCATTCAGAACACACTAACAACTGCCTAGTAACACCCTATTAACCAACCAGAACACCAAACAAACATTTAGCAACGCTAGTCTTTACATTTGCCCAGAACACCCTAACAACTGTCTAGAAACACCCTCACAACTGCCTAATAAGACCCTATTAACCACCTTGACCACCCTAGTAACCATTTAGAACACACTAACAACTGCCTAGCAACACCCTAGCAACTTCGGTCTTCATATTTCCCCAGAACACCCTAACAATTGCCTAGGAACATCCCTAGGAAATACCCAGAGCACCTTAGCAACACCCAATTCAACCTACAGTGAATACCCTATTAACAACCCAGAACACACTAGTAACCCTTCAGAACACAGAATGCCTAGAAACAATAGTGATCTCTCCGTCTGAGAGACTTCAAACCTTCAAACTACAAGCTTTTCTATTTAACTATTTCAAGCTTCCAGCTATTTAAACACAAAGTTTTTTTTGAAGGTCACAGAGTATGTGAGTGTGTGCGTGTGAATGTTCAGGCTTTTCAGAAAAGTCTTCATTATTCCCCAGCTTATTCTTCACTTTCCCACCAAAGTTCAAACTGAAACCCAAAAATGTGTCTTTCACTGTCAGCACAGTTCGCACGCACTAAAGCACTAAACATCATTCCATGAACATTTCTGAGTGGGTTTGTTGTGGAAGCTGAATGCTGTTCTTCCAGATCAGTCTTTATGAATCAATATTCTCATTCACACACTCACTGCTGTAGAGCTGACAAAACTAAAGCACATGTGGACCTTGAGAAAATCAGGCAGAGCTGAAATGTTACTAATTGATGTGAACAAAAATATGTTCTGAGAATATTTTCAGTGTAGAAGCATTTTAAAAGCATTTCACTGGACGGTATTCAAAACATCCAGGTTTTTAAATATTTAAAAACATTTTCATTTTATAATTTTAAAATTTTACTAGAAAAATAGTAAACCTTTTTTTATATTTTAACATTTAAAAAAAAAAATCACTCACTAAATATACTAAAGTAATTTTAAGATTTAAAAAAAAAAAATGTTTAATGCATTTACTGTAGTTAAAATCCTAATTTAATTTAGTCCCAGATAAATAATACTCTCATAGCAAGTATAAGTTACATCATTTGATCTATTTAAAAAAGCGTTGATCAATACTGCCCTACAAAGGCAAAGTGCAGTAACTACGCTAACACTGAAACTGAGAAAAATGCCTTTAAAGTTTCTACACCATATATTTGTATTAGTTACTGCAATTTTGACACTTTCGTTTCTCTGAAATGGGAAAAAAATGAACCAGGAGACTTTGCCACAAGACAGAACAGTTGTCACAAAGGCCATTTTAAGTCTTAACTCAATTTTGATCAAATGTGTAGTTACTGCGCTTTGCCTTTGGAAGGCAGAATAGTAGTTTCAGTAGCTTTTTATTAGTCACAGCGTGTGTTCTGAATGGTGACGTGACAGTGGTTCGACTGTGTTAAATGACTAGCTTCCTGCATGTAGTGGAGTTGAGGTTACATTCAAAGCCTGTTGTTCTTCTGCATGTGGTTTATGTAGATGAATTTGTTTCCTGTTTTACCTTAAGCATCTAACCACCTCATGCTACTCTCACGATCACTGCACTAACCTAGCACCCATTCTGTGATGTTTTTGCTTCCTAACATCTTGGCTTGTCATTCTAACCTGATGAACATCGTGCTGATCTGCTTTTGTTTAGACTGAAGTGAAGCGCTTTGATTTCACTGAGGCTTTCCGCTGCTCTCCTGTAAGTTCAGCACTCATTAACCATCTAACTATACTAGTTCAGGTCTGCGTCGCACATCTTCCATTCCCAAGGAAATGCATGAGCTGATCAAATGCAAAAGCCACTTAGGACAAAAGCTTCTGCCAAATGCACGAATAAAAACACAGAAAATGTTGAAATGCACTATATACAATCTTTTAGTAATATAAGCATTATGGCTTCACTTTGTGCTCTGGATTATTGGATTAACTAGCATTTGGATGTAAATGTGATCTGCCGGATGTCATTTGATTATTCCCATACGGAAATGTAATACATGACATATTTTGCCCTAAAACAAGACTGATATTGCCTTATATGGCTAGATTTCCATTTGCATTTGTAATATTTTATTATTTACTCATATAAATCAACGTGTATTGAGTTTTAGAATGGATATACATGCACATATTTGTATGGGCTATATGTATATGTTAAGATATGAAATTAGTTACATTTCATTTATGTTTAGCGCAGGTATATTTCTAACAATAGCCAACAATACATTGTATGGGTCAAAATTATTGATTTATCTTTTATGCAAAAAATCATGAGTATATTAAGTATCATGTTCCATGAAGATATTTTGTAAATTTCCTAGCGTAAATATATCAAAACAAAATTTTTGATTGGTAATCTGCATTGCTAACTTCATTTAAACACCCTTAAAGGCAGTTTCCTCGATATTTATATTTTTGGCATCCTCAGATTCCAGATTTTCAAATAGTTGTAAATCAGCAAATCTAAATTGAAAAAAACTGACTTACGACTTATGACTGGTTTTGTGGTACAGGGTCACATATATGAAAATTTTATATATTGATGTTGTATGTTACATTTACATATGGAAGTTAGTTAACTTCTAATAATTATTTTAATATTTGGAGTTTGAGTATATTTACTTATTTCTGATACGAGAGCATCCCAAAGTGCAATTACCAACAGCCAACTGAGAAAAATAAAGCAAATCTACAATAAAAAAACTGAGTTAAGACTCTACTGAGTTCAACTCAAAAGCAAGGTAGGAAAAATACACATGCATTTACATGCATTATTAATGGAAATTATGAAAGATATGTGACACAGGCTTAACTCACTTCAGCTTGAACTGAATCACTAACTAGGCTGGTTTAACATGTGATACTAAAAGACTAGTTTAAAGGAGTAGTTCACTTTCAGAACAAAAATTTAGAGATAATGCACTCACCCCCTTGTTATCCAAGATGTTCATGTTTTTCTTTCTTCAGTCGTAAAGAAATTATGTTTTTTAATGGACTTCTGTGGTGCCTCAGAGTTTGAACTTCCAAAATGCAGTTTACCAACAGAAAATAGAAAATAACCAATCGTTTATCCAGATAAGACCCTTCTTCTTCGACTGATCATTTAGAGCCCTTTGTAGCTGCATTTTGGAAGTTCAAACTCGGGAGCACCATAGTCCATTATAAAGAGAGAAATCCTGAAATGTTTTCCTCAAAAAACATCATTTTCTTACGACTGAAGAAAGAAAGACATGAACATCTTGGATGACAAGGGGGTGAGTACATTATCTGTACATTTTTGTTCTGAAAGTGAACTACCCCTTTAAGAACTAAAACATGCTGTAAGTAAAGTACATGAACATTTTGTCCAAATGTCTCTTTTCTTGTACTTGCAGAAAGTATGTTTCCTACTCATGCACACATACTAAATCAGTCGTTTTGTCTTTTCTTTCTTCATTTCAGCCATCTGCAAAGAAAGACACGTCATATGCTCCTGTGAGCGCCAAAGTGGACGATCAAGATGAGAAAAACGGCACTTATATCGGCATGACGCCCATGGACAAGTCTTAAACCACTGTCTCTGTGTGTGTGTGTGTGTGTGTGTGTGTGTGTGTGTGTGTGTGTTTGTCATAGATGCAATCACTGTCAGTAGTCAACAGAGCGGTGTGTCAGTCGTCAGATTACACACTGACTCCTCCTCAGGACTGACGCCGTCAGCAAACAAGCATCTTGCTGAAGGACTGAAGAGCGTCTCTGCACACACACACACACACACACACACACACACACACACTTTAGCCTCATTCAGCATCTGTTTCATATCATATTTAAACACTTTGAGACACATTAAAGCTGCTGTCAGTGATTTCTTAGGAGTATCACAAATCAAATGTTGAGAAATCACATCTGCGTCTGTCAAGACACTCGATTCACACCCGCAGCACCATGGTAAATGCTCAAAAAAATACTTAGCCTAAATTGAAGATATAAGTACTTGAATTGCATATTAACATCTGAATTACACTTTTTTTTAACAAACTTAATTTTATGCATGTTTGCCAGTCATGCATAATAAGGTCTAAACTTAAACGTATTTCTAAAATTACGCATATTTTATCAACTGTTTGCATTTTATTTGATTTATTTGACTCATTCGGCTCAATAATGTTTTGTCCAAATGCACGTTTATAAAAATGACTTAAATGTCCGAATTGAACTATGATCTAATCCTGGCTTTGGCTAAGCCCTGTCTGTGAAACCAGGCCATTCAGTTTATTAGTACTATTACAGAAATCTGACTGGGTTCGTTTATACATGACGGACAACTATGCATCACATTAAGTCTATTAAAACTGTGTTATATGTGCAATTCATATACATAAATCTTAAATTTAGTTTTTTTTTTTTTATGAGTGCAGGGGAGTGGCCTGTATTTTAGCCATTCAGAAACCTTGTCAGTCAGAGGTGTGTGTGTGTTGTATAGTGGGTGGGGTTTAGTGAAGAGGGCATGCCTGTGTTTTTAGTGGGAGAAATGTGTCATAGAAGGTGTGTGTGTGTGTGTGTGTGTCATATAGTGGGCAGGGTTTAGTATAGAGGGGTGTGTGTGTGTGTGTGTGTGTGTGTGTGTGTGTGTGTGTGTGTGTGTGTGTGTGTGTGTGTGTGTGTGTGTGTGTCATATAGTGGGCAGGGTTTAGTATAGAGGGGTGTGTGTGTGTCATAGTGGGCGGGGTTTAGTATAGAGGATGTCTGTGTCATAGTGGGTGGAGTTTAGTATAGGGGGGGTGTCATATAGTGGGTGGGGTTTAGTACAGAGGGTTAGTGCCATATAGTGGGTGTGTCTGTGTGTGTGTTTTGTGGGCAGAAATTGTCAGAGGGGATATGTTTGTGTTGTATAGTGGGTGGGGTTTAGTATAGAGGGTTTGTGTCATATAGAGGGCATGTCTTTGTTTTAGTGGGTGGGGTTTATCATAGAGGGCATGTGTATGTGTCAAATAGTGGGTGGGGTTTAGTATAGAGGGTGTGTGCCACATAGTGGGCGTGTCTGTGTGTGTGTGTGTGTGTGAGTGTGTGTGTTTTGTGGGCGGAGTTTGTCAGAGAGGGGTTATGTTTGTGTTGTACAGTAGGCGGAGTTTAGCATAGAGGGCGTGTCTGTGTTTAGTGGGCGGGGTTTGTCACAGAAGGTGTGTTTTTTAGTGGGTGGAGTCATGGTGTGTGTGTGATTGTAGTCATAAAAGCTCCTGAAATCACTTACATCACCTTTAACAATCAGACACTATGTTCAGAGTTTTCTAACCTCTTAAAAGGCCAAACTAAAGCAATTTTATATTTGTGTTACCAAATGGTCCGTTCACACAGGACGTGTTCCTGCATTTAAACACCTGAATTGAGATCAGCAGAAAAGAGCAGAAATAGTAGTTTTACCTTGACACGCTTATGGTGCTGAACACGCGTGTGCGTAGACGAACCATAACGCAAGCGTCCTGTGTGAAAGACCCACGTGTGACTGAACCTGCTGTGCCTTTCGTTACAAACCCTTGTTTTTTGTTTTCACCTTGCGTTGTTTTATTTGCCACCACATCAATGTGCCTTGATTTCATGAGTGTAAAATATTACAGTCGATTTAGTTGATATTGTGGAATCTAATCTAACGTCTGCAGTCATTTCATTCAGCCTAATTTTAAACACTGAACGCAGACGACCGTCTGAATGATTTTAGATGAGAATTGTTCTGAAATGAAGATAATCTGTAAGTATTATTAGATGGCAGGATTGCAATGAGATTGCAGTTCTTTTAGTGTTACTGAACTAATATTCCAGGATGTTTTCTGGAATATAAACAGAAGAAGTATTCTCAGAGGCTCAATCTGTATATTTTCGTGGTTTAGCGGACAGGATCACACGTGTGTTTTGACATGTTACTGTTTAATGTGTATGTACTGGCTTTCCTTAAACTAGATGCTTCGGTGCAAAATCATAACTTAATATCCTCGTATCGTAACTCAAGGTATGTATTATCATATTGCACTAAAATACACAATATTTCGTATAATTCTGAAGCTGCACGTTTAACGCACTGTGTTTTTTGAGGTGGTCACTGGTTTCAATCTCTGAGCCGTTTTATTTGAGTTTGATGATTTTTTTCTTTGTTGTTGTTATATTAATGTGCCAAACATGATTGAGTTCAATCAAAACATAAATATTGCACTCGATGAGTTTGATTCGCTTGGATGTCAGTGGAAAAAATTGACAGTGAAATTTGCTATTTGAGTTCAAATGAGTGTCTGAGACTGAATGTAATGTGGTTTCAATGCCTTTTGTGTCTTTTCAGCATTTCAGGTGTAAAATGATGCAGAATCCTGCCTTCATCAGTATATAAACTATAAAACTCAGTGGCCTTCCATCTTTGAACACAGACTGTTTAATGTCTTCTGCATCTGTCCTGCTCTTAGATTTCTATATTCAGACTGCACAAATAATTGTACAGTTTTGTATATAAATGAAGCCTGTTTCCTGTGGATTTATAAGAAAATACAATAAAAAGTCTTTCTGAAAGGCACACGTTTGGTCAGTTTGTTTTCTATTCCATGTGTTTTATAATATCTTTTTATCTGAATTATTTAGAATAACTATTTATTTATTTATTTTTGTAAAACAAAAATAGTATCATGAAATGCTAAATCTAAACTTTTTGAACAGTAAGAATTGTAGTTTTTTTAAAAAGTCTCTTCTGCTCACCAAGCCTGCATTTATTTGATTTAAAGTACAGCAAAAACAGTAAACATTTGAAATGTTTTTACTATTTAAAATAACCTTTTTTTATTTGAGTATATTTTAAAATGTAATTTATTCCTGTGATCAATGTCGGATTTTCAGCATCATTTTTTTCTTAATAAAGGATTTATTTAGCAAGGATGCTTTATATAGTTTAAAAGTGATGATAAAGACATTTATAATGTTACAAAAGATTTCTATTTCAGATAAATGCTGTTTTTCTGAACTTTCTATTCAGGAAATAAACCTGAAAAAATCTACTCAGCTGTTTTTTAATGATAATAATAATAATTATAATAATAGATGTTTTTACAACAAAATGTTTTTATTGTAAAGAGACTTCTTTACAACAAAAACATTACAAATCTGGCTGTTAAAAAACTTTTGATAGTGTAAATTAACTGGTTTTATTCATAACAAAATGTATAAAACATATTTCTTTTATTGGTTAAAAAAATTGGGTAAAAGGTAACACAATTGCAAGATACCACTTTTTACGATGTATTTAAAACTTGTTTAGTGCTATTTTACTGAAATATTTTTTTTTATTTAAAATTGTATTTTATTTTATAACATGGTGTAATAACCTTATATATTCAGATGAGCTAAAGAATGTGTCCTTGTGTTTACTACAGCCAAAACTGTTTGAAAGTTATTTAAAAAAAAGAACTTTAAAATATTAAATAACTTTTATTTTATTTTATTTTATTTTATTTTATTTTATTTTATTTTATTTTATTTTATTTTATTTTATTTTATTTTATTTTATTTTATTTTATTTTATTTTATTTTATTCACGCTCTGTTCAGTGTGAGGCCTGTGTGTCGTTGCTCCTCCGCGCCGCTTGGTGGCGAAAGTAGCGGCAGCAGCAGTGACAAGCAGCGGCAGCGGCGTCACTGTGAAACTCTGCGTCATTCGGCGTTGCACCATATTACTTCATCTCACGCAGAACAAGGTGAGTTTTACACAGATTTACTGTGTTTTACCGTATTTTTGACTTAAATATATGATCTGCTGCTCTTATATATGATAAGAACATAAGAATGAAGCGTGTGTGTTTGTTTCTAGATCAGATTTCTGATTGTAAACAGGAAGAGAGCAGCGACCATCGAGCTAACAGCGACTTGATCATTTATAATAACAAACATAAAATCAGGCTTTATATTCTTTTAGAATATGTCAGAAAATATTTTACAAACATAAAAACGTTATATACTGCTGCTATGTGTTTTGGTGTACGAAATACCATGTTAGAGCCATGGAAATAATAATAATAATAATAATAATATATATATATATATATATATATATATATATATATATATATATATATATATATCTCAAAATTTGGTTGAAATAATGTTACATTGTCATTTAGTGTAACACTATTTATGTAAAACAACAAGCCAACATGCTTATTATCGACTTGTATATATTAAAATAGGGAGCATATTGAATTTTATTGCGTTTTAAATGAGTAAAAAATCTTACTGACAAATGGGCAAAACCTAGGATAGTGGCAAATGTTTAAAATAGTATTTGGGGTGAAAGTAATTCATCTTTTAATGTCATAAATTGATTTCTGTTGTAAATATGCCTGACAAGATTATCACACTGAATGACATTTTAGTGGATGTCTTCTGTAAATTAGGGAAAAATGTCTGATATTTATTTTTTACTCAGAAAAACAAAAACAAAACTGCAATTAAATTAAACAGAAAACTTTTTAATTTTTTGAAGGAAACACAATTTAAAGTATTACACTTACTGTTTTTTTGCTTAAACCCTTTTTCGTCTTCAACCCTTTTGTTTTTGGTATATTATTTTGGTAACACTTTACAATAAGGTTCATTAGTTAACCACATTAGTTAACATGAACTAATAATGAACTGCACTTATACAGCATTTATTAATCTGTGTTAATGTTAATTTCAACATTTACTAATACATTATTAAAATTTTGTTAACATTAGTTAATGCAGTGTGAACTAACATGAACAAACAATGAACAACTGTATTTCCGTTAACTAACGTTAATAAAGATTAGTAAATACAGTAACAAATGTATTGCTCATGGTTAGTTCATGTTAGTTAATACATTAACTAATGTTTAATTAATGAACCTTATTGTAAAGTGTTACCATTATTTTAGTATCATTCAGATTTTGTTTAGTAAAATATTGAATTAGATTTTTATTTTAATTAAAATGTTCTTGTTTTTGTCATTTTTAGTAATTTTGAATTTTTTTTTAATTAATTTTACATCCGTTTAGGTCAATGATGGTTATTAACTGAAAACAAACATGTTACACAGTAGAAAATTCCCTCTGATCATAAACTTTAAAAATATTGCATGATTAGAAGATATTAGTTTTATTGAGTCAAAGATGTTAAATGTCCACAGCAAAAGAAACTTGCAAAAGTGATTTTATGTCCATAGAAAGCACATTAAATGTAAGTAAAGTGTCTACTTTTAGTAGTTTTTGGAGAATAAATTGTCAAAATGTAGAAATTCAAACAACATGCTTATTCTGACTTATTAAAATATATAAAAGAATAAGGGAGCATATTGAATTGTATTGTGTTTTTAATGAGTAAAAAATCTTACTGACAAATGGGCAAAACCTAGGATAGTGGCAAATGTCATAAATTGATTTTTGTTGTTAATATGCCTGACAAGATTGTAACACTGAATGACATTTTAGTGGGTGTCTTCAGTAAGTTAGGGAAAAATGTCTGATTTTTTTTTTTTTTTTTTTTTGCTCAGAAAAACACAAAACAAAAATACATTTAAATTAAACAGAAAACTTTTAAAAAATTTTTTGGAAAAACAACAATTTAAAGCAGTATTACAATTATTGTTTTTATGCTTAAATCCTTTTTTGTCTTTTTATTATTGACCCTTTTGTCAATTATAATAAAAAATAATGTAAATAATAATATTATATATATTTTACAGATTGAGTTGAACATTTCAAACATGCTGCATGTGCTGAAATCTAATTGTGCAATATGATGTGAATAAATCTGATGGTGTTTTTGTGTTCAGTCAGCTGTCAGATATGGTTTGCATTCCCTGCATCGTGATTCCTGTGCTGCTGTGGGTTTATAAGCGCTTCCTGGAGCCCATCGTCTATCCCTTGATCGCTCCCTTCATCAGCCGCTTCTGGAGTAAAGCAGCCGTGCAGGAGACAGACAAACACAAAAACACTGTAAATCAGCTTCACAAACCTTACAGTACAATAGAAATCTCATATATTTCATTGGTATCATATTTTGGTATAAATGAGTGCAAATATTAAATATGAATAGAAATGTTTTAAATAATATAATTATATATTTTTAATTATATTTATTATTAAATACTATTTTAATAATATACAACTTATTTAAGATATATTTTAATAATATAATCATGTATTATATTATAATATGGCTTAAATATGTAAAAAAAAATATTTCACATTGTTATATGCTCATATAAGTATTAACTATTAATACATATTATTTTAAAAAAAAAGGAGAGAAAATACATACACACTGCCAGTCAAAAGTTTGGGATTAGTAAGATTTTTAATGTATTTTAAATAAGTTTCTTATGCTTATAAAGGGTGCATTTATTTGATCAAAAATGCTGAAAAAAATAATAATATCGTGAAATATTATTACAATGTAAAATAACGTTCTACTATTTTCATATACATTAAAAATCTAATTTATTTTTATGATCAAAGCTGAATTTCCAGCATCATTACTGCAGTCTTCAGTGTCACATGATCCTTCAGAAATCAGTCTAATATGCTGATTTATTATCAGTGTTGGAAACATTTGTGCTGCTTTATATTTTTGGAACCTGTAATACTTTTCAGGATTCTTTGATCAATAAAAAGAACAGCGTTTATTTAAAATAGAAATCTTATCTAACAATATACACTACTGTTCAAAACTTTGGGGTCAGTACATTTTTATTCTTTCTTTTTTTTTTTTTTGAAAGAAATTATTACTTTTATTCACCAAGAATGTGTTAAATTGATAGAAAAGTGATAGCAAGACTTATATTGTTAGAAAATGTGGAATAAATGCTGTTCTTTTTAATCTTTTATTCATCAAGAATCCTGAAAAAACTATTACAGGTTCCAACAAAATATAAAGCAGCACAACTGTTTCCAACATTGATAATAAATCAGTATATTAGAATCATTTCTGAAAGATCACGTGACACTGAAGACTGCAGTAATGAAGCTAAAAAATTCAGATTTGATCACAGAAATAAATTAGATTTTGAATGTATAATAAAACAGAAGACGATTATTTTACATTGTAATAATATTTCACAATATTATTTTTGATCAAATAAATGCAGCGTTTATGAGCATAAGAAACTTTAAAAATAACTTTTTTAAATACATAAAAAATATTAAGCAGCACAACGGTTTCCAACACTGATAATAAATCAGCAAATTATAATGATTTTTGAAGAAGCATGTGACTCTAGAAACAAGTAATCTCTGATAAAAATTCAGCTTTGCATCACAGAAAAAATTATATTTTAAAATATATTAATATAACACCATTATTTGAAACTGTAATACTATTTCACAATATTACATTTATTTAAGTAAATGCAGCCTTGATGAGCATGTAAGAATTTTTTAAAAAATATAAAAACTCTTACTGATCCCAAACTTTTGAGCGGCAATGTAAATCGAATTATATATTGTTATATGCTTTTAAATATCAATATAAATGTTAATATTTTTTTTATAATTGAATGATATGTTAAATAGTATCACCCAGAAAGAAACTTCTCTCATTATTTATGGTCATGTTATTAAAAACTAATGCTATTTTTTGCATGAAGTGCAAGTAAGAGTGATTTTTCTAGTAAGTTTAGGAAGTTCAGTTGTTCATTGTGTTTCTTTGTCTTTCCTCAGGCTGAATGTAATGGAACGGCAAACGGACCCACAGCAAACGGACCGAAGACGGTGGCGGATAAAAAAGCAGACTGACGCCTCTACAATCATCTCAAATGTAGATTTTAAAATGTAGATTTTTAAAATGAAAACTAATATATGGACACACACACACACACACACACACACTAATCCTGTCTTCTTACTTACATGAAATACTTTAATATGTTGAATAACAGTGAAGGTAGTGATATACATAGAGCTATAGATTTAGTTTTTATCATTCCACAATCATTTGCTGATTTTTACCTTCTTTTCAGACCTCTTGCAGATTTTCTATGTGCAACTTATGCTTCATTTCAAATAAAAGCTGAATTATTTTATTTGTGCCTGATTCTTTACTTTGAATGGTGAATCATTTTAATGACAAACAAAATAAAAGCAATGCAAATATATATTTCAGATCTTTTTAATAGCAAATAAAATAATATAAAGCAGTGTGGTACTGACATTTCTTACTCTTATTATTATCTAAGACAATATAATTTACATTTGTAAATGTTTATATGGGTCAAAGACATTAAGAGAAAATTTACAAATCAAAAGAAGTTTACAAAAGTGATTTTATGTTATTGAATAGAAAGCACATTAAATGTAAGTAAAGTGTCTAGTTTTAAGTTTTTGGAGAATACAATGTCAACATTTGTTTGAAATAATGTTAGATTGTCATTCAGTGTAACAATATTTATGTAAAAATTTAAACAACATGCAGTAAAAAATTCTTACTGACAAATGGGCAAAACCTAGAATAGTGGCAAATTAAACTAATTAGTATTTGGGGTGAAGTAATTAGTCTTTTAATATGTCATGAATTGATTTTTGTTGTAAATATGCCTGACAAGATTAACACTGATTGACATTTTAGTGTCTTCTGTAAATTAGGGGAAAAAAATTATGATATTTATTTTTTGCTCAGAAAAACAAACACAAAAATGCAATTAAATTAAACAGAAAACTTAAAAACTAAAAAAAAAAAATATATATATATGTGTGTATTTTTATATATTTTTTAAAATTAATATATTTTTATTTTATTTTATAAATATATTTTATAAGCATTTACAAAATAAAATTTATATAAATTTTTATAGCTATTTATAATTATTAAAGCTATTATATATTTTTTATTACAGCTTTTATTTATTTATATAAGCGCCAATTTTAACGCATGCAATGTAATTTTCTCTGTGGCGCGTTACTCACTTTCACCGACAGGAAGCGCCGGAGTTTTAAACATCGAACCTGAGGAACTGACGTTTTACGCCAACATGTTATGATACGTCACGAATTTCAGAAATCTAGCAGGACCGAGAGCGCGGGACACACTTGAGATAAATCAACTTCCGGTCGTGATGCTAATCACCTATTGGCTGCAAAACAATAATATTTAGTGGTTTCTAAATGTTTTAAAATAAAAAGCTAAATTAAAAAAATATTTATACGTGTGACTGACAGAAATAAGGTCAAAATATAAACAAAGATAAATAAATAAATACAAATAAAATTAGGTCTATAAGAAAATTTCCGTTTGTGAAAATCGTTTCAATAGTTATTTTTATTTTTTTATCTATTTATTTTTTTAAGATGTTTATGTTAAATTATTTATTTCTCTGTTTATATACGTTTTTATTTATTATTTAGGTATTTCCTGTGTTTTGTATTGTGGTTGTGTATTGCTTTGCATTAATCTGAGTCACATATTGTTCTTTTAAAAAATATTTATGTTGTATGTACCCTATGTGAATATTATGTGTTAAATAAATTAAAATGAATAATAATCATTAGAGAAAATAATAAATCGTTTTCTATCAGTCAGTTTTAAATCGGTCTTCCGTTAACCGCAATGTATTGTGGGCCGCGTCGCGCCCCCTTCAGGCGGGAACGGTCATTACCGCTCAAATAAATGCCGTTCCGGCTCTGAGGCGTTTAGAAGCACCGAGCAGATCGGGGATAAATAAGAGACTAAAGATGGCGACGGTGGAGGATTCATGGGACAAATTCGGATCCAAAACTTCCCTTTGGAATACAGAGTGCTGCGATCCAGTCGCGCACTGAGAACCGCGAAACCCCGCGACACCGAGCCGAGACCCGGTTCTGCTTCCGTGGATCCATTTCGGGGCTTTTCTTCTACACATTCTCGCTTTGCAGTAGCAAATCAAGCGGCTTTTGGATTCAGATCATCCGAACTGACACCGGATCCCGCTGCTATGATCCCGGACTGAACGCGAACCGAGTCCGTGTCGAACTGTAGTTTGGTTCCGGTGCATGGAGACCGCTGGAGAGAGTCTGTCCGTCCCGCTGTCGCAGTGAGATTTGGGTCGGAACCGGATCGTGATGTATTTTCTGAGCGGTTGGCCGCGGAGGCTCCTCTGCCCGCTCCGGAGCAGCGAGCGGCCCTTCCTGATCGAGCCCAGCGCGCAACGGTTCTACCTGGCCGTGCTGTCCGAGACCCAGATCAGCATCTGGTTCAGCAGGGTAAGCAAACAAACACCACAAACTCACCCAGAACCACTGCTTTGACTCATTAGGTCTTTAAATGCTGGATGGCGTGGGTGACACGAAGGTTGTGGGTTCGAATCCCAACGTTAAACTTCCTCCAGAGAAGGCCATTGTGTCTTTGAAAGTGAGCTGATGTGGCTTAGTGGTTAGAGATCAGGAAGGTTTGAGCTACAGGATTGATGGATGCTGTGGTTTAGTGGTTAAGGATCTGGCTGGTGACCCAACGATTTGAACTTAAGAATGGATTATTAAAATAAATCTGACTCTAAACCAGTTGGTTAAGGGTTTAAATGCTGTATGTTGGGCTTTGTTGATTTTAGCAATCTAGTTTATCCCACAGTGTTTAGTGGGGTAATCTAGTGGTTTAATAGTTAAAAATTAAGAACAGTACAGTACATATTTAACACCTGAATAATGTAGTTAAGTACTTAGAAACTTTAAATGCATGATTCTGTGGTTTAGTGGTAAATGATCAGGGTTGATGTCCCAAAGGTTCAAATCTTAGAATCTATTATTTAACTGGTTTTAACTTGATACAAAACCAGAACAAAATGAACACAAATGAACAGATAATGTACTTGCCCCTTGTCATCCAAGATGCTCATGTCTTTCTTTCTTCAGTTTTGAAGAAATGATTTTTTTTTTAGGAAAACATTTCAGGATTTCTCTCCATATAATGGACTTCCATGGTGCCCCCGAGTTTGAACTTCCAAAATGCAGCTTCAAAGGGCTGTAAATGATCCCAGCTGAGAAAAAAGGGTCTTATGTAGAGAAACGATTGTTTATTTTATGAAAACATTTGCAGTTTATATACTTTTTATTCAGTACTCATAGAGCTAGACAAGATGAATATTTGAGGTTAAAAAGTATATAAATAGTAATTAAAAAAAAAAAATATATATATATATTATTATTTTTTAGAAAATAACCGATCGTTTTGCTAGATAAGACCCTTTTTTTCCTGGCTGTGATCGTTTAGAGTCCTTTGAAGCTGCATTTTGGAAGTTCAAACTCAGGGGCACCATAAAAATCCATAATATGGAGAGAATTAAATCCTGAAATGTTTTTCTCAAAAAAACACAATTTCTTTACGACTGAAGAAAGAAAGACATGAACATCTTGGATGACAAGTGGGGTGAGTTCATTATCTGTCAATTTTTGTTCTGAAAGTGACTACTCCTTTAAACTGTCTCTAAACTAGTTGGTTACGGTTCAAATGCTGGGTATTTCAGCGATCCTAAAGTGTTTAGTAGTGTTATATAGCAGTGGTTAAAAATTAAGAACAGAAAACTTTTAGCACCTGGTTAATCTAGTTAAACCCTTATAAACTGCTGCAGGGTCAGGATTATTGTTTTTAAATGCACAATTGTTATTTAGGGGTAAATGGGTTGATAGTCCAAAGGTTTAAACATTAGAATGGATTGTTCATAACAACTTAAACTGACTTTAAACCAGTTCATTTAAGCTTCAGATGCTGGGTTTTTCAGCAATCCAGTCAATCCTAGAGCATTTAGTAGTGTTATGTAGTAGTTAAAGACTGTGATATGTCCACTTTTAGCATTTGAATAATCTAGTTTTAAGTGTGTGTTTTAATGGTTAAAGATTATAACCAAGTGGTTGTAGGTACTCAAAGTCTGTAGGTTTAAATCCAAAAAAGGGTGATCGATGTGAATCAGTTTCAGCAGGGTAAAACATAAACTGGTTACGCATAGGTTGTGGGGGTTAGTCTTTGATGCATTCAATCCTGAACATAAAACCACTGAGCCTGAGGTTCATCAAGGTAAAAAAAAAAGTCCCAATATCAGCATTAAGGGTCTAATGTGGGTGCTGTGGTTTAGTGGTTAGAGTTCTGTGGTGATAGCCAGGTTGGAACTTCCTATAAATTGTATTTTGTTTAGTTTAAAATTACATTTGAACTAATTAAATTTTAAACAGCTAGTCATGGTTAATCCATGTTCAAACTTTTTACCTAATTAAATTGAAGTGTACAAATTATGCAAATTCAGAGGCATTTTAAATGCATTTAACATACTATGCTAGGATTGATTTTTCCAAGCGTACGTGATTTCTGTTATTGACAGCTGTCACGTCGTATGTCAGCAGTTTTGGATGTTGTTGCTCAGTGGTTCAAAGTACAGAAATTCCCCCAGTTTTCCAGAGTTAACAGCTTCTCATTTGAGTTTTCGGTTTCAGTTTAGATCGTCTTGTTGATCTGAACATTTGAAGGTTTGTTTCCTGAAGCGTCATGGAGAGTGTCACCTGTGTGAGGTGAGGTTTGACGTTAGAGACTCTCACCTGTGTGTCAAACACTGCATCTGTCGTCCAGTGACTGTCCTGCATCAGTGTTCAGGAGATTCCGGAGACAAGAACATCAGTTTGCTGCAAAAACAAACGAAGACTGCAAATGCTTTCATGATTTAATTTTCACATGTAGAGTGAGATCTGAGTGTTATGTAGGAGTGTGAACTGCGGTCTGTGTTTTACTCAGTGTTACTGATATTTTTAAACCCAGCAAAAATAGAGTTTGACTTCTGATTTGCTTTTGACTGACCGTTCAGTTTGACTCTGAAAATATTTACAATTTCTGAAAATGTGCTCACCATCAGGCCATTTGGAGAAAAGTGTAATTTCTTGATTGTTTGCTCACCAATGGATCCTCTGCAGTGAATGGGTGCCATCAGAATCGGAGTCCAAACAGCTGATTTAAAAAAAAAAAAAAAGTAATCCACACCGCTCCAGTCCATCAGTTAACATCTTGAGAAGACAAAAGCTGAAACAAATCCAACAATAAGACGTTTTTAACTAAGATACTTCAGTGTTTGATCTGTGTAAATTTCTCTCCTGATTCAGACCAGACCACTTTTTTACTTGAGGAAGCGTTATTATGGATTATAGACTGAGTGTATTTAGTTAAAAACATCTTGATGATTTGGTTTCAGCTTTTGTCTTCTCAAGATGTTAACTGATGGACTGGAGTGGTGTGGATTATTGTGATGTTTTTATCAGCTGTTTGAATTCTATTCTGACGGCACCCATTCACTGCAGTGAGCAAGTGATGGAACAACACATTTCTCTAAATCTAATTGGGGAAACAAACTCATTCTAATCTTTGGCCCAAGGGAGAAAATTCTCAGCAATGATTTGTTTCTTTAGTATCAGTTACATATTATGTAGAGTGTGTGCAATTTATGCAAAAATCATTTGTTCACAATGAATGTCCATTGCTGCATGACCTCAAGTGCCTCTTATTCATCAATTGCTTTAGTTATTTTCATCATTCAGTCCGTCATGTTTTCATACAATGCTCATTGTTCCTGAGTAAATCAGTTTGACTATAGTACAGTCTGTACATTCATGCACAGATTTTGTCTGATAATCCTCGGTGAGGTCAGACTATTTGCCGCACACAAATAGTCAGGCTGTCTGGGAAAATACTTCCAGGTGATCCTTTATACTTCCTGTCCAACAGGAAGTGCCCTCCCCCCATGTACTTCCTGCCATTTAATGCCTGGCTGTTCTGTAGCAAGTGTGTAGAGCGTCTCAGACGATTTGAGAGAAAAAAGAAAGGAATGTGTCTGGAATGTGTGTGTGAAGGTGGAGTTACAGCTGGAGAGGAAGAGTTTCTTTTACAACACACACACACACACACACACACACACACACACACACACACACACACACACTCTCTCTCTCTCTTTCTCGTCAGTAGTGCTGAGATCATGCATATCAAAGCGTCTGGTCTTGACACATACGCACACACTCATCTCACGGCGTCTTTATCACTGAACTGACACCTGGTTTGATTCCTGTGATCTGCTGCTGTATTTCCTGTCGCTGTGAGATCACAGAGCAGCACATTTAACATCAATCACCTCTGTTTAACTCCGATTTTCTTTATCACCAACAACAATAGCAGGAAGGTGATTTAAAGGGATCATTCAGCCAAAAAAATCGCTGTCATCTTTTACTCTTCCTTATTTCACTCCAAACCTGACACTTAAATTCTTTTGTGAAACATACACTCTTAAAAATTAAAGTGCTTCATGACGCCATAGAATAACCTTTTTGTCTAAATGGTTCCATAAAGAACCTTTAACATCTGAAGAACCTTTCTGTTTCACAAAATGTTCTTTGTGGCACGAGAAGGTTAAGAGATGGTTCTTTAAAGAACCTTTGACTGAATGGTTCTCTGTGGAACCCAAAATGGTTCTTCTATGGCATCGCTGTGAAGAACCTTTTGAAGTACCTTTATTTTTAAAGGGGTCATCAAATGCAAAACTGCCTTTTCCATGTTGTTTGAACATTAATGTGTGTTTGGCAGTTTGTGTACACAACCACCCTACAATGATAAACATCCACCCAGTGGTGTTTTTTTAATCTTTAAAAGTAATATCCCCTTTTTAAAATCAGCTCATTCACAGCTTCATGTGGGTGTGACGACACACAGACAGAGGCCCCTCCCACGATAGTAGATTGACATGAGCGCCTTACCTTAGCCCCGCCTTCACCGAGCTGAAACAGTCCGACTCCGATCAAGAATGTCTCGGATTGAGCGATTGAGGTGTTCTGTTGTTGGATGTAATAATCAACATAGCAGTTGTCATTTACTCCCGACATCTGAGCCGCTGAAGACGCAGATGATAACGTTACTTTTGTTTTTAAAATGAAAGCGCCGATCCCGATCTACATATGCATCTATGTTCTTGTGCATCGTTCCTGATGCAGCTTCACCCACAGCAGAAGTGAGGATAAGGGCATCTTTGCAAATGGCCTTTCTTAATGTGCTTGTTGGCAAGTTTTGCTGCTAAACGTTAAATGCACCTAAAGTAAACATTACGGCCCATAATCCCACAGCAGAGAGGGGCGGGGCAAGCAGAGCTCATTTGCATTTAAAGGGACCATGCAATAAAATGAGTTGATCTTTTGCCGAGCTGATTTTGACAAGGTAAAAGTTTTTTTTGAGAATTTTAAACCAAAGTGTATTATAGACTTTCCATTAAGAGCCTAAAGAATCATATGAACTTGTGGAAAATGGGTATCCGATGACCCCTTTAAAAGTGTAGAAGATATTTGTAAGAATGGAAAACAAATAACATTGAACCCCATTGACTTTAATTATATGAGCACAAAACAGCAGAAACAAACATCCATACAGGTTTGAATGAGATTAGGGAGAGTAATGATGATGACAGAAAGTTCTGTCCAGAACAAAAATGAACAGATAATGTACTTACCCCCTTGTCATCAAAGATGTGCAGGTTTTTCTTTCTTTAGTATTAAAGAATTTGTTTTTGGAGAAAACATTTTCATTTCTATGGTGCCTGTGAGCTTGAGCTTCCAAAATGCAGTTTCAAATAACTCCAACCAATCCCAGCTGAGGAAGAAGGGTCTTAAATGCTCAAATGCTCATCTTGTGTAGCTCTGTTCCAACTTCAAAATTGTCCTACGTCACTGTTTAACTTTTTTTATTTTTTTTTTTTGGAAAGGGCATTTGATGATCTTTGCACTTCACTTTGTAAACACTGGGTCGGTACTTCTGCAGCAATGTAGGATGATTTGTTAGAGGAGAAAATTAGATGGGTGTTTTTCAACATACCTTAACTGTCTTGAACTGGACTGCATAGAGTTCACATGCGCATCGCAGACTAGACAAGACAAGCATTTGAGGTTAAAAAGTATATGAATTTCTGTTTTTTTGGACAATGGCCTATCGTTTTGCTAGATATGATCCTTATTACTTAAATGGGATCGTTTAGAGTCCTTTGAAACTGCATTTAAACTGCATTTTGGAAGTTCAAACTCACGTGCACCATAGAAGTCCACTATATGGAGAAATGTTTTTTCCAAAAAGCAAAAATTCTTTACGACTGAAGAAAGAAAGACATTAACATCTGGGATGACAATGAGGTGAGTGCATTATCTGTAAATGTTTGTTGTGGAAGAGAGCTACTCCTTTAAAGGGGTCATCGGGTGCAAAACTAACTTTTCCATGTTGTTTGAACATTAATGTGTGTTGTCAGTTTGTGAACACAACCACCCTACAATGATAAACATCCACCCAGTGGTATTTTTTAATCTTTAAAAGTAATATCCCCTTTTTAAAATCAGTTCATTCTCAGCTTCTTGTCGTTGTGACGAAATACATTTGATTGACATGAGCGCCTGACCTTAGTCCCACCCTCACCGATCTGAAACAGTCCCAAAACGATCGTCATTGTGTGACTCGGGTGCAGAAGCAGACTCTAATTGAGCGATTGAGGTGTTCTGTTGTTGGATGTAATACTGAACACTAGGGCTGGGTAAAAAATATCGATTCTCCGATTTTAATCGATCTTCAGTTTAACGCAACGATATCGATTCGGGAAATCCCCAAATCGATTCTTAATGCGTGCTTCACGTAAACTGATATGAATATTCACCTCTCCTCCTGAAGGTGTCACCATCGGCTGCTTTTTTTTGCAGAAAAATCTGGTGATCAAAAATGATTCGGCTGTAGTTAAGAACTGTTAGTTTTATGGAGAGTTAGAATGTTTTGTATACGCAGACAAGGGCTTTATGATGGGCCTGTTTTGAAAGTTTTGAATTTAGAAAAATGTTTTATTTCTTAAACATGTTTGAAGTTCTTAATAGATTTCACTGTTGCACATTTACAGTCTTTTTATTTTTTTACAGTAATGTGCATTTTGCAGTTTGTTTACATGGTGTACAATGGATGCACATATTTATGACTTCTTGTTACAGTGTTCATTTAAAATAAAAGTTGTTTAAAATAAACAACTGTGTGCACCCTATTATTAATGTAGATGTGTATTTCAGTAATAAACTTAAGTAGGAGAGTTTTAGTTACCAGCATTTATATCAAAATATGGATCCCATGTCTGCAAAACTAACATTTTAAATGAAATATTAATAGCTAATCGATATCGAATCGAATCGAATCAAAATTGAAATCGAATTGAATCGAAACCATCAATATAAGAATCGAATCGAATCGCCAAATTGGTCACAATACCCAGCCCTACTGAACACAGCCATCGTCATTTACTGAAGATGCAGGGGAAAACGTCACTTTCACTTTTAAAAGAAAAGTGCAATCCAGTCTGCATATGCCTCTGTGTTAGTGCGAATCATTCCTGATGCAGATTCACCCACAGCAGAACTGAGGATAAAGATTTATGCATCTTCGTAAATGGCCTTTCTTAATGATGATGATATAACTGAAAATTTTCTTGCGTAACAGTATAATAATGTGCAAGTTTCACTGCTAAACGCGGCTAAATGCGGCTAAAGTAAACAATATGTGTCTCATAATCCCAGAGAGGGGCGGGGCGAGCAGAGCTCATTGGCATTTAAAGGGGCCATGTCTTAAAACGAGCTGAGTTTTTGCAGAGCTGATTTTGACAAGGTAAAAGGCTGTTTTATTACACTACTATTGAGAATTTTTAATCAAAGTATATTATAGACTTTCCATTAAGACCCTGAAGAATCATATGAACTTGTGGAAAATGGGCATCCGATGACCATGTGTGTTCAAAATATTCTATAGAATTAAAGATTTTCACGGATGTTCCATTTAGCTTTTGCTCTGACATATTCATCAATTGTAAGTCCGTTTGGATAAAACCATCCGCTAAATAAATAAATGTAAATCAGTGCAGAAAATGCACAAACGTTCTGTAGTTCCTGTTTTGACCTTTGCATGTCTTATATAAATGTTTGTTTATCTTAACATTTAATTGGCAAATTAGAGCAGAACATACAATGCTGACAATATTGTCTGAAAACTATTGTGTAACTGATATTACCTTCTTGTTTGGACTGTTGATTAAAATCAGCATTACGTAAATGGTACGTAATAAGATATTTGTAGCCATTTGATTTGATTGTGCATGAACTTTTCATACATTCATGTTTAGAGTCAGTTTTATGTGTTTGTAGATGAGATCTCACATGTGAGTTAGTAGCAGATATAAACTCCTATTTCAGACTAAGGAGATTCACACTGATTACACAACAGCGCTGGTGAAATAAATCCTCTGTGTGTGTGTTGTGTAACGCTGTGAGATCAAATATCATCTGTTCTGTGTGGGAACCTGTAAGATGAGTACTAGAGGTGGGCCATAAGTTAACAATAACCATAATAATAACCTTTACACTCCGCTGTGTGTGTGTGTTTAATTAATTAAAGTTTGTACAAGACTGGTGTGTTTGTTTAGGCAGCAACATACATCAACTGACTTAACCAATCATGTGACATTGGGGCAGGACTATCTGTTTGACTGACCAATGACAGTGTTTGAGAAACATGTTTAGAAACCATTATCATTATAATCGTTGCAGGAAATGTTCCTCATTTTTTTTGAGTTTGTGAATGATTCAATTGGTCTTTTATTTGCATGTCTGGACATTTGCAAATAACTGATCTAAAATATCAGGTAATCAGGTTTTTTTTTTTTTTTTAAGTTATTCATTTTTTTTAATAATTTGTCTGTCTGTTGGAGTAATCAGTGTAACTGTGTTATTGTGATTTTTATCATGTTTAAGGTAGTTTTAATTGTCTGCTTAATCTGTTCTGATGATGTGACGTTTGTAGAGTTGAACTCATTTGTCTGATGAGCTGCTGGGTCAAATAATTAACTTAAAATAGACCATTTAGTGTGCCGTGACACTGAATCTAGGTGATTTATTAGAGAGATAAAAAAGCACACATACACAGATGTGATTATGATGACGATGATAAAAAGGAGGATAGCTATTCTGCTGTTTTGTTACAGTAAATCAATCACAACAGAGCAACATGAGGACAGCAAAGGATCGACTTCAATGTTTCATGTGACTGACACACATCTATTCTCTTTGTCAAAATGCACAAAGTTTTTTTTTTTTGTGGCATGGCACTGTATCTGGATTATGTCTATTAATTTAAATTCTAATGCATATCTCTAGTTGTTGTTTTTTTTTCTCTTGCATACACCAAGCTTTGCAGTTTTATTACTATCTAAAGGTTTTTACTGAGGGGTTTGTTCATATCATTCACACGTATTTATGCAACATTTAAATCTAAAAACATGCTGAAAATGTATTTTCTGATTTATAGCATGATAAAAAGATGTATCCAGAATCTGCTGTGGAAAAACATTTAATGCTAATGTCAACAAAATTGAATCAAGTAAATAAAAGAATCATTGGAACAATAAATCAACAGATCAGGACAGTAATATATTTTGGATTTGTGTGAGGAAACAACTGGCTTAAAATACAATCAACTGACTAAAATTATTAAATTAAATTGAATAGAATCATTTGAACAAAATCAGTCAGAAAATCAACAGATCATGACGATAATACATTTTGGATTCGTCTGGGAAAAAAAACCTGACTTAAAAATAAAAACATTTTGGCTGCAATTATTGAATAAATTGAGTTGAATTAATTGAATAAAAGAATCATTTGAACACAAAATCCGCAGATCATGACAGTAATACATTTTGGATTTGTGTGTGGAAACAACTGACTTAAAAATACAAAATAATTAACTAGAATTATTGAATAAATTGAATTGAATTAACTGAATAAAAGAATCATTCGTACACAAAATCAGTCAGAAAATCAACAGTAATAAATTTTGGATTTCTGTGGAGGGAAAAACTAACTTTAAAATACAAAATAATTTACTAAAATTATTGAATAGATTTCATTAAAATAATTGAGTAAAATAATCATTTGAACCCTGAATCAACAGATCATAACAGTAATACATTTTGGATTTGTGTGGGGAAACTTAAAAGACTTACAAATACAAAATAATTGACTAAAATTATATTATTAAATACATTGAATAGAATTAATTGAATAAAAGAATGATTTGAACACAAAATCAGTCAGAAAATAACAGTAATACGTTTTGTGTTTGTGTTGGGGAAACAACTGACTTAAAAATACAAAATAATTGGCTAAAATTATTGAAAAAATTGAATTGAATTAATTGAATGAAAAGAATCATTTGAAAATCAGTCAGAAAATCAACAGATCATGACAGTAATACATTTTGGATTTGTGTGGGGAAACAACTAACTTAAATACAAAATAATTGGCTACAATTATTGAATAAATTTAATTGAATAAAAGAACACAAAATCTATTGGAAAATGATTGTATATTTAATTCGATAATAACTTATTTGCATATTTAAACGGAACATAATATTTAAACAAAATATAGTAATAACTGGTTAAAATAATATCGATCAGTTACAGTTTTCACCCTATACCCTGAAGTGTTTTGTCCCAAAGAAATGTGCAGCTCATGTAAGTTTTTAAGTTAGTCGTCATAGATTTATAGACTGTTTTGCCCAGACAGCTTGTCAGGGTTAGTAAGTCAGTAATCACACTAGTCATACTGAAGTGTTAAGACTTGAGGATGATTATTATATTAGCATTCACACCAGTGAACGATAATGCTCTGTTTATTATTGGCCTGCTGCAGTTTTATTGACTTGCTTTAAATGCTTGAGTTCTTTAAAGTTGGTGAATTCTGATTGGCTGTCAATGTTTTTACAGTGTATCAACTGTTGCTATAAAATTGCTATTCCGTTTTTAAAATAATCTTTACATAATTATCGTTGGTTTAAACGGGTCATAATATTAAAACAGTCCAACAGTGGCACATTTTAATGTTTATTAACTGCATGTTTGTCTGCTAGACATCTAATACATATTTACTCTAAATGTTTTGTATTCATTTTCACAAGCTGTTTCTGTGATGAACATTGAGTTCTTGTTTATATTTCACAATAAAATGCAGCACATGTTTCAAATATAACATTAGGTTAACAATAAACCAGAGGATCCAATAAGCGTCATTTACTTGCATGTATTTTCACACGTATGCTAATAATATCATAGTACAGGAAATAACATTTTCTCTGTGTGAGCGTTTTGAATTCAGATCTCGACTGAATGATGAGGCGAAGGTACATGCATGATTTTGGGTGTATTCTCTTCTTCACCAGGGCTGTTTTTCTTTCTCAATTTAGTCAGGCTATATATGAAGCTATAGGCGTCGTGTGGGCTGAGCAGCCTGAAATTCATTCACTAAAAATGTGCGAAATGTCCCACTTTTAGTGTGAGTTGACTTTTACACAATAGCTTAGCTTGAATAAGAAAGCATTCAAGGTAAAAGGTAAATATCTGGGCTTACAGGTGTTTCAACAATGCAATTGTGAGAACATCAGACGCTCTGATAGTAAACGGAGCTGTCAATCACTAACACTGGCTGTGAATGTGGCCGTTGATCGCCACTTGCTTCTCTCGTGTGGAATCTGAAGCCTGTCTGACCTTTCGTGACCCCTGAACAAAACTCAGACGTTCATGAGGAACGACCTTCACACGCACATGATGAAGGTAAATGCGGTGTGATTCTGTGACGTTAGTGTTAGCTTTCCATGAGTTTTACACGCACAAGTGTGTGTGTGTGTGTGTGTGTGTGTGTGTGTGTGTGTGTGTGTGTGTTGAGGTTTACAGCTCCCCTTTGGCTGAACCAAACCAACACTTTGCTTCCATTTTTGGGTGTTTTTCTTTGTGGCCAAGCGCTGTTCTCATCCGCACATCCGTCTCCGTCTCTCGTTTCTCCTGATGTGTTTCCCTGCTGCTCTTCATTTCACTGGGAGAATGTTTTGCGTTTTTGATAAAGTAAAGACTTAAGTGCAGACGGTGAATAACATTTAAACTTGTATTTTGTTCTATTAGATGACTCAGTGTCATTTCAGCATGCTATTACAGGAATATTCTGGGTTATGCTCACTGTTATTGCGTGTAATCGTCAGTATGACAGATTCTTTCATATATTGCACTCAACATTAAATGAAAATGACTTGAATATATCAGTTAATTTGTGAGTCATGTACTTTCATTCTGGACGTCTCATGCTGCTGTCATATTCTTGGACTAGTTTAGACGTGCACTTATGTAGCGTGTTTACTGCAGCTGTTAGTTCCTCTAAATGTTTGTTTCTCTGTCATTTCTGCTGTTCATGACACTTTCACTTCTGTGCTCTGTAAGACAGATCCACTTTCAAATTGAGCAATTCATTTTGATTTGTGTATTTACTGAAAATGTGTGTGTTGTGTCTGTCGTGAGGGTCTTGCTATGGCGAAAATAATGTCTGATCCAGTGTTGTTTTCGTCAACGATGACGAAATCATTTCGTTGACGCCACTTTTTTTCATGACGATAACGAGACGATGACGAGATAAAAATGGCTCGTTGATGACTAAAACATGACGAGACGTGTGTGAGTTTTCGTTGACGAGACGAGAATAGACGAAAATGTTAGTGAGTGGTCCGTCAGACGTTTAAAATGCATGACATTTCCGCTTATTGTGCATGCCAATTAAAACTTAAAAAGTATCTGACGCTATGGCAAGCCGTTTTAGCATTCCATCCTTGTTTGTCTTTTATGTTCTAAAACATTCCTTCATTATTGTAATTATTGGTGAAAATAGTCGATCCGGAAGCTCACATTGTGTTGAACTATAGATCTGCTATTTTCAGAATTTATAAGTGACACTACCCAACAGTAAAATACTTACTGACCTACATTAATTTGTTAAAAGACTACTTTTTTCCCTTTTTTTGACTAAAACTAGACTAAAACCTTTTTGACTTTTCGTCGACTAAAATTGGACTAAAACTATCACATATAGAAGTGACTAAAATTTGACTAAAACTAAGAAGCATTTTAGTCCAAAAGACTAAGACTAAGTCTAAATCTAAGATGGTTGTCAAAAACAACACTGGTCTGATCACATACAGTATGATCTGAGGAATCATCCAAACGGTGCAGGATGACACGCACTCAAATGTATCTCTCAGTGCTAGTGGTTTCATCAGATCAATATCAGCACTAGTTCTAGTAATGATTGACTTGGTGCATATCTAAACCACACTGACTCAGATTAATGTCTAATTCTGTTTCTCTATCTGTCTGTCCATAGCCCAGTGTTTTGATCGTCAGTTATATCGAGTCTGGGAAAGCGGCCGCACAGTTCGGCTTCTATCAACAGGTGGAATGGAAGCCCGACGACTCCATGATCGCAGTGGCGGTGAGTAAAACACGTCTGTCTCTCATGTGAGTGCGCTTGATGAGGAGGTGAACCATCTGTCTGCTATGTAGTGAGAACTTGTCACATCATATACTATCTAGGGCTGTGCAAAAATATCGATACATCAAACTATCGCGATAATTTCTTTTCCGATAGTGTTTCGATAGTCCAACCTCAAGTATCGATCCAAGTTGTGCCAAACGACCTCCTCCTCTGCTCCAGTAGATGACGCTAACCAGCTATGAACAAAACGCTAAGCAGTACAGTATCAGATGTAAGCAAGAGTGAGCATGGCGGTAAATATAAAAGCGCCTCCAGCTTTTAGAGCTGATGTGTGGCTGCACTTTGGTTTTACCACATACCAGGGAGTTCTGAATTAGACAAAAAAAATGCCATTTGTAAGCTTTGCAAATCCAGTGTTTCCCCTACTGTTATCTCAGGGGGGCGGCACCCTTGAACGTCAAGTTCATTTTATTTTCGATATAGCGCCAGATCACAATAGAAGTCATTTAAGGTTATCTTTCCCATAGAACAGGTCTATACGTTGTTCTTTTATTAAACAGACTAAACTGCCTTATGTTATTAATCTTATTTACACTAAGGCATGTCATTTCTGTCTCTACATGGTCATGCGTTTGCAATGTCTCCTCCGCGAAAACACAGACGGGATCGCGCACTCCATTCATAAAAAAACGAATCTACTATAGCGCGGAATACCACCGAATCGTCGATTTTTTTTTTTTTTTGCAGTTGTTAGGGTGTTCTGAGTATTTTAGGCTTTTGCTATTAGGCATGGGCCGGTATAAGATTCCGACGGTATGATAACCTTGGATAAAAATATCACGGTTTCACGGTATCACGGTATTGTAATTACTGCTCTACAATGTTATATTTAAATGTCTGGGTAAAAAAAAAAAATAATAATTTTTTTTTTTTAACTGAACACAGTATATTTTATTTTAGGAAACATTTAGAACATTTTGTAACATGGAACATCAGGCAAAATAATTAAAATAAATAATTGAATCTTCTTAATTAAATTTAATTTCAGTCACTTGTGTGAGCCTAAGCCTGCAGCTCAACAATAATCAACAAAATAAAATTTTCAAAAACAAATCCTTCTAAATGGAAAAAATGCAATCACTAATCAAATCAAATCAAATCAAAAATATGACCATTAGTGACAGTTCCAAAAATAAACAAATACTCAGACACGTAAGAGCCAGCAAGTTTTTTTTTTTTTATGCCTTGATTTTGAAAAGATGTTAAAGGTGCACTGTGTCATATTTAAGATGATCTCTAGACAGAGGTGCAATATAATATACATAACTGTGTTTTCAGGGGTGCATAAAGACCTTAATGAACCATTATGTTTTTATTAACTTAGAATTATCAGCTTGCGAAAAAAAAACACTGACACAATGATGAACAAGTAACAGTAATATTCACAATAATATAGTTTTATTGAATGATTAAGTAAATGTAATTCCTTAAATTACGTTTTAAAAGAATTCTCACTATTCGTTGCTGTCAAAAAAAGGTTTTAATCCTGTATCGGCTTCCGTAGTTCTGCAAAGGGAGGGGTGAGCGGTGGATTGTTGCAATTCACAACTTCGCCGCTAGATGCCGCAAAAACCTAAACACTGCACCTTTAACGTGGCAGAAGGCTTAAAAGCAAAGACGTGATTTCAATTTAACTTAATTGTTGTACTAATGCTCTATCACAGAAACTTAACGTTAGTACATATAGTCTGCTATTCCCCACTCTGTGTTGTGGGGATTCCCCTCCTTCGGCCATCCTGAACTTATATCACTGCTGAGTCTCACTGACTGTGGATCACGTGCACAATCACAGACACGCGCATGCAGCACTAACCGCTGGGGGAGGGGCTGCATTGTTTGCGCTGCAGATACACACACACAAGCTAGTAGTGAGTCCTGCGCTTTCACTTTGACGACACAGAAAATGCACATATCGTAGGAACGGTATAACTTTTTTTGTTTGCGGTTTTGAAACCGTGACTTTTTCAAACCGCGGTAAACCTTGAAACCGGTTATCATCCCATGCCTATTTGCTATGCAGTTACTAGTGTGTTCCAAGTGTTTTAGGCTGTTGCTGTGGAGTTGCTAGGGTGATGTGAGTGTTTAAGGCTGTTGCTAGGGGGTTGTAAGTGATTTGGGCTGTTGCTATGCAGTTATTAGGGTGATGTGAGTTTTAAGTTGTTGATGTGGAGTTGCTAGGGTCTTCTGAGTGTTTTAGGCTGTTGCTATGCAGTTACTAGGGTGATCCAATTGTTTTATTTTGTTGCTGTGCAGTTGCTAGGGTGTTCTGAATGTTTAGACATGCTAATGTGTTGTAAGTGATTTAGGCTGTTGCTATGCAGTTACTCGGATGTTCTAAATCTTTCTATGCAGTTGCTAGGGTCTTCTGAATGTTTAGACTGTTGCTTTGGTGTTGTGAGTGTTTTAAGATGTTGCTATCCAGTTCCTATGGTGTTCTGATTGTTTTAGGCTGTTACTATGCGGTTGCAATGGTGTTCTGAGTGTTTTAAAACATTGATATCCAGTTGCTAGGGTGTTCCAAGTGTTTTGGGCTGTTGCTATGCAGTTGCTAAGGTCTTGTGAGTGATTTATGCAGTTGCTATGCATTCTCTACGGTGTTGTGAGTATTAGGCTGTTGCGATGTGTGACTGATTGATTGATTGATTGATTGGTTAGTTGGTTGATTGTTTCCGTGTGTCTTCAATCTCAAGTGTTCTCTGAATGTTCTCCATGTTGTCAGTTGAGTGTTAAAGCGCTAACAGTCCTAGCGAGTCGCCCACATGAGTGGTATTTTAAGGCATTATGGGTGAAGGCTGTTCCAGAAGTTAGCGGTGAGGCATAATTACTGCAGTCTCACACGTGTCCGTCAACTGTTAAAATGTTAATGTGAGTTTGTGCAGTGGAGCGTCCATCACTGCATACAGTGAACAAAACAAACGCTGTGGTTTCTCTTTTGTTTGGCTGATAATTGCAGTCATTCAGCTGCGTGAATGCAGACAGACAGACAGACAGACAAATGGAGATGGGGAGAGACGGCTCACACGCTCACGTCTGTCAGTCACATTCATACTGCGTTCGTTCTCTTACGATACAATACACTGCTTATATTAGATTTCCTTGCATTGATCCATCACATCAGCCACTAAAATCTGGAAGCCCTTTCTGGATTTGGCTGATTAACCCTTTTCAACATTGGACAGTTTGTTGCATAGAAAGTTGTTCATGCATGGTGCACTTAGATTTTTGTTTACCTTTGTAATGGTGGAATTTCCTCCCATTTATTTATATTATATTTTCATGTGTTGTGTTTTATTTAGCATTTAAACAAACTGATTGTTTTCTTTGTTGTTTTAATTTTAAAAATAAATAATAAAAATAATAAAAAATAAAAATAATTAAAAATAATTGGTTTAAATGATTTATTTATATTAACATTTATTTTGTTTAATTTATGGTCATAAAATTAAGAAATGTATTTATTTTTAGTTTGTAAATTTCATTTTTACATGGTTTCTATTTTTGATTTGATCCCATTATTTCTATACATTTTAGTTTTAATTTATTGTATTTTATTTAGCTTTTAAATACAGATTTTTTATAAAAAGAATAATTGGTTTAAATCAATTTATTAATTGATATTTACATTTATTTTTATTTATTGTAATTTAATTCTTTAATTTACATTTTAGTTTTAATTTGTTTTATTTAGCTTTTAAATAAACCTTACAGTTTTCTTTGTTTATTTTTTATAAAAATAATTGGTTTAAATAAATTGGCTTATTTAAATTATTGTAATTTAATTTCTATTTTATTTTTAATTTTTTCGTTAGTAAATTTGTAAATTTACATGGTTTCTATTTTTTTTTATTGTAATTTAATTTCAGTTTTATTTTTTGTTTGTAAATTTGTAAATTTTACATGGTTTCTATTTTTGATTTCCTCAATTTATTTACATTTTAGTTTTAATTTGTTGTATTTTATTTAACCTATAAAACACAATAAATAAACTAACGTTTTTTCCTCTTTTATTCATTAAAATAATTAGTTTAAATCAATATATTTATTAATATTTACATAAATTTTTATTTAATTTATTGTCATTTAATTAGGAAATGTATTTTATATAATGGGATTTCCTCCCATTTATTTATTAATTTATTTACATTGTTATTTTAATTTATTGTGAATTATTTATTTTCATTTTAGTTTCTTTTTGCACACGTCTATATCATAAAAAAAAAAAAATAATAATAATAATAATTTGGTCTTTAAAGGGCTGTTTCTGAAGCTCTTTTACTATGCTTTTAAATAACCGATTGCACACACATGTAAAATAGATGTTTCTGGCCTTTGTCTCACAGTTTTTTTCAGCATCTTGCATCATAAGCACCACATTTAAGATGCTGTGTCCATTTAGAAGTGTTGTATTTAGTATGTGTCCTAAAACTCTACTACTTCTGGTGGTGTTGTTGTGTCTGGCTCACACAGGGCTGGTTCTGTCCATCATTGGGGTCAGAGTCGTCAAACATGTTCAGACACCAGATCTCTGTGTTTCCACTGCTGGACGTCACAGCGGTGCAGGATTACAGCTCATTTCACAGCGGCGCTCTTCTGTGTCGGAATAAACATTGAGTGTTTAGTCTTGATAGTGATGGTTTTGGGTCATCAGGAAAGGAGCTGGCCTCATGCAGGTTTAACTAGTCCACCGACAGGTTTAATTCTCCGTCATGCAGCTTCATTTACAACATTTACATTTACAGAGTCACTGATGAAGAGGACATTAACACACATCTGCTGTTTCTAAATGTCACGTTTATAAATCACACTCAGCCTCGGCAGACTGCACTTTTAAATATTCATTACGCGTTAGAAGTGTACAATAATAAATGCGCTGTTTGTAATTATAGTTCAAAGGGAATTTAAAACCTGTAATTATGGGTTTAACAGTGGTTTTGTTACTCAGGGTAGTAAATACTCTTGAATATTCCGGCTCAATCCAGAGAGAAGAGCTCTGATTCCCTCAGGACTGTGTCTGTCTTTACTGTTTACACTGTAAATGAGAGCCCAGAGGATCATGGGATATCTGGGTTTACCACATAATTTTGAAACAGTTTTCCATTTTATGAAGAAAAAATTATTACTTTTTGACCAATGTAAAACGATAAAAAAAGAAACTGCTTTTAATGACATTTTTATACTGAAATTTCTTTGAAGATAATATAAAATAAATTAATGCTGTGATTATGAATCTATTTATTAATCTTATAATGTTGAACTTTTTCCATGTTTAATTGTCATGAAAATGTCACAATGGTTGCAAACATTATGTGAAGTAAAATGTATATTTTAAAATTATTTATTAACATAAATAAAAAATATTAAAATGTATTATATAATAAAAGTAATATCAATAATGTAATAAGATAATATAATAAAACTATATTATAATAATAATAATAATAATAATAATAATAATAATAGTTTTTGATAATGTTTTAACTTTTAATAAAAAATATTTTGTAAAACTTTTAATAATGTGTACACTTTAAATTATTTTTATATAAATAAAAAACATTTATTTCATTCTATTTATGTATGTATGTATGCGTTTATTTATATTTATTTTATATTGAACTTTTTTAATGTTTAACTCGCAGTGGATGCAGACATTAGGTGAAGTATTTATTTTATTTTTTTCATTTTTATTAACAAAAAAAGAAATACATATTATACAATATTATAAATTATGTTTTATCTATATATTATATGATGGTGGTAATAATAATTATAATAATAATAATAATAATAATAATAATAATAATAATAATTTTAAGCATAATGTTATATAAAGTTTTTTTTATATAAATAAAAATATGTATTTTTTTTTTTATGAGAAATGTGAGCTGGGTGACTTGTTTTTATTTATTTATTTATTGGCTTGATTATTTTTATATTATTGAACTTTTTCCATGTTTAGTTGTCATGAAAATGACACAATGGTTGCAAACATTAAGTGAATTTTTTATATTTTGTCAAATAAAATAAATAATAAATAAATAATATATTATAATTTATAATATAATATTGTATAATATATTTTTATAATAGCAACAACAACAACAACAACAAAAAAAAAACATTTTTTTACCAAATATTTTTACATTTTTAATAAAATTATTTTATATAAAATTTGTAATAAAATATTAAGTTGTGTACACTTATTTATTTACTTACTTACTAACTAATAATTAATTAAATAATATATTCAATTATTTTTAATGTGAAGTGTGAGCTGGGCAACATGTTTTTAAGTGAGTTTAGCCAGTGTTTAGTTGCTATAGTTGTAGATGAATCACTACAAACAGTTTCTTTGATGCTCCACACAGAGAACGTGAGTCTGGGAATATCAGATGATTCACACTCTTGTGCTTTTTATCTGGTGAAAGTCTTTGTACACTACAGATGTTTACGACTCGAAGGCTGATACCAGCAGCTCACTTTGGGATGTTGAGTCTGTTCTCCGACACACCAGACGCCTCCACACAGCCTGTGAGCTTCTGACACTTCTCTCCGCGCCGCACGTGGCTGATCGATGGAGCATCATGGGTAATATTGGCAGGCGGTTAAAATGTTCCCAGGAGTTCAGTGATTGGCTGGAACTTCAGTGAACTTCAGTCGCCTCAGAAAAGCATCCCAGAAGCAGAGCTGTGTGGGCTGCAAGTGATAAAACCTGCATGAAGATTCCCACACTCCTGTGGACTGAGCCCAAAATAATAGATGGCTTTCTCACCGCCTGCTGCCAGCTCATCTGCTGTCTAGTCTGGTCTAGTCTGGTCTAGTCTGTATCTGTCAGATAGTGTGGTACTGATATTTTGGGCTGCACAATATGGCCATGAAAGAATAAATATAAAAAAAAAAAAAATAATAATAATAATAATAATAATAACAACAATAATAATGATGATGATAATAATAATAACAATAATAATGATGATAGTAATAACAATAATAATAATTATTATTATTATTATTATTATTATTATTAAAGATATAAAAGATACTAAGAAAAAAATAACATTATTATTATTGTAATATTTTACTGTAAAATAAAATCAAGTATTGAAGACAAAAATATAATAATAAATTATAATAATTTTACATGTGTAAAAAATTACAATACTAATGTTTATGGCTTTCATTTAGATGAAAATGACTATATATCAATATGGCAACAACAATAATAATACATTTATAATTAATAATACATATAATTAAGTATTAAATAATTGTATTAAAAATAACAGTAAAAGTTAATAGTGTTAAAATATTACTAAATTAAATAAAATTACTATTGTAATAGTTCACTGTATTAAAAAAGATGTTTAATTTCATAATAATGCTAAAGTAATACATTTATTAATAATTTTATTATTAAATATCAAAACGTAATAGTAAATGTGTAGCATTAAAATATTGCTAAATAAAAATGAGCAGAAATACTAAAAATACATATTACTATTTTAATAGCTGACTGTATTTAAAAAATATAGATTTACTTTTATAATAATGATAAAAATAATAATAATATGAAATATTAAAAGGTAATAGTAAATATGTAATTAAATATTACTAAAACTTATTAAAAAGTACATCTTACTATTGTAATAGTATTCTGTATTTAAGAAAAAAATACTTTTATAATAATGCTAAAATAATGTTTATTAATAGTAATATTATTAAATATTAAAAGTTATAGTAAATATGTAGTATTAAAATGTTACTATATATATATTTACTTAAATAATGCCTTATTACATAGTAATTTAGTAATAGTAAATATTTATAATAAGAAAGTAATAGAAAAATTGTAGTAATAAAATAATAGTAATAATAATAAAAAATAATAGCAATAATAATTTAAAAATTAATAGTAATATTTAAAGTTATAATAATATAATACAATAATAAAATAGTAAAATAATATTAAATAAAATAAGAAATTATATTTATTTTATTATTGTAATATTTAATAATAAAATGTATTTAGTCCACACAGTGAAAGTTAATGGTGTGTATCTACTGTCTGTATCTATCTGTGCTGATTTGAGACGTGTTTTGAGCTGAGCTTTAGTCTCAGTCGAATCTGATAAGTTTTGTTTTTGTTCCTGTGCAGAACATGGATTGGCTCCGTCTCGCCGGTCAGATCTCAAGACTTAGTTTGATTCCTGTAGGCGAATGAGGGAACGCTGTGATGACAATCTCACCTGACGACACGCTTTAATCAGACTTTGTGTGTTTTTGCTCTGGATTATTTACAGAAGGATTTTTCTGGGACTGAAACACACATGTGATTGTGAAACGTGTCTAACAAACACAGATCCAGTTTAACGGCACAGACAGAGCAGCACTTGTAATGCTGAAACACTGCATTTGTGTCTGTGTTTGTGTTTTTGACTCAGATTGGAGTTTGTTTGCATGTGAGGAACACAGAACATCAGCAGCTTTGTGTTGAAAGAGGAAGTCAGAAACATGCAGTGGTTTGATGGCGAATGTAAATCTAGCGCTGTTGTGCATCTCCAATCTGAGTTGGGTTGCTCTAACCACATCAACAGCCTGAGAATGGCTGACTCGAGCGTTTTTAATGTTTTGACGCTTTCATCTTCCTGTCTGTATGTAAATGAACCTGGGGCCTTCCTAAAAACCACAAACACTTATTATGATTATTCAAACATGTACAATGTAAACAATGTAAGTGCAGTTATTTTATTGATTTATTTTTATTATAATTTTAAATATAAAAAAATTCCTGCCATGTACAGATTCAGGACTGTTGCTTTGTTTTGTAAAATCCCCCTTTTGTTTTATAACCCCCATTGAAATTTTTTAACATTTGTGTTTTTATTTTTAATTTATTATTGTAGTTTATTTTATTAATTAAAGATATTTTAATCGAGTATTATTTAGATATCATTTTTATGCAGATTTTAAAATGTTGCTGTTACTAATTCACTGTATTTGTGAAAATATATTTAATTGTAAAAAAAATACTATAATAATTAATAATACATTTACTATTAATAAATGTAATTCAATAAAATGAATAAATATTGTTCATGATATAATTATTATTTTATAATAATGCTATAGTAATACATATTAAATAAAACTAATAACAAATATTTAATAGTATTTAACAATAATATATACTTATTTTATAATAATGCTATAATATTAATAATAATAATAATAATTTCTTAAATATGGTTAATTAATATGTTGTAGTAGTAGTATAACATAGATTATTTTCTTATACAGTGAACTATTACAACAGTAATATAAAATAAATATTTGCATTTTTCTTTTGCAGTAGTATTATTTACTACTTTTTTAATTTTATTAATACATTTATTATTAATAATAATAATATTATAATGTACCATTATACAATAAATATTATTTTTTCTTATACAGTGAACTATTACAACGGTAATATAAAATAAATATTTGCATTTTTTTTCTTATACAGTGAATTATTACAATTTAATGTATTTTGTTATTTATTTATCTTTATTTAGTAATTTTAATACTATGTATTTCTACTTTTTAATTTTTAATGATTTGATTAATAAATTTATTATTATTATTATTATTATTATAGAATCTTTCCTAAATACAATGAACTATTACAATAGTAATATAAAATTAAATTAATTTTTTTTAAATACAGTGAACTGTTACAATAGTAATACACATTTAATTTGATTTAAGTTATATTTTTAATACTACGTAATTTATGATTTTTAATACATTATTATTAATACATGTATTAAGTACTATAAAATTATAAAAAATATCATTTTTTCTTAAATACAGTGAACTATTGCAAAAGTAATGTCTTTTAAGGTTCTTTATTTGTATTTAGTAAAATACTACTACTAATATTATTATTATTAATTATTAAAGCATTATTATAAATTAAATATTGTATTTTTTCCTTAAACACAGTAAAGATTAGAAATACATGCTGCAACATATTTTAAATCTGCATAAAATTGATATCGAAATACTCAGTTTAAATATTTAAGTTATTAAAATAAACTACAATAATACATTTAAAAATAAAAACGCAAAGATAATCTTCAGTAGGGGTTATAAAATAAAGAAACAGCTCTGAATCTGTACATGGCAGTAATTTTATATTAGAAAAAGTTGATAAAAATGATCAGATTTAAAAGGAACAGTTCACAATAGGGCTTTCTGATTTTAAATGTTTGATGACTTAATGACTTAATATTTAATAATACATTTTATTGTAAAAAAATTTTCTAAAGTAAAACAAAGATAAAAAAAAGAAAAGAAATTATATTACATTAAATGTTACTGCAGACATCTACAGATTAGCTTTGAGTCTGTCGTGTGTCTTTGTCAGAATAGCTGTGCATGAATTGCACCTGCAGACCCGCGTCTCTTCTGAAGGTCGTCAAGCATGCATTGATGTACGGGTCTATTGAAGACCGCTTTGAGTTGTCTAACAGCAACTATGGTCATTTTTCTCTTATCTAAAGGAAACGTGACTGACGCTTCTCAGTGTTAGAGCTGTATGGTGGAGTGAATTATTTGTCGTGACGGTGACTGAAGACCGTAATAAGAATTCATATGACGCTTGGAAACCATCCATTATCCTGAGTGTACATAACGGATCTGATCCGGTTCACTCCTGTAATCATCCTTCAGCAAACAACCAGTTTAGGACACACACCTGAGATGGAGTTAAACATAGCAGCATTGTGTGGAAACACTGGGGACTGCTGTGTGAGATACAGTTCAAACCCATTTCACAGAGGGTTATTCTGAACCCTTTTACAATGAGTCAAGGTTTTTTCCCATTCCACCATATTATTTTATTTTAGATTTTGAATTTAGTTTTAGATTTGTATTTTTCTGATTAAATATTTATTACTTTTTTAACTTCTGATTAGTTTCTAGATTTATTTCTAGTTTTTGTTTTTATTGTAGAATTTATTTTTATTGTTAGATTTTATTCATTTTTTATTTATTTGAGATTTTATTTATTTTGGTTTTTATTTTTTCCCTTTTAAAAAAAAAATTAGACATTTAAGTTATTTTAGTTTCTAGATTTATAGTTATTTTATTGTTTATTTATTTATTTATTTATTTTTTTTATTTATTTATTTTCTACCACCATTATTTTATTTTATTTAAATCTGTATTTAGTTTTAGATTTAAATTTTCTCTAGTTTATTTATTTAGATATTAGTTTATATTCTTTTAAACTCTTGAGTAGTTTCTAGATTTATTTGTTTTAGAATTTATTTATATTTATATATATTTATATATATTTTGGGTTTTTTATATTAGATTTTAGATTTTATTCTTTTTTTATTCTTAATTTATTTTAGATTGTATTCATTTTGGCTTTCATTTTTATTTATTTTATTTAATAAAATATAGTTTTTTTTAATGCATTGAAAATATTAAGTTTTAGATTATTTTTTTGTAGTTTTTTTAGATATTTTATATTTCATAAATCAATTTTATTCATTTTTATTTTTTATTTATTTTAGATATATATGTGGTTTTAGTTTTAAATTCTAGATTTTTTTTACTACTTGTAAGTTCTAGTTTTATTGACTTATAATTTTATTTATTTCAGTGAATTGAAAATCTATTATTGTCTGGAGTGTTCAGAATCTGTACTCCACACACAGGTCTAGTGATATTGTTTGTGTTTGATATGAAGCGATATGTAAAGCACTTCCACTCAGGTATGCAAACGTTTCTGTACTCCTCTGATGACGATTCAAATCATGCACAGGGTAAATTGATGCGATGCAAAACATAGGCCTGCATCTCTCATTGTTATTTTGCATTACTTGAGTGTTTTCTTCAGCTGTATTCTGGAATGCTGCCGTTTGAACAGTGACTTCTGTGAGATTCCTCCTTTACTAAGCAACCGGCAATAACAGGAAGGAGTGACATTCTGAGAGGCTTTGTGTGAATTTTTAAGTTCTGTTGGGATCCTTCACTGTTTTTAGTGTTATCAGACGATTCCGATTATGATAGATGTTCACTCTGATCTCACAGAGCCAAATATTAAAGGCTGTCTAGTTAGTTTGTTGAAATAAACATCTGTCTTTCGAGGCTAGAATGATTGTGTGCGTTTGAGATGGTGGAGATCTGCTCAAACTCTAGTAAGATGTCTGCTGTCTACATAGACAGCTCACTGCTAAGGAACCTTTACACAGAGCATGCCAATATGGCAAAAAATAAATCTATTTTTATTATTATTTTTTTAATATGTAGCAAAACATTGCCAAATGTAGCACTTGTGTGTATTGTATATATAGATTAAAATACATTTTATTTATATATATATATTTTAATTTTTTTAAAATGACAAAGCTGCAATTATTGGAGTAAAAAAAATCAATTTTTATTATTATTTTTTAAAATGTAGCAAAATGTTGCCAAAATGAAGCAGTAGTGTGTATATATAGATTAAAATATGCTTTAAATATATACATTTTTATTTTTATTTAATTATTTATTTTTTAAGTATCTTTTACAATAGTAGCCTATCTACAAAAATGTCTTGTTTAGTTCAGCGTTACTTGCTTTAAAAAAAATAAAAATAAAATAATTTTAATATTTATATATTTTTTAATCTATATCAAAATATTGCCAAAATGTAACACTAGTGTGTGTGTGTGTGTGTGTGTGTATATATATATATATATATATATATATATATATATATATTAGGGGTGGGCATAGATTAATTTTTTTAATCTAGATTAATCTAGATTAAATCTTGGAATTAATCTAGATTAAAATGGCTAATTTGAATTCTGCTGAAGGCATTCAGAATATGTGTGCTACCCAAATAATGACTAAAAGTAAGTCTTCTAGAACGAGCCAGGTGGCGCATTAGATCAGGCGCTCATCTCCTGTTCCAAAATGCATCACAAACTGCTTGACAATTGCATTTACAACATAATTACCTATACAAACTTGTGTAACCAAGTACTTGTGCGCAAAAGGCTGCACGACGTGCGTGTTGCCGTTAAATACACAGACGCGCACGGCATGGACTTCTGCGTGCATAGTCTTCCATTAAACTGCGTTGCTTTTAGAAGCGTCAATTCAGTTGTTGCATATAGTTTAATGTCTTTATTTCGGGATTATCAAAGTAAATTATAACTCATGTGCCCAGTAAAAAGGGTCTAGCAACGCACCTGCCCTGACGCGGCTTCATAACTGCATCAATGTCAGCGCGTCTCATTTGATGTGGTAATTTCACAGAAGTTGAAGACTCGTTCTCGCCCCCTACAGTGCAATTCAACTAGGTATACGTCATCCGCGCTAAAATATCAAGGTGAAAGTCATCATATCTTGCGTAGTTTAGACCCAGCTCCCAACCCAACTTTGAGAATAGATTAACGGCGATATTTTTTTTTATCGCCCGATAAGAGTCTCACGTTAACGCAGCACGTTAACGCCGATAACGGCCACCACTAATATATATATATAAATAATATGCTTTAATATATAAAGTTTGTTTATTTTTTTTATGAAATGGCAAAAAGGATTATTGGAGTATCTCTTACAATTGTAGTCTTTCTACTTAAATGTCCTTTAGTTCAGTCTGTTACTTGTTTTTCAAAAGAATTGTAATATTCTATACATTTACAGTAACTCTTAATATATTTATGGCAAGAAATTTACAAAAGATCTTCATGGAACATGACCTTCCTCTAAATAATCTTTAATATCCTCATGATTTTTGGCAGTAAAAAAATTAGATAATTTTGCCCCATACAATGTATTGTTGGCTATTGCTACAAATATACCCATCCTACTTAAGACTAGTCTTCCAGGGTCACATATTAAAAATGCATTTTAAAATATATATATTTTTTACTCTCTCCTGTTTATGACTTATTTTAACATATAAATTCCACATATACATTTTGCACTATTTAGTCGTTACATATCATTTTGCACTGTTTAGTCTACATACCTCTCTATCTGATGTTTGTCTTTGTCTCTTGACGCTGTGTTTAAGAGTTGGGTCTGATCTCAGAGCAGTTTGCAGCGGTTCACAGGTTCAGACCTGCAGGAGTCATATGCTGATCGTGTGCGTGTGCGTGTGCGTGTGCGTGTGCGTGTGTGAGACCTGATCAAACCCGGACAGTGCTGGCGGCAGTGTTGAAGATCACAGAAGCGTCAGTGATGCATGACAGAGGATTGTTTTTTTGTTTTTTTTTCCTGGAAAGGTTTTTTGTGGAAAGGGTTCAGAGAACGAGCCTTTAATCAATAATCAAACATATTGCACACATGGAGCGTCCAGACCTCATGTGATTTTACCTTTTTTTTTTTTTTTTTATATATATATATATATATATATATATATATATATATATATTATATATATATTAGGATGTAGGGCCCTATGAAATCTGTTTTATTTTTTCCAGAGTTCCGTTTATTTTTTTCCAAATTCCGTTTTTTCCGTTTAAATTTTATTGGATTTAGTTTTTCTTCTTTTGAGATTTTATGGACTCCTTTTTAAAGTTTAAATGAAATTTTATTAATCAAAATGCATGACTAATAGTTTTTATTAATAATTTGAATTCTAAATAAATATAAAAATGCAAATAAATAAATGTGTATATTTATATATTTATACATTACATTTTTTTTATATTTTTATTTATTTGCGTTTTTATATTTATTTATTTATTTGTTTGCGTTTTTATATTTATTTATTTGCTTTTTTATATTGATTTAATTATTTGTTTTTTTTTATATTTATTCATTTATTTACTTTTTAATATTTATATTTATTCATTTATTTACTTTTTTATATTTATTTATTCCAATGCAAAATATTATGAAATCTATACCTAGGGCACTATGATTTTACTCTATAACGTAAAATGTCACAAAGTTGTTAACAAAAATGTAAACTGAAATGAAAATTATAATTAATTAGAATTAAAAAAAATTCTGACCTAAAATAAAAAAATTTAATATAAATAAAATAAATACATTTTTTTTCATTTTGATAATAATAACTATTTAGAATAAAAAAAAATGTATTTATTTTATTTATATTTAATTTTTTTATTTTAGGATATTTATATTTATTTTTTTATTTTATAAATATTTTTTTATTTTTTACAAATATAATTATAAATGAGCTACATAAATTACAAAATCACAAACAGTGCTGTTATTAACTAGGTCATTTTGATAATAATAACTATTTAGAATAAAAAAAATTCTGACCTAAAATAAAAAAATTAAATATAAA